>NC_134570.1:147512766-147812766 GCF_050947875.1 Dermacentor variabilis
GGGTCCTTCTGAATTTTCTTTGTTGGCTATTCACAGCACATTTTCTAGCAACCTTCAAAATAACATCGACATAAAGTAAGAAACGCTGAGTTAGCCACACATCCTCTGGGAGAAAATTGCTGTTCATGTTATGGGTTGTACTGGCCTTTACAGACTCCTGATAAATTTTGAAACGGAAATGCTACGACTTAAAAAAAATTCCATATAGAACATTGTACTGATGTGAGAATTAGCAGCGTATTAGACCAACGCCACATTTAACTCCTGATAAAAGGTAATTGTGCAAGAACACCTTCTTAGGTTGACTTAGGTGCACATTAAAGATGTAGGGTAGGATGAAATATATCTCGAACGCTATACTAAGCCGTTCCTTTTATCCCTCGTGCAGATTTTTCAGGCAAAACGCTATGTTTCCATTAAATCGAACTAAACCTATAACAAAAGATTGTCCGCAATCTCACCACTCACATCCTGACTAAAGCTGTGTCAATATTTTGGTGGGTTCTAGTCAGTGCTTTCTTTATTTCCGTAGGTACCCTAGCATAGACACTTTAACTAATATGTTTAGAGAAAAATTTAATATTGCCATATTTAATATTATTGAAGCATGATTGACAAAGTGGAGGGGAGCCGCTGAATCCACAATGCGTTTTTTAAGAACCGAAAGAGCGGCAAAGAACAGTCGTCGACGATGGCGATAATCTCGAATTTGAAAATGGACCGAAGCTCTTTAGGTGTTCGTAATTCCACCACTTCCGTCGCTTATTCTTCATAAAGAAAGTGTAAAAGCGGGAACACGTGACTCGCGCGGAGCGCCTTCTTTAGCATCAGCGGCGAAAGCGGATGGTGGTGAGGGTGGTGAAAAACGTTTATTTCCAATATTTTACAGTGGTTTTTGCGGCTTCAGATGGAGTCTTCCGTCTTCTCTTCAGGGTCGGTTCCCATACTCCAGGGCTCCGCTGAGGGTAGCTGCCCTGCGTGCACGCATTACTAGTCCTTGCTGGACTTTCAGGCTGTCGCTGGATAGCATCCTCTCCCACTGTTCCGGACTCTGGTTTTCTATCATGGCGGAGTATCGCATGCGCACTGGGTCCGATGCCGCAGCCAGCGCTGCGGTTCCAAATGTGGCATCGGTGCACGCTCCCGCCGTACGCCTTAGTAATGGCGTCTTCGGCGACCGCGTGTCAGCGCCTATAGACGGCGCACGCTACTATGGCGCCATCTCGTAGCGGGTCGTCGCCGTGAAGCATATCTCATGTGCTACGCCGGCACTCGCCGTACTCTCCTCCCCCACTTTACTCCTCACGCTCTCTTCTCTACCGTCATCATTTATGCTACGCTGCGTTTCGTTCCTTCGTTCTGCCGGATACGTCGATGCCGAGGCCGACGCTAACGCAGGAACGGGCGCCTAAAAGCTGCTTTCTGATATTACGTATAAAACGATCACAGAGGTAACAGCTGCTTCGGGATTAAAACCGGGCCACAACACTTGGCTTTCCAAGTGACATTTACTTGGATGAGAGACTGTAGCGAGCTGAAATTAGGGCAGGTGGATCATGTATTCATTGGGACATTCATTGTCACTCGTGGGCCCCCGTCAGCATAGTTTCAGCGTTCAGGTACAGAAACGTAGACATACCTCTATCAGAGTGCTTAAGTCATAGACAAAAAATTGCACGTGAGGTGTTGGATATTGTGAGGATGCAGTAGTAGTCAACAACAATTAAGTAGCAGATGATACCATCTATCAAGCAACAGAAACGTTTAGTTGTCAATGTGGATGAGGACAAACCGCATTCACAACCTGATTCAATGCTTGAAAACAATGCAAATCCGATACGATACGATGTTGGAATCTATTTCAAGTGATGCTTTCATAAAGCAGCGATTAGTACACATAGGCAATAATCGAAAGAAACTGTTAGAATTGGCAAAATTTCGACACAAAGCGTTCAATGTGACGTGTAACAAGATTTACATAAAGAACAATGTGTCCGATTTAAGTTTCCCAAATTACTGTGATTATGAACTTGGCGTTACTTATGAACACCCTTCCCTTATAGGTGTCGATGCCCGTCCGGATACCCTGTCGGCGTTCTTGCGCATGCATGCTACAGACGCGACTGTGTTTTGCTTACGAACATAAGTATTTCATCAAAACAGGAAGATTTGAACGCCGTCATCGACGTGAATAACACGAATGTCGTATTGATGACTAAAATCTGACTTTCTTGAGAATGTGATAGCGATTGGCTTTTTGATTGATGGAAGCGTTTTAGTGCTTACTGACAGGACAGACCTCAAGGAAAAATAGGTGGTGTTTCGATTGCTATTGCAGGTAACCTTGTTTCTTCTTGTATTGGCTCTGCTAGCGACTTCTAACCGGTATGAGTTGAACTTTGTCTATTGGTTAGAAAGATTAGCTTGGATATTTGCTGTCGTTTTCCATCTAGAAGTAATTGTTAATTACATTTATTTCCAAAAGCACTACGTTATCCAAATGTTCCTATAGTGATTCTGGTGATTCCAATTACAAAAATATTCTTTGGTCAACTGCGTTTGCACACTTGCTTGTTTTTGACAGAGTGCTGCAATTTCTCCAGCTTGAGTAATGATTTTAACATAAAAAAAGTCGTTACCCTATCAACCCACATATTGTCAGCTACTTCGAGTGTATAAGATTTGGTGTTTACTATGGCACGTGATATTGTATTTCTGTTTATTTTCTTCTTCGAATGAGTGACCACGCACTTCATTTCTCAGTGAATGTAGCACTTGAGCATCATTTAAGTCGTACTAAACTTATCCAAAATATGGAGCTGCTGACTTTCGTGCTCTAATTCAAGATTGTATGTATTCATGAATGAAATGTCGCAGGGCTTCTCTTAGCAATCTGTTAATTCGAACCAGAGGTTATTTCGAGACAATGTTGCGTCCTTCAAAGAAGCGTTTGTTCGACTAAGGCTAGTGACGTTGAATAAGTACGCGCCTTGGTTTAACTAGTCACTGAAAAGATTATCGAACTTCGAAAAATAAATGTTTTGTTCTGCTAAAGATTTTAATTCACTGTCATGCTGGTAAATCTTCATGATTCAGTAAATGCTGAATATAAAAGACACACAAATCTTAGGAGGACTCATTATTAAATAACAAACTTACTCTCAAACGAAGCAACCATTCGCGACAGCTTGGTACGATCGTAAACAAAAGCGATACTCGTGACATAACCTTAAATACAGTGTGTAGAAAATTTCACCCCAGCGAAGGGTGCATAAGCTTCTTAAGTGCAATGCTTTCATCTGCATTCTGCAAACGTTGCACTTTTGTTGGTCCCGACTATCCTGCCTCTAAACTTCTCCCGATGCATTCAATTCGATTTCATTCGGCAGTTATGGTTAACATATTTGGAAACATAGGAATGTCCTCGACAGAAGCATGGACAACATCAATTCTATGCTTCTCTTTCATACCAAAATACGCAGCTACATTATCTCTTGGAATGTATTTGCGTGATCGCTTGAAACTGGCTGTTATTATGATGATTGTAATGTAGGGAGTGTTATCCCCTTTTCAAGTGTGGAGACAACACTCCGCTAATAATTGTCGTAACATATCAATAGACAGCATACTGTGCAAAATTATATAACATATCATTTCCTCTCATATAGCAAGGTTTAAGCATGGTAATTCATTTTTGTAAATAATTCTCAGGACGCATTCCTCACAACATTCTTCTGTGAACCGCAACTCTTGTTTTCCTCATGATTTACGTTCCATTCCAGACAAAGGGTCCCCTAAAACATAGTTTCTGATGACTTTTCGAAGGCATTTGGCATCATAACACATGAATTGCTATGTCCTATATAACGCGGATTCAATCTCGATAACAAAGTTCTTGCATGGCTAAAACGTCTGTTGACAAATTTTTCCCAGTTAGTAACAGCTAATAACATGAAGTCCTGTGATTCTTTGGTCCTGAAAATGAACATTAAAAATGGTAATCAACGCAGGCTCGCCAGCAACAAAATATTGATCCAAATTAACATATTAAGAGCACTAAGTTGTAATGTGTGTTCATGCAAGTACAGTGGCGTGTCCATCTCTTATAAGTTATGTTAGAAAACTCACATGGATTGTACAAGTAACAATTCCATGCGTGGGTTAGATTACTTAGAAATTTTATCAGGTGCGGGTATCCCTCAAGTTCCATATTTATATTTAAAACATTGGTCCGAACTAAACTATAATATGATGCAGCTATATGGCATCCGGGTCTCGAATTCTTCATAGCTGACTTAGCGGTGGTGAAAAGCCGTGCACCAAGTTTTATTCTTTTTGACCATCATGGCATCGCTGGTGTTACACATATGAAGGAATCAATTGCCTAACCTAGCTTTTATCATTGCAGAAAAAGTTTTTTCTCTTTGTTGATTTCATAAGATTAATCATAATTGATTCGTTAAGGATAGGCTACTAACAAAACCATCCTATAGTTCCACACGCATTGCTGACCTTGAAGAAGTAGGTATTCCATTTTGCAAAAGTATAAATTACTATGATTGATTTATTGTCAATACGTGTTCGTGTTGGATTCGCCTTCTACGCTATGTTCGAGATAATAATTCCTGAAGAAATGCCGCTGCAAGCATTCTTTGTCAATATCTCCCTAACTGTTCCATCACTAATATTGCCATTTTCAATATTATTGCATTATTGCTATTGCTGCTGCTATTCTATTGTATCTATATATACTGTACCTACTTTCTATCCTAGTGCTCCATGGCTTCGATTGTAGCTGAATAAATGAGCAAATGAAACTACAAAATGCTCTCAATTTGCTAATTTCGCTCCTTCGTCCTTGGCGCAAAGGAAATCGGCGCACTCATGCATGTGAGAAATCTCCTATTGGCTTACATTTCAACATTTCTTCTCATTTATAATAAGTGAACCAGCCGCTTTATGCCTTTATGGCTTTATGGCCGACGCTTCGTAGTGCGCATGTGCCACAGTATGCAAATTCCTATCCTTAACGTGGGACGACCATCGCAAAGAGATAGTCGGCGTTGTCACAATATTTAGCGCCCAAATCTCTGCCAATTTCCTGTTGTCCTCGTGTGCTGTTGCCCTACCCGCTTGTTTGGGCATGTTCTATTGTATGGAAATTATCGTGATCATCATTGTCAACGACACCCTTCGTGGTTCATCCCTCGTGTGCATGTGCCTTAGGAAGAAATCATAATCATTATGAACTCGCGCCGATCAACTCAAACAGCTACATGTTGACACGATATGTGCCGCCCACTTCTTGACCAGTAATGAAGATTAGTAATCTCGCGGGGCGTATATGCCGCAGTGTGGTAACCACCATCATGAACACGTGGAATTAGATGTCATCTTCTTGGGATCGTAGATCCTTATCTGCCACATCGCTGTCATTACTTCGGCCTCAATTGGCACTCATCAGAAATGCTATGGATTACGTTTGGGGTACGACTGAGAACTACAGACAATTTTTTCATCAGACCCGGCACATTGCGTACACAGTAGCACCGCCTATGGGCAGTTGGCATGATGGCTTGGGCGAGCGCTCTGTCTTATACCTCAGGTATGCGCTCAGCGGTTGTACCTGGTAACTGTTCACGCGTCGCGCGGTATATTAAGTAAGACAAGGAGTATTCTACATGAAAAACTGTTCTGTGAAACGGACTAAATCGATTTAAGTAGGAATGGCCGAAGTCTTTGCGGTGTTGAGGCGGACGGGACAACCAGCACAAGCACGTACCCAAGGCGGTTTGGCCGAGGGGTCCCGCACCCCCTCCCCCAAATTAAGCGGCATGCCCCCCGCCTTCCCTGCCCACGCCACCACTCCTCACACACATTCCTAAAGCGCCGCCTAATCAATGTTGAGACTTAACAACTATTCGGCGGTCAACATTTTGCTGCCTTTGCCACTCCTTTTGCATGGCGCTAGTTATCGGCATCTCCATGGGTGTGAAAGCCACTTTTCTCATCGATTCGGTGC
This sequence comes from Dermacentor variabilis, assembly GCF_050947875.1. Lineage (NCBI taxonomy): Eukaryota > Metazoa > Arthropoda > Arachnida > Ixodida > Ixodidae > Dermacentor > Dermacentor variabilis. Next base: position 147,518,789 of record NC_134570.1, read on the forward strand.
TCGCGCGAATAAATCGAGATGCATTCAGTTATCGACACCTATTGCAACTGTCACTCACGTTGCTGTTGCTTCGTTAGTTCAACCTTCTTTGTTTATACTATTCCAGGGACTAGGAAAGGGATTCGGTTCGTAATCAGTTGGCGTGTATTTGACGAGAGGTACTCCACAAAACTCTCAGAATTCCGGATGACCGAGGGATCGGCCAGTTTTAGCGAGGCAAGGTGGTCTTCTAAAAAACTGGAAACTTCGCTTTGTCAAGTGTTCCTTTCAGTTACGATGACCCGGAACAAAATCTCCGGTTTGTGGGCCTTCACAGAGAAGAATACGTTTAACTGTCCCTCTTTTGCTTTTTAAGCGCGCTTGTAAAGGCTTTCTAGGCTTAAAGCACCAAGAAGCGCCCCTGCCTTTTCCTTCACATTCGCTACACTATCGTTCACTTCTTTAAAGTTCTTACGAATAGCGAATCTCGCCCTTTCCCGATAAACCCTTATAGGCATCACCGGAAAAGATCCTTCTTTGTCCGAAACAGCGATCCTTAACCCATTGTTAACTAGATAGTCCACACTTTTATCCAACAGTTGAGCTTTACCGCCTTTAGTTTTAGGTTTAGTTGTCGACCGGTCGGATAGCCAAAAACGTCGGACAGCCTGTCTTTAAACAAATCCCAGATGGTGAGCTCTTTCTCGTCTGTGTGAAACCGCGTTCGCGGTGTTTCGTCGAGGTAGAACACGACATTGCCCTGCATTATGGCCGCATCCCACCTGCTCACCTTGCTGACGTGCAGATACATCTTCAATCATTATTCTACGCCAACACCATCGATGCTAGTGAACTTGCCGGGGTCCCGCGGTGTAGGCAGACCAACTTACTAGGTTTGCGTAGTCGGTAATGCGGCTGCACATGCGGTACCTTCCGGTGGAAGCATGTTCCCAGGCTGGGTGAGACGTCCGCTGCGGAGCTCCGTTACGAAGACGCGTACCCAGCACGTCCACAAAAATCCCACGGGTATAAAACTATTTACGCGATGTATTTACAAGAGATATATAATAGCATATGATAATCCCGACAGGCTGTTCCCATTTCGCCGCCTTCACCCTCGTCGACATTGTGCTCGTCTCCCACTATTATCTTTAGTTTTCTTTTCCATGTAATAAAAATAAAAAAGTCCGCAGTGTGGTGGCTACATATGATCCCGTACCTGAATGGATTTCGCGTCTGGACGCTTGTGTTTATTGGCCAGAATTTTGAACTGCCATTGGACAGCATACTAGGGGTTAATTTGTTTCTCATGTATGCTCATATGTAATGCAACTGTATTGGTTTAACACTAATGATAATTTCATGCAATAAAGAAAAAAACTGACAGTGGTTGAATTGGTTAGCGTGGCGGTCTCGCAACCCGGATATGGGTGGTTTGAATCCGTAGCCTGAGAACCAATTTTTTTTTATTTTCACGCGGCTTGTGTGTGTGTTCTTTTTTTTTCTGTACGGCCACAGCAACACCGACGCCGACACGAGGGATGCAATACAAGCTTGGCTTGAAAAGAACTATGGATAACATTTGAAATGCTTCCAGTACATGTCGGCGCGTCCTGTGGTCACCCGATAAAGATAAACACCTACACGTTTCAATATCCCCCTACCCGCCGCGGTTGCTCAGTGGCTATGGTGTTAGGCTGAGCACGACGTCGCGGGATCGAATCCCGACCATGGCGGCCGCAGTTCGATGGGAGCGAAATGTGAAAACACCTGTGTACTTAGATTTAGGTGCACGTTAAAGAACCCCAACTGGTCGAAATTTCCGGAGTCCTTCACTACGGCGTGCCTCATAATCAGAAGGTGGTTTTGGCACGTAAAACCCCATAATTTAATTTTTGTTTCAATATCCCGCTCTTAAAGACGCGTCATCGCAATGTTACTAACAAACAGGAAAACAAAACCACGCATACTAAAGAAATAAGAAACTAAGTTTGTCAGGCGGCGTAGAAACGCTTCAGACGCACCACGTGGTTGACGTTAGATAATGGGCGACACTGCTGTGATTGCGAAATGCCGCCTGGCACGACCTCATAGTTCAATGCGCCGGATAATCTTATAGAGTCCGAAATAGCGGCATAACAGTTTCTCGCTAACTCCTCGTCGGTATATCGGAGTGTGGACCCAAACGCGGTCGCTGGACATGTACTCGGCGTTGCGTCGTCGAAGATTGTAGTGACAGCTGTCGATCCTCTGCTAATTCTTGATGCACAGGCAGGCTACTTGTCGGGCTTCTTCTGTGCGCTGAATATAGGCGGCGACATTGATATTCTTTTCCTCAGTGACGCGCGGCAGCATTGCGGTGAGAGTCGTCGGATTCTTGGCTGCAAACCAGCTTGAACGTAGTGATCTTCGTTGTTTTTTCCGCAGCCACGTTGTTGGTTCGTTGGAGTAGATGCGATATAATCAGATAGGACAAACACACTGCCGGTTTCCACAGTTTCCTTGGTGTATGCGACCCTCATGCCTTTGCTGATGTGCTTACTTCCTGGTTGAAGTTGGTCAGCAACACTTTCCTTTTCCCTCCGTACAGTCTAGCGATCCCTCTTGCGGCCCAAATTTCACGGTCATGCAGTAGATGTTGGTTCCTCTGGATGACGACTTCTACGTCTGGGGGTGTTTCACTGCCGATGGAAATGACAATGCTGGAGTGAGGCAGGAGTCTGATTTGGCCCGGAAGTACACTCAAGGCACGCTGGCTGGAACGCCTCTCCGTCTATGTCACTTCTTTGTGAACAGCGTTATCGACTTCGACCTCAGGTTGATGATTGCGCCGTGGTGGTTCAAAAAGTCCATGCTTAGAGTTATGTTTCGCGGGCACAGTTGGGGGACAACGAACGCTGCAGGGTAGGTTAGGTCCGGTCATAAACTCCAATTCTTGCCGTGCAGATTCCCATCGGTGTTATGAGGTGTCCTCCAGCTGTCCGAACTCGAGGGCCGTCGCACGTAAGATTGACCTTATTCCACTTGACGGTGAATAATCCACAGATGACGGATTAGTTGGCTCCAGTGCCTACAAGCGCGTTGACGCGTTGACTTTATGGCCGTCAAGAAGCACGCCGAGGTCGGTGGTTCTATGTCTTTCTTGCAGTTAGGTCTTGGCGTCTGGTCGGAGCGGCGTCGTGTTAACTTATTACTGGCACGTGGCGTCGTCAGGTCGTTTTTTTTGTCGGCGTATTCTTAGCTTCCAGGTTTCGTCGGCATGGCGATGTGTCACTGCGTCGTCGAGAAAGATCTTGAAGCGTGGTCGTCAGCGGGGAAGGATCTTACCCAAAAACATGCACCCTGAATACAATAAAGCAAGGCGAAAAGCACGTGTACAACATATTAGAACAATGTATTAAAATAATCCCACGTACAACACAATATACACAGACGCAGCCGCGTATTCGAACGTGCACTCGAACGCCAGTGATGCCCAAATGAACATCAGGAGGTACGCAGTGGCAATCGTCGACACGAAAGCACAGCAACAATTTATGGCTTCCGTCAGGGCAGGTACTCCCGCGGCTGCCGAAACTTTCGCCGTGGCAATGGCCATTGCTCACGCGGAACGCACGCAAAAGAGCGTCACCATAATAACAGATTCACAAGAAGCATGTCGCCTTTTTCTCAAGGGCCACGTGACCAAAACATGTCACTCAATAATACCGACAAAATTTGCCCATCATCACCGGATCCTATGGTGTCCAGGTCATACAGGCCTTGAGGGGAACGAACTGGCCGATTCGCTAGCCCGAGGTATTATTAACCGGGCCGACTCGACTGGGGCGGTCCCAAGTAGCCGCTGTAATGACTCCAATCCAACGAATGCCCGGGAGATTCTCGCTCATCAGCGTGCAACCAGAAAAAAGTACCCTCCCCCTCACCCACAACTCAGTGGAGAGGAAGCCGCCAGCTGGCGCAAAATTCAGACTGGGGTATTCCCCCACCTTAAATTACAGAATGCCATGTTTCCCATTCGCTACAGGCCCGACTGCCCGTGGTGCGAAGGTATACCAACACTACAACACATTACTTGGGATTGTGAATCACACCCGTTTGATAAAACACACCACACAATGGAGCAATGGGAGGCACAGCTAACCAGCTCAGACCTGGCGGGACAACAGTCCTTCATAAGACAGGTCAAGCTGGCGGCCGAGGCCAGCGGGGCCTTGGACTAAAGGGTCTCCGACCACTGCACGTAAATCGTTTGTCAATAAAAGTTTCTCTCTCTCTCTCTCGGCTATTCGACGTACAGTAACCGCACCTCCATCGGTTGATGCTTTTAGTTTTCTGAATAGGGGCTTACGAACCGGCCCCTGGCTGGGCTAGTGTATGGCCGGCGCTGCTGGACAGGTAGCGTCGTGATGACGTCGAATGAGGAGGACGTCGGGGTCTGCAATGCATTCCGGCGATGTAGTCAGCGATGTCACATGACCGCCCGCCAAGATGTGGACGTGGCGCATTGAGGGCGAACCCTCGTAGGCCCATATCGCGGTAGGGGTATCGGCGGCAGACCTGGTCCGCTTTTCCGCAAGTAGCAGAGCGGGTCGTGGTCTGGAGTGCGCCATACATATGTCTTCCATGGGTATCTGTGCTACGCGACAGCAGGGCGAGCTGGCGTCTGCGTCCTGGCGGCGTCTTCCAAACAGAAGTAAACATAGTGCAGTCTGTCGTCGTTGTTCCAGTTGAACGTAGCGGCTATTTCATACGATTGCAGCCAGCTTTTCGAGTCTTGAAATGACGGTCAGCGTAAGGTGGGTGGTTCCCTGGGCTGCTACGACACGATCGGTTTAGGCGGAACTGGAGCTGTAATCTTGGATGCTGTCGTGGCCTATCACTCCCTGGTCTTCCCGGGAAGGAATGCCTGCTCGGCGGTAAGCTTCGAAGTCTGAGCTAGGTCGGGGATCCGGGGAAACGTTGGCGGTGTCCTCGGGTTTCGGGCTTGGATCCTGGCTTTGCGGAGGCGTTCAGTACATGTACGCACAAGCACGTCTGGCAGATGTCACGTAGTAGTGACAATAGAGAAGCAGAAAAACTGTGAATGACGAAACTAATAATTTATTGGGCGAACCTGTGCCCACAAAAACAAGTTACAATGAAAGCTCGACGATAGCAGCGAACACAGTCGGTGATCTGCGAAATCTGATCTGCAGGTCCAGCGCATCGACATTTATGCATGAGTCATCGAACGTTCCAGATTAATCGCTGGTGCTTGCGTGTTTCCCAGAAAGCGCTATACTCGCGGACAACTTTCTCTGGCTCTCAATGGAAAGCTGAGGGTGCTTGGATGCCTCACAGGTGTTACCAGACCAAGTAGGCCAGCAGCGTTTCACAGTGCTTTTGGTTGCTCGGTACAGACGCTGAATCGACACAGCGTGCACGTGCGACGGTTTCGCGTCTCCTCAGACGCAGAACCGAAAAACTGCAAAATAAGTTAACCTTTACACTCAGTGGTATGTTCTCTTATTTAACAGTTGATAATAAGGTCATCATCATTATCATCTTCTTCATCATCATCAGACTGGTTACGCCCACTGCAGGGCAAAGGCCTCTCCCATACTTCTCCAACTACCCGGGTCATGTACGAATTGTGGCCATGTTGTCCCTGCAAACTTCTTAATCTCATCCGCCCACCTAACTTTCTGCCGCTCTCTTACGTGCCAGTAGTGCGTCTGCGCAGAACGCAAAGGGTTTGCGTGAGTCTCGCGGACGTACGTGAGACTCAAAAGTTTGCGTGCTTTCCTTGCGCACGTAGAGAGCTCCGCGCGGTGGTCTCGCGAGATCTCGAACAAGCGAGAGAATCATTGCGAGATGGCAGCCAAACACGCCGACAAGGTAGCTCCGCCCTTCGTTTTTCTAAAAACGATTTGGATTTATTGCGAGAATTCAGGGAGTGCAACCCCTTTGAGGACAGCGTGCGTTATAGCACCTCTAGGCCTTGCGAAGCTGTGTGAAGTGATTTTTAAAGAGAAATGGAAGAGATAAGTGCAGTGCCGTAACTGTCTCTCGCAGGAGGACACCTCAACAGCACTGCACGCGGAATGGGTATGGGGAGAAAAAGATGGAGATAGTGACCGGAAGTAAAAAGAAGAGAGAGACCGGAATAGAAAAAAAACGGCAATGTAGCTAAGCGTTTGCAAGGCCAACAGCCGGGCTCTGAAGTGTGTTGCTTCACAGAATTCCATCAATGCCGAGAATGCGCGCTTGGTGATGGAACTGGGAGCATTGGGGAAGAGTAGGCACTGCAGGGTGGTGGATGGCAAGCCACATCGGCGGTAGGAGGCGTACAGAGCCTCCCTGTCGGTCCCGAAGGCCGGGCAGTGACGTAGCAGATGCTCCAGTGTCTCCACGCCGTCGCAGCTGCGACACACGAGGCTGCTGGTTCCCGTGAGCCTGTGTGTGCGCGCCGCTGTTTTGTAGCAGCCGATCCGCAGGCGGAGAAGGAAGGCGCAGTCAGCCCGAGAGAGGCCCACACGCGGAAGCAGGCGTGGGGGCGTTCCCGACGCGACGCGCCAATCGGGGTGTTGCACAGTGGGGCTGTGCAGAACCGCTGTCTTGGCCTCGTCGAAGCTCGTCACCAAGTGGGTGAGGGGAAAGCGCTCACCGCGCGCCGCCTTAGCGAGGGAGTCAGCCTCCTCGTTGCCTGGCAATCAGATGTGTGCGGGTATCCATTGAAGCGCCAGGTCGCAGCCTTGATTCACGATGTGCCGCAGCTTGCAGCCAACTCGAACAACCAGGGGCACTCCGGCGTAGTCCCTGGCCAGCATGCAAAGCGCCGCATGAGAGTCAGTGAGAATGGCCGCTGACACTATGTACGTATGTTCCAAAAGGAGGTCGGCAGCGAGATCAATGGCGGCGAGTTCGGCCACTGTCGACGACGCGGCGTTTCCGAGATGTCCGGTGCCGTGCAAGTCGCAGCACTGGACCCGTCCGGCGTCACCGAGCCATCGGTGTAGACGAGTAGTCGTTCTGCCTGTCGCTCGTGCAGTAGGGAGGCGGTCTCCTGTCTCATGGCGCACACCGCAGTTCGGCGCTTCGATGCGACGCCAGGCACCGCGATGTTCACGTCGAGCAGACTGGAGTAGTACGGCAGGCACACGAACTGTGGCGACTACCCGATGAGCTTTGAGAACTCGGTGGCGCGCTTGTCCATTCCAGAGTTCTGCAGGGAGTGGAGTCTGCAGACGAGCCGCCGGCCTGTGGTGAGCGCTGCAGGCGCTCAATGTGTTGGACCGCCTGCTTTCGTGCACGAAGCGATGGCGGCCAGTTGCCCATTTCCGCGAATGTCGCCCCTACTTGGGAGCAGCGAGTGAGGCCGTATAGTTCTCGCACCGCAGTACGGTGCGCCATGTCAATAGCATTCCAAATAGCCGCTCGAGCATTGGTCGTGGGGAGAGCGTAGTGCATTCGATGTGGCCACAGAGTTGTACACGCGCAGTGCGAGTTGCGGCGTGCATCCGTGTCCACGCGCGAGAAGAGAGCGCGTGGCGCTGGCGACTTTCCTTGATTGCTTGCAGATGTGGGAGACGGCCGCGTTGAAGTTGACGCGGCAGTCGATCTGCAGGCCGTGGTAATAGACGCTCTTGAGCCACGAGAGAGGGCAACGGCGCAGAGTCAGCAGCGGCGCTTCGGAACGTGCTCGCGTTCCTCGCGGGTGTACCAGTCGTGCCTCTGTTTTGGTCGCCGCCAGCTGGAGGCCGATGCTTCCCATGTACTGGTCCACCGCGTCAATTGCAGTCTGGACAGATGCACGCACCTGATAGCCTACTTGGGTAGGGCCAGTCGCAAAGAGGGCGATGTCGTCAGCGTAGATTGCCACCCGTACTTCGTGCGGCATCGCTTTTGGGATGTAGTCCGGAAGTCCCGCAAGGGCAAGAATAAACAAAAAGGGGCTCAAAACACTGCCCTGCGGAACACCAGAAAACACACTGTGCGGCCGGATCAGCACACCTCCAACCCCACCCGAAGCGTGCGATCAGACAAGAAGGCTGGTACGTAATCCAGTAGCTGGTCGGTGATGCCGAGCTCGTGCTGCGCACTGACGATAGTACAATGAGGCAACCCATCGATTGGGCCCTGTACGTCAAGCAGGACGAGGTATACGGCCTTCCGACGGCCCGCCGCCTGCTCGAGAGTAGCGACAACCTCGGACAGGGCGTTAGCCGTTGCGCGCAGCCGGTGGAAGCCGCTCTGCTCGGGAGCGAATGCGTCGAGTGCCGCCGCAATCCACTCCAGACGACGAAGTGCCATGGCTTCGAGTGTCTTACCGGCGACAGACGTGAGTGAAACCGGGCGGTAGGAGCTCACGCTGCTTCGCGGTTTGCCATTCTTGAGGAGTGGTACCACGGTTGCTTGTTTCCACTCGGGAGGGACGACGCCGGTGCGCCAGACGTGGTTGTACACCTCCAACAGCGATGGGAGCTGCTCGTCGTCGATGTTTCGCAGCGTCTGGTAGGTGATCCCATCCGCGCCCGGCGCAGAACGTCGCCTACGACCGTTGAGCACGCTGCGAAGCTCGCTCAAGGTGAAGTCTTCCGTGCACAGCGCCTTCACCTGCTGCAGAATTCCGTTCATCGGGAAGTAGCGCAACGGCGCCAGGAGAGCGGCTTTGTTGTGCTAGGGAAGCTCGGGAAGCTCGAAAACTGGGCCATCCGGTGGAAGCAACGGCGGCGGCGGTGCGAAGGCGGCGGCGAACGCGTCCGCGAGCTGCTCTGCGCTCAAGCCCTGTGCGACCGCGATGGAAAGCGCAGAACCGCGAGGGATCTTTGGTCGAAGGAGAGCGCCTAGAATGCGCCGCGGGCGCGATCTGTTGCGCGTATCGTCGAGCGACACACGCAAACTGCTCCAGCTCTGATTGCGCCGCTGCCTGGCATGACGGCGGTACACCGCATCAAGGCGATTGTAGACAGTGCAATCCTCTTTCCTGTCACGCTTGATGGCTCGATGTTCAGCGCGGCGCAGGACAGCTCGAAGGTTAAGCAGCTTGATGTCGGGCACCGGCGTTCCCGCAGGCACAGAACAGCATTTCGTGGCGGCGTCGACACAACGTGTCACGTGAGTCAGGAAATCCGTGTTCGCAGTAGGGGGCATGGCACAGAGTTTCCGAAACTGTGTCCAGTCGGTAACGCGGTAGGAGCGCCGCTGTCTATGGGCTGCAGCGTGCGGCTCGAGAGAGATCGGGTAATGATCGGAGCCCTGAGTGTCGGGGCTGCGTCGCCACTAGTAGTGGCAACGCTACTCACAAGCGACAACTCGATGGCACTCTTCCGCGCACCCCGGCGCACGAATGTGGGACTGCCGATGTTTAGAAGTATAGGAGGCCCGCAGAGAGGATGGAGTTCAGCAAGTCCCTACCTCGTGGCTCGGTGTGCGGGCACCCCCATGTTGTGTGGTGACTGTTGAAGTCACCCAACACCACACAGTCACCCCCGATGCGAGCGACAAGCGCAACCACGAACGAACTGTCCCACCGACGCATGGGCCGAACATAAACACTGGCGACACAGCTGTCGGCACCCCCAGCACGCACAGTCCCGGTCACGCACTCGATGCCACTGGTCACGATGTCTGTGACATTTACGTCGGCTTGCGCGAGACATGCGCGAACATACAGAGATGCGCGGGACCGTCCAGGCAAATGCAGTGGGTCGCAGCAATGAGTCTTGTTGCAAATCAGCGACTGGCATTCGGTGACACCGTGATAGGCCGCAAATCCGGGGAGGTTAAACTCGCCGGGACGCGCGTACGTTTCTTGTAGCGCGATCATGTCGTATTCGTGTCATGAGAGGTGCTCGGCGAGTTCAGCGTAACGGCAGCGCATCGAGCGGACATTCCACTGGAGGGTGCGCGGCCGACGTTCCGGAGATCGCCTATCCATGCTGGGGCAGGACTTGCTGGGCTGCAAGGGCCGCGACGCACATTTGCCGAGTGGTGACGTCCATCGCTGCTGTCTCTATGAGGACGCGCAGTGCTGCTGCGAGGGCCGCAATAACTGCATCCTTTGGATCGGAGGTGGCCGACGCAGTGGGCTGGTGCGTGTGCGCTTCCTCCACCGGCTGGGCGCCGCGACCGCTGAGCGTGTCTCTGAATGACAACCCAGGTTGGACGACCGCGGAAGAACGGGTGGCTGCTCCTTGCTTCCGTGGGATGGCGTCTGATGAGGCGCGAACTTTAGCGATCGCCTGCTGTCGCGTGAGAGGCTCTGGCCACCGTGACAACAGTACGGCAGCCTTCCTCTCCATTTGCCAGTTGGATCAGCGCGGCTCCGAGGCTGCGTCATTCCCGCTGCAGTTAATGCAGCGCGGCCTCTGCTCGGTGCAGGCGGCGGTGGCGTGCGACTCTCCGCAGCGGAGGCAGCGGGCGTCGCGCGAACATGTGGCGCCGGCGAGACCAAACAAGCCGCATCGATCGCACTGGAGTGGCCTCGGGAGTCTGGGACGAACCGTGCGACGCTGCTTGAAGAGGAGCACTTCGGCTGGAACGGCGTTACTGGCGAATCGCACCGCTATGTTGTGGCCCCTGCGCTCGCATGAGAGGACGGTCACGGAGGCTTCAAGGTGGTGTCTTATTGTGTCCGCGTCAAACGAGCGGTCGACACCGAAGATTGTGCCAGCACAGGTGTTTTTTTGTGAAAGCTTTCGCCCTCACTAGCACATCGCCGACGATGCGAACTTGTAGGAGATGTGATAGTTCTGCCCCCGGGAGCGCGTCGACGGCGACAATATTCCGTCGAAAGTTCACCCGCACGCGGTGTGCTACCTGAATAGCTGAGAGCTGTGCGGCGACAGTTTCTTGCGTCAGTCTCAGGAAGTTGCCTTTTTTCCTTTGGGCACGAAACAGGGCCTGGTCAGCGCGTTCTCCTGGAGCTGAGCCGTCGACCGAGGGTGTATGTGGGATCATCTCGAGAGGCCTGTAGCGCGGCCTCATTTTCCCGGCCCTCTTGGGTGGTGAGGGGGGATTAGCGCTGGTGTTGATTAGCCTGCTCGGTTGAATCCGAGGCGGAGATTAGTGCTGAGCGACGTTCAGGCTCGGTGTGGTGCTGTTGCTGCTGGCTGCTTTGAGGAGCAAGCGGCTGGAGGGGCCCGAGAACACAGCTGGGGCGCGGGTGCGCCGAGCTAGTTAGGTCGGTTGAGGAGTGCATTCCTTTTTCCCCCATTGCCTTTTCACTTCGGCGCCGTCGTTGCTCGTACCCTGATAGCATCTTGCAGGTGCGGCCCCGGCGTGAGTCATTGGAGAGGGAGACTGACCCTTTCTCTCTCGCTCTGTCGGGCGCGGACGAGTGGGTGGCTCGGCCAGTGGGCGCTTTTGTTCCCCGTACGACTTGTCGGCGCTTACTTGGGGAGCTGGCCCGTTCTGCGAATGCTCGGCAATCGCTGCCACGTGGAGGGCTCGGAAAGGTGACGTCGGGTGGCTGTCATGGCGCCGGCGGGGGTCGTTCGCTTTTTGTTCGCCATGTTGCGGAGCTTCGAGAGATAGCGGTGGGCTGCTTTCCGTCGCGGCCGAGGTCGTAGTTTCGTTGTCAACGCGAGTCAGCGGTGAGGCAGGCAATGATGCAGACGACGACGAGCGATCAGACCTCGTGGGTTTAGAGGTTGGTGACCCGCTACACGAGGCGCTGAGCAATGGCGACGACTCCGTACTGTCAGAGCTGGTGGCCCGCGATGAGGAGATCGTGCTGCTACTCGGAGACGTAGGCGCTGAGGCATTGCTGTCGCTTTCCATCTCGGCGAGAGATGCTGCGGTGGCAGTGGTGTTGGCGGCCTCTCGCCGATGGCGGTTGCCACGTGCGTGGCGGTTGGCGTTCTTGCGGCCGGCGTTCTTACGGGGTGTCGGTGACAGGCGCTTTGGCATCCCTTCCGAACCTAGCATACGGCGGGCCTCCAAAAGCAGCAAGTCCAGTGCTCGCGAGCGAGGCTGTGGCGTGCCGAGACGAAACCCAGGCACTGTGTCCTGGGTGTCATCCATGTCAGAGTCCAACCAAGGGCCGAAGCGGCCGGCTACAGGTGCATACCTTCTCCCCTGGGAGCCCTAAAAAGGGCTACGCTCAAGAGCGCTGTCCTGGGAGAAGGTTAACAAGCAGCTAGGCTTAGGGATAAAAAAAACCTCTCACAACGAGGGCTGTAGCGAGTAAAGCCCCTCCATACACGTTTCCGCCGACCAGGTTAAGTACCGCCAACCTGCCCTCATCCTCCACGCTCCTCTCCCACTCACCCCCTTAGCCTCCGGCGTCAAGCGGAACTTACGTAGCTGCAGCTTCCTGTTCCGAGTGGAAGTGACACTTTGTTTTTTTTAGCGTTGTTAACTTTCGCGCCGCTGGAGAGGCTTTAATTGCACGAGCTGCGTTTGAAACTGTGAATGCTACTGTAACCAGCGATCTGCTCGTGTTCGCTACTTCGCGTCGACCTGCGACGGGTTGTGGCACGAGCGACAACGTACAGTGGAATGTAGTGCCTGGGCGCTTGGAGACCACTGCCGTTTTTCGTGCATTTGGACAACAGCGACCGCGAACTACTACTTCAGCGGAATACAACAGCTTGTACCTTTTGCATTCTTCTTATGGTGAATGCCACAGCTCTGCCAAGCACGCGCGGGTGTCTCACCATCGTCTAACAGCAGTCAAAGCAGAAATTCCCTCGCGCAACTACAGGAAGCGGAAACGCCGGAACCGGAAATACCGGAACCGGATTTGGTGTGAAGGGAAAAGGCGTCGCGCAACAAAGGTTGTCGCGACTTAAGCAAGCAGCGGTGGTGCCTAGATGCTGGGGTTTTAGTAGCGAGTGCCGTGGTCGTCGAAGCGAGGGGCAATGCGACCGCTCGCTACGAGTGTCCGGGAGCGTCTCGTGCCTTGCGAAGCTCCGATCGGCACAAGAACACACTTTTACGTGTTTTCCGCGCCAATCTAACTCGACTGGCTTGGATTTGATTTGTCTTCGATGTGAATGGCTACAGCAGTGTGTATACCTGGCGATAGATGGCGATACATGGTCGCTTTTAGCGTTGCATCGCGTACGTGTAGCTAAATGCGTTTCAGGTGCAGTGCGCGCATGGTACGTAGAGCTTTCACGTTTGCGTGCCCGAAGTCTGAGCACGTGTGACTAAAACATTGTAATTTCGTGGCAAGCAATCTGCGTCCTGATGTAGGCAGCAAGATTTGTACGTGATGGCGGAGGTTTGCTCCTGCAGCCGTATTGCCCAGCGACCAGTGAGCCTTGGGGGTGCTTCAAAGAAGACCCCCCAAGGAGCAGAACGCGTTGTTATCAGTAACTTCCGAGCAATGCTGGACGTAATAGCAGCAAAAAAGTTTGGTCTGGCTCAGGTGATTGCTAAACGCTCGTATACCCCAAGGGAATAGAGTGAGTGAGTAAAGACTTTATTTGAAAACAGGGTAGTGACGGAAGACCTTGTTGTTAGGCATCCACGAGCCCTTGGGCCTGGGCGGCTTCTTCAGCTTTCTCGATGACCTTGGCCTGCAGGTCAGAGTCCGAGCTGAGCAACATGGCCTCCCACTGCCCAGTATTACTTATTTCGTGATTTGTGTGATTTTCGGCTGGGCACGACCCCAAAATATGGAATAGGTCCGTTTTTTCTTACAATGCTTACATGTATTAGTGTATTGGTCCGTGTAGTAGTAGTGACAGGCTACGGGGTTGGGGTAGATGTTCGTTTGAAGTCGTCTCCAAGCTACTTCTTGTGGCTTGTTAAGCTATTCATGTGCTGGCGGGTACACTGCCCTGGCTAACCAGTAGTGCTGAGTTATTCCCTGGTAACTGACCATGCGATCCCTCTCTGATCCTAGCCTGAGCCGTCCGGGTGCTCGGTTGAGTCCTCGAGCGGCGGTATGGGCGGCATCGTTGCCGGGTAGGGAGGAGTGTGCTGGTGCCCAAATGATCTGGATTGGTCGTGGGTGTTGGTTTGTGTCTATTATGTGTTTTACGGGAGCCGCGACACGGCCTTTCGCAAAATTGCTACTGCTGCTCTGGAATCGCTAATAATGTAATGACAATGTGTGGAGGCTATTGCCAGAGCGATAGCCGCCTCTTCCACTGTTTCGGAGCTTCTGGTGCGAATTGAACCACCAGCGCGTATTTGACCTGAGGAGTCCACCACTGCAAGGGACATACAGTTGCGTTCTATGTATTCTGCTGCGTCGACATAGACTACGTCTTTGAAGGCGTGGAATTTCTGATGTAGGGCTTTGGACCGCTCGGCCCTGCTTTCCTTGTGGAATTCAGGGTGCATGTTTTTAGGGAGTGGATTAATTTTGAGATGGCGCCTCTAATCGTGAGGAATGTCTACTTTAATGCTTTGCATCGACTCGTAGTTCACCCGAGATTCTGGAGGATGTTTCGCCCGGCGGCACTCTGAGCTAGCCTTTCGTATTGAGATATAAGGTGCGCTTCTACAACTTCAACGAGGGTGTTGTGCACACCTAGGGCTAGCAATTTAGCGTTGGCCCTTCTTATAGGTAGCCCAAGAGCCTGTTTATAGGCCCTCCGGATAATTCCCTCTAGTTTCTCTCTCTCAGCCGCTTTGAGGCAGAGGTACGGGGTGATGCAAGTAATGCGGCTGAGAACGAAGGCTTGTACCAACCTTATGAGGTTGGCTTCTTTCATGCCAGAGTGTCGGTTGGCAATTCTTGAAGTGAGTCGCATCGTCTGCTGAACGCATGCTTCCAGTTTATGAATTGTGTTGCCGTTGCGCCCGCAAGTTTCCATGAAGAGGCCTAGTACACGGATGGTGGTCACCACCGGGATCGCGCCTCCTCCGGCTCGCATAGGGATTTCTGGGGATGGCGCAGTGTCGGATTTGCGGTTTGTAAGGGCTCTGAGTAGGAAGAGTTCTGATTTTTGCGGGGAGCACGCGAGGCCCTTGTTGGTAACGTACTTTTCAACCGTGTCTACAGCTTGTTGCAGCGTGGTTTCTATATCTCCATCGCTACCTTTAACCACCCACAGGGTGATGTCGTCGGCATACAGACTGTGGCGTAGATCTGGAATCTGATTAAGTTGTTCCGGTAATAGGATCATCTCTAAATTAAAGAGCAAGGGGGATAAGACTGATCCCTGCGGTGTGCCACGACTTCCAAGAGGGATCTTGTCCGTTTCTCCTATTCTTAGTTCCGCTGTGCGGTGGTTGAGGAAATCTTTGATGTAGTTGTAGGTCCTCTGGCCCACACCTAGGTACTGCAGATTCTCTAGTATAGCCTGATGCGCAACGTTGTCAAAAGCCTTTGTAAGACCAAGGCCCAGGACAGCCCGGGTACCATTCTTGGGTATGTGGTCCAGAACTTGATATTTAAGCTGAAGCATGATGTCTTGCGTGGAGAGTTTTGGACGAAAACCAATGATGGACTTCGGGAATAAGTTGTTGTCCTCCGAAAAATTGCGGAGATGGTTATGTATAACGTGCTCCATGAGTTTTTCTACGCATGAGGTCAGAGAAACCGGCATAAGTTCTCGAGCTGTGGTCGCTTACCAAGTCTAGGTATGAATATGATTTGTGCATGCTTCCATTGCGAGGGGATATAACCTATTTCCCAAGAGCGGTTGAAGTACTCTGTTAGGGCAGTGATAGATACGTCGTCTAGATTCCGGAGGGTCTTATTTGTCATTCCATCGGGGCCTGGTGCAGATTTAGTTCGGAGTTTCAGCAAGACGGCTCATACTTCAGCCTCTAGGATGGCTGCGTCTAGGTTAAGATTCTCCGGGCCAGTGTATGGTTTCTGGGGGATTTGTGCATTTGTGCCTATGTACCGGGTTTTGAGCTCTGTTAGGAGCTCGTCTTTCGTGCCCTGGTATTGGTGATCTTATTGAGGCATTTCCTCTGCTCGGATTTACTCTTATCCGGGTCCATAGGATATCGGAGGAGATTCCACGTTTTGGCTAGACCGAGTTGTTCCTGCATGCTGTCGCAGACCTTTTCCCATTGGTTTTCGGTTAATTGGTCAGCGTATTCCTCGATTTCTATGTTGATTTGCGCGATGCGCAAGCGGAGTGTACGGTTTAGTTTGTTCTTTTTCCAGCGGGTTTGCATGCTCTTTTTGGCTTCCCACAAGTGTAGGAGGCGGCTATCCACCTCGACCAGACCATCGTCTTCGGGGATTTCCCTCGTGGCGCGTTTCACGCAATCTCTGAG
This sequence comes from Dermacentor variabilis, assembly GCF_050947875.1. Classification (NCBI taxonomy): domain Eukaryota; kingdom Metazoa; phylum Arthropoda; class Arachnida; order Ixodida; family Ixodidae; genus Dermacentor; species Dermacentor variabilis. The sequence continues at coordinate 147,534,947 of NC_134570.1, forward strand.
ATCCCCGATCCAGGCCTCGAGATCGTTTATATACTCGGTGGCGGTTGTCTCGCGAATCTGGCGAGGGAATAATTCTGCTCAGGCAATGATATAACGTTGCCGGTGCAAGCAAAGGCTCTGTTTGCCAAGCTGCTTTTGGGTGACGGTAGGCGCTATTCTATAGCCAATGCTGTCAGTACAGATTTTCGTTTGCGCCGACGGGTCGAATTGAGCTAACAGCAGCGGAGTCGTGAGCGCTGCAATATGTATTGAGAAAGCTTGATCTTTTTACGAACCTGTTAAGGAGGACGTCCTTCTTGAATAGTTTAATAAGACGGGTTGATCCTGCAAAGTTCATTATATTACAGTACAAATAACAACGAAGCTGAGCATGAAGCTGCGCATGACCCTAGAAGAAGAGGACACTGAGAATTCATGGACATCGCGAAGTTTATCTGGATCAGGCTGTACACCGGTAGGGTCGACAAGGTATCAGAGGAATATTGTCTGACGATGGCGGAAGGTGTATTTGGAAGAGTTCAAAGGAGACCACCGTGGCGGAACACAGCAAGGCGGATGGGGAAAACAATCACGTTATCGAGATGATTCAAACAATTGGATCATTTGAAGTTTCGAAGAAGAGTGTCCATCATGCGTTCAAGGGTCTCGGGTATTGAAAAACCCAAAGGAATCAAACTGAGATGCAATAATTCGTCTGAAGTAACAAAGGCTGCCATATCCCGGTCCTTTCCGACCACAGAACGGAGATCGATGGATGAGAAATAACTGCCGCCATTCAGACAGTGCAAGGTGTCGTCGATTTGAGGAAGTGGATATAGATCCTTCTTCGTAATCTGGTTTAAATGGCAATAATATACGCAAAACTACCAGGTGATACCTGCTTTCCTAACCAGAGACAACGAGTTAGCCCAGAAACTACAAGTCGTTCTAGTATTTTTCTCAAGCATCTTCTCAAGCTCTCTTGGATGACGCGACGCTCTGAAGCTGTCACCCGATAAGTTCACCTGTGAGTACTTGTATCCCATGTGCCAATACTATGGCCCACAACGTGTGTTAGACACAATGTTTGATTACCGAATTCAAATGGCTATGGGCAACGTTTTTTTTTTCAAATATATTACGAAGAGTGGGGAATCACGCGCAAAATGTTACTTGCTGGCGTCTTCTTTAGTTAAACAAGAAAACGTAGTAGCGGCAATTTATATAACACAATGTGAATCCGTGCTGTGTCACACGCAAGAATTTTGCTTACCATCCTTCAGCAACAATAATATAACGCTTAAAAAACCTGACTCCGCTACTGCCAAGGCGTGGGAACTGAGCCCAGCCCATGCAGGCTAAACGTCCTGAATAAATAACGGTGCCTTTAATATTGACACGTGTACTTATTTTTATCGGGCGACCACGTTTCGCCGCCTAACAAATGTAATCGCACAGCGCGGGACACGCCTGCATGTATCCGAAGTTTCTGGACAGTTATCGATGCTTCTACCCGGCTGTCTGTTGTCGCCGAACCTTGTGTTATCTGAGTTCATCGCGTGACGCGAATGGTGTAGAACTTTGTGGAAGGCACGCTCGTCCGAACGATTAGTCTGGAACGTTCGGCGACTGCTGTATAAAAGCCGACGTGCTTGACCCGCTGATGAGATTTGCGACGATCGCCGACTGTGTTCACCGCTCTTGTTGTGCTTTAAGTGTAGCCTGTTTTGTGGGCACAGGTTCGCCCAATAAAAGCTAGTTTTGCCTTTCACAGTATTGCTACTCTGTTCTTTGACGTCACGACCACGTGACATATGTTGGAGGTGCTTTGCGTTCATGTACCGGACGCCCCCGCAAAGCCGTGACCTAAGCCCTCACGCGGAAGACACCAGCGCCGCCAAGAACCAGCGAGGTAGCCGCAGGCTGCAAGCACTGCCCCCGGAGCACGGACTTTTGCCTGAGACGACTAGGAAGATGGCCACGAAGTCCATCCCAATGGCAGCCCCAGCGCCCCCCGTCGTGCTGCAGCAGCCCAGGGAGCCTCCGACGTTCCGCGGTTCAACTTTCGAGGACCGGGAAAGCTCGCTTGAGACGTACGAGGGAGTCGCTACGTTTAACAACTGGAACAGCGACGACAAACTGCGATATGTCTTCGTCGCATTGGAAGACGCGGCCAGGACGTGGTTCGAGAACCGAGAAGCCACGTTAATGACCTGGCACCTTTTCCGTAGCGGCTTCCTGCAAACATTTACAAGCGTCGTGCGAAAAGAGCGAGCCCAAGCTCTACTGGAGACCAGAGCGCAGCTGCCGAATGAGACGATTGCGATCTTCACTGAGGAAATGGGCCGTCTGTTCCGAGGAGAAGAAAGTCCGCCATCTGATGCGTGGTGTGAAGGAGGAACTTCTTGCCGGAATGGTACGAAGCCCACCGAAGACCGTCGACGAATTTCTTCGCGAGGCCACCAGCATCGAGAAGACGCTCGAGATGCGAAACCGGCAATTCGACCGCCACATGATCTCGACAAATTACGCCGGAGTTCAGTCACTGGCCACCGACGACCTACGCGAGACTATCCGAGCTGTCGTGCGGGAGGAGCTACAAAAGCTGTTCCCATCATCACAGCCTCAAGTGGCTTCGATTGCCGACGCCGTGCGTGAGGACCTCCAACAACAACTTGGAGTAGACCCTGAATCGCCGAAGCCTGAGCCGCAAGCGATGACCTACGCCGCCGTCGCACGCCGTCAAGGTTTCCTTCCGCGACCGCGCCAGGGCCCTGTCACGCCACAGTTCCGTCGTCCGCCGCCGCCGCCGCCGCCAGCACGACCACCCGTCGCCCAGCGCACCTACGCGAGGAAGACGGACATTTGGCGCGCTCCTGACCACCGCCCGCTCTGCTATCACTGCGGAGAAACGGGTTACGTCTACCGACGATGTCCATACCGGGAGATGGGACTGCGAGGCTTCGCCGTGAACGCTCCGCGCCCGCAGCAAGGTGAACGCCCGCGCGATATCGCCGACTACCTCGCCGCTACTCAGTGGAGCTCTCGACGACCGTCGCGTTCGCCATCACCAGGCCGCTACCTGTCGCCGCAGCGCCGACCATACACTGGTCCAGCCCGGGGCCGGTAAGCCAGCCCATGTCCGGAAAGCTAAAAGCAGCAACCGATGTAGGTGCGGTTGCTGTTCGTCGAACTGACGGAGACCCTCCTCCGCCGACGAAGACACCGAAGAAACTACCTCGACGACATAACGACACGCCACTGTCCCGACGAAATCAGGAAGCGAAGACTACACCGACGAAAGACGACTTGACGACGCGACGTTCCAACTTCAGTTCAACACGACGCAGCCGTGATCCGACGCAAGACAAAGAACCACCGACCTCAACGTGCTTCTCTACGGCCACGCAGTCACCGCCTTAGTAGACACAGGAGCCGATTACTCCTTCATGGGTGGACCCATCGCCGCCCAGCTGAGGAAAGTTAAGACTGCATGGGAAGGCCCTGAAATTCGGACCGCTGGAGGACACCTGATTACGCCGACTTGGATCTGCACGGCAAGAATTACCGTTCATGATCGGACTTACCCTACCACCTTCGTTGTCATCCAACAGTGTTCACGAGACGTCATTCTCGGCATGGACTTCCTGAATCAACATGGCGCAGTCATCGACCTGAAGTCGTAATCGATAACGGTGTTGCAAGATCAAGCGACACCGCCGGAGAGCTCTCGTACTCACCACGCCATGAGTGTGCTCGAAGATCAAGTGAGCATCGCGCCGCGCTCCAGCATTACTATTTCCGTCTGCACCGAAACACCCTTTGACGTAGAAGGCGTCATCGAGGGCGACCAACATCTACTGCTCGACCGTAAAATTTGCGTTGCAAGAGGGATCGCTCGGCTCCACGGAGGGCAAGTGGAAGTTATGCTAACCAACTTCAGCCAAGTGTTCAGGCACATCAACAAGGGCACGACAATCGCATATATCGAGGAAATTGTGGAAACCAGCAATGCCTTTGTCCTCTCGGATTCAGCCGCATCTACCCCGATCAGCATAGTCCCCGAACCAGACTTCGACGTGAATCCAAGTCTTCCTATGAGTAAGCAGCAACAGATCAGAAGTCTTCTCCGACGATACAAAGACTGCCTTTCGACGTCATCGAGGATTCGACAAACACCAGTTGCAAAGCATTGCATAATAACCGAAGAGAGCGCTCGACCACTCCGTCAGAGCCCTTACCGAGTTTCGACGCGAGAACTTAGAGTGATTAGGCAAAAAGTCGACGAAACTCTGCGCGGCGATATCATCCAGCCGTCGAAAAGCCCGTGGGCCTCTCCTGTAGTCCTAGTGAAGAAAAAGGACGGAACCCTACGCTTCTGCGTCGATTATCGCCGACTGAACAAGATCACAAAGAAGGCTGTGTACCCCCTTCCACGGATAGACGACGCATTGGATCGGCTCTGCAACGCTAAATACTTTTCGTTGATGGACCTCAAGTCTGGCTACTGGCAAATAGAAGTCGACGAGAGAGATCGCGAGGAGACTACCTTCATCACGCCAGACGGCCTCTACGAGTTCAAGGTCATGCCATTCGGACTGTGCTCGGCGCCTGCAACGTTTCAGCGCGTCATGGACACGGTGTTAGCCGGAATGAAGTGGCAGACGTGCCTTGTTTACTTGGATGACGTCGTTGTCTTCACCGGAAATTTCGACGATCACCTTAGGCGGCTTGCGACAGTGTTAGAGGCCATTAAGTCATCAGGGCTCACTCTGAAGCCGGAAAAGTGCCACTTCGCTTACGATGAGTTTTTGTACCTAGGCCACCTCATCAGCAAATCAAGAGTACGCCCCGACCCACAGAAGACAGCTGCCATCGCAAAATTCCCGCAGTCAACCGACAAGAAGGCAGTGCGCAGATTCCTTGGCATGTGTGCCTACTATAGGCGCTTTGTCAAGGACATTTCACGCATTGCGGAGCCGCTAACACATCTAACCAAATTTGATGTCGAGTTCAAGTGGGAAACGCCGCAGGCCAAGGCATTTCAAGAACTGAAACGACACATGCAGTCGCCGCCGGTACTTGCACACTTAGACGAGGACGCCGATACCGAAATCCACACTGATGCCAGTAGCCTAGGCCGTCCTACTCCAGAGGAAAGAAGGACTTAAACGGGTGATATCTTATGCTAGCCGGTCGCTGTCAAAAGCGGGAAGCAATTATTCTACGACTGAAAAGGAATGCCTCGCCATCATTTGGGCTACAGCTAAATTCCGCCCTTACCTCTATGGGAGGTCATTCAAAGTCGTCAGTGACCATCACGCGTTGTGTTGGCTAGCTAACTTAAAGGACCCTTCAGGACGGCTGCCGCGGTGGAGACTCAGACTGCAAGAATATGACGTCACGGTAATATACAAGTCCGGAAAAAAACACTCCGACGCCGACTGCTTATCGCGCGCCCCCATCGATCCCCCGCCGCAAGACGACGAGGATGACGACGCCTTCTATGGAATAATAAGCGCGGAAGACTTCACTAAACAGCAACGAGCAGACCCGGAGCTAAAAGGCCTCGTCGAGTATTTGGAAGGGAACACCGACGTTGTCCCTGGGGCATTTAAGCGCGGGTTGTCTTCGTTCACGCTACAAAACAACCTGCTCGTGAAGAAGAACTTCTCACCAGTACGCGCCAGCTACCTTCTTGTTGTACCGTCAGCGCTGCGTCCAGAAATACTGCACGCCCTACACGACGATCCAACCGCTGGGCACCTCGGATTCTCCTGGACGCTGCCGAGAATACAGGACAGGTATTACTGGCCACGTCTGACCGCCGACGTCGCCCGTTACGTCAAGACATGCCGAGGCTGTCAACGACGCAAGACACCACCGACGAGGCCAGCAGGATTGCTACAGCCGATCGCACCTCCTCGCCGACCATTACAGCAGATTGGGATGGATTTGTTGGGGCCGTTTCCGAGGTCAACATCCGGGAATAAGTGGATCATCGTGGCGACGGACTACCTCACCCGCTTTGCTGAAACTAAAGCTCTACCAAAAGGCAGCCAACCTGAAGTGGCGAAATTTTTTGTCGAGAACATCCTGCTGCGACATGGTGCCCCAGAAGTCCTCATCACCGACATAGGAACGGCTTTTACAGCAGAGCTCACCCAAGTCATTCTGCAGTATGGCCATACAAGTCACAGGAGGACAACTGCCTACCATCCGCAGACGAATGGTCGCACGGAGCGCCTGAACAAGACCCTCGCCGACATGCTAGCTATGTACGTCGACGTCGAGCACAAGACGTGGGATGCGGTCCTGCCGTATGTAACCTTCGCTTACAACACGGCGGTGCAAGAAACAACACAGATCACGCCGTTTAAGCTGGTTTACGGCATGAACCCGGCGACGACGCTCGACGCCATGCTGCCGCACGTCACTCACGAGGAAAATCTTGACGTCGCTACCTATCTCCAGCGCGCCGAAGAAGCCCGACAGCTCGCCCGCCTGCGAATCTAGAACCAGCAGAAGACCGACAGCCGACACTACAACCTCCGACGACGCTTCGTCGAGTACCAGCCCGGTGACCGTGTTTGCGTTTGGACCCCTATACGCCGACGAGGACTGAGCGAGAAGCTTTTGCGTCGCTATTTCGGACCGTACAAGATCATCCGACGTATTGGCGCACTGGAGTATGAGTTCGTGCCAGACGGCATTTCGCTATCACAGCGGCGCCGCTCGCGACCTGAAATAGTCTACGTTGCGCGACTGAAGCCGTACTACCAGCGTTAATGAACTTTGGGGCTTCGCGTAACTGACCTTTGGACTTTGTTTCTTTTCGTTGTTTTGTTACTTATGTTTAATAAGTGAGCGAGGAACCAAGACCTCGAGGAGCACAATGCACGAGACTAACGTAGTGGCCGCGTCGCGGTAAAAGCTTGTCCTCCCTGCGTGGAGGGAGCCTACCCGACTCTGCAGGCATATTTACTAAAGTTGTTCTCTCTCTCTCTCTCTCTCCTTTTGTGTTTCGCTCTCTTATATTTGTAGCATCGGGACGATGCTATTTAAGAGGGGGGTATTGACACGTGTACTTATCTTTATCGGGCGACCACGTTTCGCCGCCTAACAAATGTAATCGCACAGCGCGGGACGCGCCTGCATGTATCCGAAGTTTCTGGAAAGTTATCGATGCTTTTACTCGGCTGTCTGTTGTCGCCGAACCTTGTGTTATCTGATTTCATCGCGTGACTCGAATGGTGTTGAACTTTGTGGAAGGCACGCGGGTCCGAACGATTTGTCTGGAACATTCGACGACTGCTGTATAAAAGCCGACGTGCTTGAACCTCTGATGAGATTTTCGACGATCGCCGACTGTGTTCGCCGCTCTCGTTGTGCTTTAAGTGTTGCCTGTTTTGTGGGCACAGGTTCGCCCAATAAAAGCTAGTTTTGCCTTTCACAGTATTGCTACTGTGTTCTTTGACGTCACGACCACGTGACAGTATGTACACGTACATTTCTCCCTCTCTGTGCCATCAATTTGCAAAGTGCGCGTTGTAGAGGAAAACGTCGTTACTAATTATTATCAAGGTGCTGCAGTTTCTTTTTCCGTTAATTCATTTCAGAAATAACAGACCCTAAAATCGCGGTGATGGCCGCACCGGAAATATTTTATCGATATGACGTTCCTCATCTTCGAAAAGGTAACAAATGAGGAAAATAAAAAGACGCAGCATGGAACCGAGCAATGCCTGGATCTCCGCTGCATCCTGCAGGTACTTCGAGTGGTGATCGCGCTTTAGGGCTATTATATGGCCATTTTTATAGTTGATTCTTCGTCATCGCAATTTCTAGAAATTAAGCTGCCTCGGTGGTGTGTTTCAGGAAGCTTTACGTGATTTTACTTGAAGATGGTGGGTTGTACTTCCTTTGCATGTGGAACAGTAGTATAAGAGCCATGTTTAAGTAATTTATTTGTTAATATATTCCCGACATTGTTTTTCTTTAATTATCTGCCTTTTACTTTGCTAAACTGCAATGTGCCATTTACGCGACAAACAAAGTGCACCTTATGATAATTCGACTGTGGCCATGAGACTTTGCCTTACAGACGCATGCGCTTATCTACCTCGCAAAGTTGCACTTTGTACTAGGTAGCTACTAATGATTGAAAGTTCGAGCACGCAATGAACACTCTCCATTCAAGCATTCACTAACTGATGATGTCGCATATTTCTTTCGTACGAATAATAAAGGAACAACAAGTTCTTTCAGTCTACAGGCGAGTAAGACTGACGCAAACGGAGACTCTGTGAATTATTATTGTTTAGCCAGCGCCAGTGTGTCAGGACGGCCATTGTCCAGATGAAAGAATTGCAGAGGAAACACATGGGGGGAATGAGGTCACATATGCAAAACAGTTACCAGTCACTCTGTAAGCGCGCCTCGTCTTGGGCAGCGAAGGGAGTCGCCGTTTCATTTTATACGCATAAATGAAATGTTTGACAAATCTCATTACGTCTGTATTTCCTCAAATGATGGGCGGCACTGTAATATGTCCCTTCGTTCTTTTAATGAGCATTCTACACGCATTTGGCAGGCTCTGGTCCTCTATTTTTATTTTAAATGTTATCGTACACCGGATGTTATCACAGGGCGTCATCTTTCATGGGTATGAAATAGTGTGAGCTAGCCCCTTGCTGTCTAGCCGAGTCTGCAAGTGCTTAGGCGAAGCGTGCTGATAATGTTCGATATCTAATTTGAATTCAATTGGAAATATATCACATTTGTCTTTATATTAGACGGTCATTGTTGTGGAAGATGAGATTCGAAAATTTCGCTTTCCGAATGTCCTTATATATGTCTGAGCAAAGCGAGAACAAGGTGAAACAAGGAGCCAACGTTTCCACAAGTGCACTTTCCTTCTAAAAGGCGACATATGCTTTCCTCGCCACAGTGTATATAGGTGAGGTTCTTCTAGAGGGGAGAGGGCGTAAGGCGGGTAGGTGTGGCAACGAGCGAAGGTTTGCTAGCGGCGAGGGTTTCGAATTGAGAATAAAGAGGTGCTGTGCACAAGGCCAGGGACAGTGCCGTCTGTCAATCACGTTTCAACGCCCGTGTGTCAGCCGGCGTGTCAACGGCATGCACAGCAGTCCTCTATTACCAGTTTCGTTGGTGGTCGTGGGATATGGTGTCTCTTAAAGAGATAATACAAGGAGCGGCAGAAACCGGTGCTCGTAAAAAAAAAAAGAAGGCAAATACTGAAATCTTATAAATAAATAAATAAGAGAATAAATAAAAGGAATTTGAAAAGAAGCAATAAAAAGAAGGAAGAAACAAGCGAACGCTAAGAAACCAAACTAACTGTTGTCGCCTAAAGCATGAAATTGAGCATAGCGAATAGATTCTAAAGCTCCCTTTAAAGCGTTTATTCCTATTGGTTGCAATGACTTGAATTATGGATAAGGTATGATTCTCTGTATTTTCTTTCTCGTTCAGAACGAAAATTTGACCCCAAGACGTAGAGGTTTACTTCATCAAAGTTATGACCTAGTTGGTTGAAATGTTCGGCAATGGCTTTGGCAAGCCTTTTAGCTGTGTCCGCGCGATGGCCATTTAATCTCACGTTCATACATTGTCCCATTTGACCGACATATTCAGGTTACAGCAATGCTGGGATAAACACAACAGCGCAGCTCCTGCCCAGGGTACTAATCACGCAATCTGAATATCGCTTCATGATGCTTCAGAACAAAAAAGCAGCCCGCTTTTCTCTTCATAAAATACATAAAGTTCCGTTCGAAGAAATATTTACAGCAGAAATCTTAGGTTTGCCTAATGTGTCTAATAACAACACACCTTCTGGATCACTATGTAAATTCTTAAATCACCGCCTGTCAAACATCCCCACCACCCTCCCATCTTTTGCTCAAAACTCGCCGTACTTACTTCGAATTATCGACGGCATCAACACCAACCAAATCCTTTCCGACCGCGCTATTCTAGTCACTTTGGGTATTTCTGCCCTTTACATTAACATACCCATCAGTGAAAAAATCGAAGCCGTTTCTAAATCCCTCGCAATAGATCCCCAAGCTCACGCTCCTGAAGTTTACCTGTCCCTCCTTAGGTTAGTTCTCACGCTCAACTATTTCGAATTCGATTCTATTCACTACGTGCAAACTTTCGGCAGTAGCATGGGAACACCATTCGCTCCCACGTATGCGAACATATTCATTGGACAGCTTTAGGCTTACTTGTTGAAATCCTACCCTTTAAAACCCCACATCTGTCCTCGTTACATTGACGACATATTTATAATATGGGAATACGGCACAAGCACGTTAACCGACTTAATTAGCCATTTCAATCACTTTCACCCGAGTATTAAATTTACTGCTCACCACTCCCCTAGCCAGACCAACTTCCTGGACACGACGCTCTACATAGAAAACATAAAACAGTGAACGACACTTTACCGGAAGCCTACGGATAGCCAGCAATATCTAGACTACAACTGTCATCACCCGAGACACGGCAAGCAAGGAATTTTTGTCAAACAAGCGAAACGAATAAGAATAATCTGCCGCGAAGAGCACGATTATATCCACCACCTAAAGGACCTTCAAACAGCGCTAGCAGAACGAAACAGCGCTAGCAGAAAGGAACTATCCCCAAGTTGATCTCGATAGAGCTTATGATGTAGCGTCAAGATTGGAGAGATAGTCGGAATTAGCGAAGAAAAAGCCTACACCGGACTCTGACAGACCGCCGGCCTTTATAACAACATATTCTAATGCACTGGTATACATAAACGCCATCCTACTAAAATACCACACAATATTCTCAAGTAACGAGCGTCTTAGAAAAGCGTTCCCGGATGTACCAAGGGTATCCTATCCCCCCAACAGGAACTTTAATGACATGTTAGTGCTCGGAAAAGTGAGCCAACGGCATTCCCCCGTAATAAAACCATGTTGTCGCCCCAGGTGCGAAACCTGCGTGCACCTTCAAAGTGACATTAAAATTAAAAGCACCGCAAATGGTTATACACACAATATCAAATCTAGCTTCACTTGTTCAAGTTCGGATGTGATCTATATGCTTGAATGTTCCTTCTGTAAGAAACAATATATCGGTGCAACGGGACAATCAATGAACGTAAGATCAAACGGACATCACGCGGACACAGCTAAAAAGCTTCCCAAAGCCATAGCCGAGCATTTGAACCAACCACGTCATAACTTTGATGAACTTAAACTCTACATGTTATAGTCACATTTACGTTCTGAACGAGAAACAGAATGCATAAAATGGTACCTTATCCATAAATTCAAGACATTGCAACCAATATGCATAAGCGCTTCAAAGAGAGTTTTAGGTCTATTTGCTATGCGTAATTTTAAGCTAAAGGCAACAACACTTAGTTTGGTTTTTTAGAGTTCTTTTTCGTTCATTTTTCTTTTCTTCCTTCTTCGTTCCGGTTTTTGTTTGCCTTTTTTATTTATTTATTTATTTATTTATTTATTTATGTATAAGATTTCAAAATGGTACCTTTTTCTCGTTTTTTTTTTGCTAGCACCGGTTTCTGCCGCTCCTTCTATTATCTCTTTCAGAGACACGATAGCCCACGACCACCAACAAAACAGGTAATAGAGGGCTGCTGTGCAAGCCGTTGACACGCCGGCTGACAGAAGGGCGTTGACACGTGATCGACAGACCGCCGTGTCCCTGGCATTGTGCACAGTACTCCTTTATTCTCAATTCGACAACCTCGCCGATAACGCCTTGGCTCGTTGCCGCACCCACCCGCCTTACGCCCTCTCCCCTTTACAAGAACCCCACGTATATACACTATTACGATATTATCGAGCGATGCTCAAGGGACGAGCCGCCGCGAGAACGAGGACGAAGTGGGTCTTTGCCCTTGGCGCGAGTGAATGTCGACCTGGGGCTCTGGCTCCAGTCCAGTGTAAATAGCCTGTAAATATAGCCTCTTTCGTCTGTGTCTTCACACGTAACATTCTGGTGGAGGGTAGCGATACCCGTCCTCGCCACGGAACTGTGAAGTGGTCGGCACATCGAGCTTGTCACCATGCCTCCCTGTGAAGAGCCCGCCTCTGCAACGGCTTCGGCTTGTCCGACTGCTCCAATCATAACGGTTGCCCCACATCGCGACCCGGATGTGTTCTCTGGCCTGGAGGGACAGGACGTTGACGAATGGATCGAGCTGTATGAGCACGCCAGTGCTAATAGCAGGTGAGACCCAACGATTATGCGCGCCAATCTCATCTTTTACCTCTGCGGCACCCCACACGTGTGGCACCAAACGCATGAAGACGAGATAACCAGTTGGGACAGTTCCAAAGAAAAGCTAAGGGAACTGTTCGGCGACCCCTTTGGGCGCAAGAAAGGCTCTTGTGTCTCGTGTTCAGTCATCTGCAGAGCCCTACCTTTCATACAACTTCGACGTCTTTGCTCTACGTCGCAAAGACGACGCTAATATGTCCGAAGCAGATAAAGTGGCACATATGCTAAAAGGCATGGCCGATGACGCTTCCAATTTGCTTGTTTGGGCAACGCCTCGACTATCGACGCCATCATAAAAGAATACCGTCGCCTTCAACAAGCTAAGATCCGCCGTGTCACACACCACATCACGCGGCTACCCAACACTGCTGCTACATCGACAAGTGAGGGTCGACCGCGTCAGACCACCTCTTGTGACAACGCCACCCGTATTGTTCACCGCGAACTCGAGGCCGCGTGTTCGCCACCTTTCTCCGCGACGCCTCCCGATCCGCCAGCAACAAACATTGCGATGATTCAGGCTGTCGTCAGACAAGAATTTCAGAACATGGGTCTGAACTCGGTGTGTTCCACATCTCAGCCCAGCGTTCCCCTGTTCTCTAGCGGCCCCCCTCGCCCCGACAGTCCTTTCCTGCCACAACCATCATCATCATCGTCGTCGTCGTAATCATCATCATCAGAATGGTTACGCCCATTGCAGGGCAAAGGCCTCTCCCATACTTCTCAAACTACCCCGGTCATGTACTAATTGTGGCCATGTTGTCCCTGCAAACTTCTTAATCCCATCCGCCCACCTAACTTTCTCCCGCCCTCTCCTACGCGTCGCTTCCCTTGGAATCCATTCCGTAACCCTTAATGCCCATCGGTTATATTCCCTCCTCATTACAAGTCCTGCCCATGCCTCCCCCCCCCCCATTTCTTTTTCTTGATTTCAACTGAGATATCATTAATTGGCGTTTGTTCCCTCACCCAATCTGCTCTTTTCTTTTCCCTTAACGTTACACCTATCATTCTTCTTTCCATAGCTCGTTGCGTCGTCCTCAATTTAAGTAGAACCCTTTCGTAAGCCTCCAAGTTTCTGCCCCATACGTGAGTACTGGTAAGACACAGCGATTGTATACTTTTCTCTTGAAGGATAATGGCAACCTGCTGTTCATGATCTGAGAATGCCTGCCAAATGCACCCCAGCCCATTCTTATTCTTCTGATTATTTCAGTCTCATGAGCCGGATCCGCAGTCACTACCTGTCCTAAGTAGATGTATTCCCTTACAAATTCCAGTGCCTCACTACCTATCGTAAACTGCTGCTCTCTTCCGAGACGGTTAAACATTACTTTAGTTTTCTGCAGATCAATCTTTAGACTCAACCTTCGGCTTTGCCTCTCCAGGTCAGTGAGCATGCATTGCAGCTGCTGCCCTGAGTTACTAAGCAAGGCAATATCATCAGCGAATTAGCAAGTTACTAAGGTATTCTCCATTAACTTTTATCCCCAATTCTTCCCAACCGAGGTCTCTGAATACCTGCTGTAAACACGCTGTGAATAGCATTGGAGAGACCGTATCTCCCTGCCTGACGCCTTTCTTTTGTTGCTTTCTTTATGGAGGACTACGGTGGCTGTGGAGCCGGTATAGTTATCTTTCAGTATTTTTACATAGGCTCGTCTACACCCTGATTCCGCAATGCCTCCATGACTGCTGAGGTTTCGACTGAATCAAACGCTTTCTCGTTATCAATGAAAGCTATATATAAGGGTAGGTTATATTCCGCACATTTCTCTATGACCTAATTGATAGTGTGAATATGGTTTATTGTTGAGTAGCCTTTACGGAATCCTGCCTCGTCCTTTGGTTGAGGGAAGTCATGATTCCGGTACGCTCGAAGATATGAGGCGTTGCGTATACAGGGTGGCCAGTTTTTTCTAGAACAATCTGCCCACCATCCTTCAACAAATCAGCTATTACCTGATTCTCCCCAACTGCCTTCCCCTATTGCATAGCTCCCAAGGCTTTCTTTACTTCTTCCGGCCTTGCTTGTGGGATTTCAAATTCCTCTAGATTATTCTCTGTTCCATTATCGTCGTAGGTGCCACTGGTACTGTATAAATCTCTATAGAACTCCTCAGCCACGAACTATCTTATCCAAATTAGTAATGATATTGCTGGCTTTGTCTCTTGACGCATACATTTTATTGTTGCCTATTACTAGTTTCTTCTTTACTGCTTTTAGGCTTCCTGCGTACCTGAGAGCATGCTCAATTCTATCCATATTATACTCCCTTATTTGAGCTATCTTGCGCTTGTTGATTAACTTGGAAAGTTCTGCCAGTTCTATTCTAGCTGTAGGGTTAGATGCTATCATACATTGGCGTTTCATGATCAGATCTTTCGTCTCCTGTGATAGCTTACTGGTAATCTGTCTAGCGGAGTTGCCACCGACTTCTATTGCAGACTCCTCAATCTACCTTTCCCCACATCTCCTTTTACCACATCTCGCCGCAACCCATCCGAATGGCGTACGCCTGATGCCAGACAAATCTGCTTCCACTGCTGTCGCATCGGCCACGTTGCTCCTCACTGCCGCAACCGATAGCCACCACATCCTCGGACATACGCCGCCGCTTATTCCCGCACCTTTCGTCCTTCTGTTCCCTATACCACCTGCAATGAACGTACTGCTGCTGATGCTCCTGCTCCGAACCTTCGCTACAGCCGCTCGCCCTCACCTCGACGCCATCAGTCTCGTTCGTCGAAACTCCGTCGCTTTTCTTCGTCACCTATTGCCTCCCGGATACAGCCGGAAAACTAGGCACTGCAGCTTCTGGAGGTGAAGCAGCGTTGTCGACCCTGCCCTCAAATTCTCTGCTCACGTTACCTATGAACCAAAACCTTCTTGACGTTGACGTTGATGACTATCCTGTCACGGCACTCATCGATAAAGGAGCACATCTTTCTATTATGAGTGCTGCCTTCCGACGACGACTGAACAAGCTCCTCAGCCCAGCGGTACTGTGCCTATCATCGGCATGTGTACGGCACGCGTCAGCATCGCCGGCCGCCACACTTCTGTCCTCTTCATTGTAATTGATCATTGCCCCCACGACCTCATTTTCGGCCTCGGTTTTATCTCCGCGCATTCTGCTCTTATTGATTGCGCTTCCAGAACCCTTCGCCTTGAGTTGCCGATTCTCGCAGAACCTTCTGACGCACCCCAATGCCGCTTAAGCCCCACCGGATTTCTTCGCCTGCCGCAAAAGTCAATATATAGCCTATATTGAAGTGTTGTTTTCCCGACTAGCTCCTGATGGCGAGTACCTCGTCAATCCTCTGCCCGACATTCCACTACAGTATGACGTTACCGTGCCTCACAGTATACTTACTATTACTGCGAACCGCACTCGCATGCCTGTCTTTAACTTTCGATTGGCAAAGCAAATTCTACTGCGAGGTATTTGCCTTGCCACCGTTGATTGTCTCGGCGACCATCACGTGGCAGCGTTATCGACCGCTGGTTCTCGCGAGCTTAGCAGGCTCCTCGCGCCAGCCTCGGGCGCCAATACGAACATAAAGAAAATGGTTGCGATGGACCTGTCCTCTACGCAGGCTGAAGACCTTTGCCAAGTATGATCGTCCTACCGAGATATTTTCGACTTCGACGATCGCCCTTTCAGCCAGACGCTCGCGGTCAAGCATCGGATTCTTACTGGCGATGTTACGCCTAATCACCGACGACCGTATTGAGTTTCTGTGTCGGAACGCCGAGTAATTCAACATGACGGCAAAAAAATACTAGATAAAAAGATCGTTGACCCTTATTCTAGTCCCTGAACGTGCCTGTGGTGTTGGTTAAGAATAAGGACGGCACGTGGCACTTCTGTGTAGACTACCGTCATCTGAACAACGTTACTAAGAAGGACGTCTACCCCCTCCACGTATAGAAGACGCCCTTGACTGCCTGCACGGTTCGAGCTATTTCTCTTCTATTGATCTTCGTTCTGGATACTGGCAGATTACTGTTGACAATACGGACATAGAAAAAACCGCGTTCATCGCACCTGACGGCCTATAACAATTTAAAGTAATGCCGTTTGGATTATGCAACGCCTCTCCCACCTTTGAGCGTATGATGGACTCCTTGCTGCAAGGTTTTAAATGGGCCACATACCTCTGCTACCTCGATGACGTCATCGTCTTCTCGCCAACGTTCGACACTCACCTTGAGCGTCTAACGACTGTACCTGATATATTTCGAAAGGCGAATCTGCAACTTCGCTCTTCCAAACGTCGTTTTGGGCACCGCCACAATACTCTTCTGGGCCATCTAGTTGGCGATTCCGGAGTACTGCCTGATCCCGACAAAACTCGCACTGTCCGAGAGCTTCCGGTTTCGAAGACAGCCACAGACGTTCGAAGTTTTCTAGAGCTATGTTCGTAGTTTCGTCATTTTGTTCCAAATTATGCGGCAATTGCTAGACCCCTCAGCAACCTTTTGAAGAAAGGAGTACAATTCTCGTGGGATACTGCAGAACTCGCCGCCTTCTCTCGTCTCTTCACTCTTCTCTCCTCACCCCCCATTCTCGCCCACTTCGACCCTGATGGCCCTACAGAATTGCGTGCAGCTGCAAGCGGTCATTGCGTAGGTGTCGCCTTAGCCCAGCGTCAGCGTGGCCAGGATCGCGTTATTGCTTATGCAAGCCGCCTCCTCACACCATCGGAGCGCAACTATTCCATTACGGAACGAGAATGCCTTGCTGCAGTCTCGGCGGTTACGAAGTTCCGCCCTTACCTTTAGGGTCACCCTTTTTCCGTAGTCACTGACAATCATGCTCTCTGCTGGCTCCCATCGCGAAGAGATCCTACAGGCCGGCTTGGTCGATGGGCTTTGAGGCTAGAAGAATTTTCATATTCCGTGGTCTACTAGTCTGCCCGCCTGCACCAAGACGCTGACAGCTTGTCGCGTTACCCTGTTGACGACCCTGACTCCTCCAATATTACCAGTGCGGCTTGCGTATTCTCTGTGTCGCAGCTGCTTCATTTCGCCGACGAGCAACATCGAGACGCCTACATCAGAGCACTAATCGACCGCTTTGAACACTCTCCGGCCGACGCCACACTACGACTCTTCGTCCTCCGACATGGTACTCTGTACCGCCGTAACCTTCATCTGGACGGCTCTGAGTTCCTACTTGTCATGCCTAAACACCTCCGCTCAACCGTTCTAAAAGAGCTTCACGACCCGCCAACGGCAGGACACCTCGGCATATCTCGAACCTATGACCCTGTACGTCGCCGTTTTTTCTGGCTGGGCCTTGCCCGTACCGTACGACGTTACATCGCCACTTGTGAACTTTGCCAACGACGCAGGAAGCTTTCGCAGCTCCCCGCTGGTTACCTGCAGCCGCTCGACATCCCTGCTGAGCCCTTCCATCTTGTCGGCGTAGACCTTCTCGGCGCAGTTCCGGGATCTACATCAGGAAACAAGTGCGTTGCAGTCGTGGCGGACTACGCGACCCGCTAGGCCGTAACCCGCGCTCTTCCGACCAGTTGCGCAACTGATGTTACGGACTTCCTCCTACATGATATAATTTTGGTGCATGGTGCTCGTCGCGAATTGCTAACAGACTGTGGGCGTACGGTTTTGGCCAAAATCATCGACAACAACTTGCGTGCCAGCTCCATACAGCATAATTTTACCACCTCCTACCACCCCCAACCGAACGGCCTCACTGAGCGTTTGAACCGCACCTTCACAGACATACCATCCAAATACGTTTCAGACGACCACCGTGAGTGGGACCTCGCTCTACCTTACATTACCTTTGTGTGCAACTCTTGCCGTCTCGAAACTGCTAACTTTTCCCCGTTTTACCTCTTGTATGGCTGAGAACATACGCTACCACTGGACACTGCTTCCGTCTGCTACAGCTTCAACTAGCGATTATGATCGTGACGAAGTCGCCCATGCTGACCATACTCGCGAACTTGCACACGCTCGCCTACAAGTGTGTCAAGACAAACAGAAGCAACGCTACGACTTCCGTCACCGTGACGTCCATTTTGTGCCCGGCACCCTCGTGTTGCTTTGATCACCATCGCGTAAAGTTGGCACGTGGGAAAAAACTGCTTTCCTGTTACACAGGCCCATATTGCGTTCTCCGCCAAGTGACCGATGTCACCTATGAAATCGCTCTAGCCACGCCCACTACGACCTCCGCTGTGACAGCGAGTGACATTGTCCACGTCGCCCGACTCAAGCCCTACAACTCTCCACCTGCCTTGGATCTTTAAGAGCACCGTGACGGCTCTTTTACCACCGGGTAGCAGGGTAGTATCACGGTATTATCGAGCGATGCTCAAGAGACGGGCCGATGCGAGAACGACGATGGAGTTGGTCACTGCCCTTAGCGCGATCGAGGGTCGGCCTGGCTGTCTGGCTCCAGTGTAAAGAGCCTGTGAATAGCCTCTTTCGTCTCTGTCTTTCCAAACGTAACCATACTGTGGCGAAGAAAGCATACGTCTCCTTGAACAAGTCCACTTGTCGAAAAGTTGGCTCCTGCTTTCACCTTGTTCTCGTTTTGCTCATCGTCGTCAATTTCCATCTCCCGCCTTCTCCGTGTTTTCCTATGTATATCTGCCATTTTAGCGGCACTCAGTATGAATGACTTCATTTCACTTCATTTTATGACCTTAAAGACCCCTTTGATTGGGGTATTACATAAGGGGTGGGATTACATCATGACAGTAAAAGGAAACACGGAAACAGTGATGAGGGCACCATTGCGATGTGCGCGAAATGCGAAAACGTTGGTGTACTCAGATTACCGATGCTCGTGAAAAACCTCTGGTGATCCAAATTATTCCGAAGTTCCTCCCTATGGTGTGCCTCAAAATCAAATTGTGGTTTTGGCACGTAAAACCCCATAATTTAAGTTTTTCATAAATGGGAAAGACGGAGGACGCTTCGAGGCACCGCAGCAGGTGCTGAACACTCTTGAGGACACTGCCTAAGATGAACGCATCTATGTACATGGCTGCTCTGGCCGCACAAAATTTAACGTCAATGATATTCGTGTAGAAACATTTATTTCTGCCTCCCATGTGCAGGGGAGCCCATTTCTTCCAACTACTCACGACGCCTGCGCATGCACTATGCGTACAAGTCGATATCATTGCGCAGCATTTCCCCATAGGACAGGACAATGTTTAGTGCATTTAAACGGTTCGCGAACCCTTTTAAATTTTTGTTTGTTCTAATCGGAAAGGAATTTCCTTTTGGTTCGACGCCTTGACCCTACCTCTTCACATCCTCTCTCCGCTGCTCCGCTTAAGCCTTTAGCTAGAACGGAGCAGCAGGTCAGAGGCACTTCATTCAGGCCGACCTCCCTGCCTTTCTGACCTTAACGTTCCTCTCTCTAAATGGCCACTAACTAAGCATTGATAATCGAGATTGAGCGAAGCCTGCGAACTACACATCATTGTGTTATTACTGAGAGGAAATCTACTACCGGACTTTTCGTGGCTGCATTGAATCGATCAGTCAGCGTTTGTATTCCTCCACTCCCGGTGGCCTCATAGACTGTAGGGTTCAAGTGGTTCCTAAAACAAGAAACGGTTCCTTCATACCCTTTATCTTTCTTCCTCGCTGGATAGCGGTTCTAGTAGCTTGCATATCTTGAGGAAGCATGCGATAGCTTATGGGACAGTTTCCTAATCGTTATTCACGTACTATATGATGCCTGTGATTGACAGTCTTTTCCACGTCCATCCACATGGCCGTGAGGCATTTTCCAACGTTTTCAAGGCTCTCTTTGCTACACCACGCTCAATGGATGTGAACGCAAGAGCTCCGGCTTTATGAACATGAAACATAAGCATGATCTGTATGACAATGCCATGAAATTCAAATGGAGCTCAGGAGACTCCCAAGGGCAAGACAGAGCATAATGAGATAACAGTCATCCCTAAAAGCCATAGTCAATATATATCGCAGAACCAGGTTCACGTGATGTGGCCCGTCTTTTTACGCCTGGTGCCAAAAGAAAAAGGGGTGAATACATAATCATCGAGGACAATATTGTCCCCTTAAAACGCATCCCTCGAAATTATCGGCATACGAGAATGTGGTCATGCTACAAGCCCTATGCACAATTTTCTCTGCGCGCAACAATGTCGATTAAGAAGTTTATTTCATTGAGCGCCTGCAACAGGCGCACCCATTTCTTACAATGGTAATCCAAACCATGTTGTGCTCGTTGGCGTTTTGTTACCTTTGGTGGGTGCACTAATTTCTAACTATAAATCCAATCTCCCCCAGCTCGCCACACCACAACTACACCCGCCAACACATCCATGGAACTCAGTGCTTAAGGCGTCACAGAGGTCTTGGTAAGACGGAACTCTGCCGTCATGAAAAAGTAGTGGCACTTGCCTTAGAGGGTTTTCAGGGTGAAGACCCGCCAGTCGGAGAACAGTTATGGTGAGGGAGTCATCAGGAACTAGGCTCCACTGTGTCGCAGTCAAAACTTCGTCTTCTGTGCACGAAGACAAAGCTAAGCAGTCCCCTTTACGCGCGCATTTGTAACACGACGTTACATTCCACGGCACGAGAACTTCTCTATTTCCCGCGCGTTCCCCAGCTAATAGCAATTCTTTCAAACGCCCTCCCAGCCTGCTTCTAAACTGAATCATTTCTAGCCATTCCTTGCTGAGGCATAGTCTGGTGCCAGTTTTGATATCGCTAACCAATTCATCGAAAGACTTGGACCCGAGTGTGCATGGCACGCTGCGAATAGCGGTGATGCTAGTCTGGACATAGTTCCCCAGAATTAGCATGGCGAGCGCCCAAAAGGCCGTCGCAACATGGCGATTCGACAAGGCTGCTGAGTTCGGAGCACACCGTCCCAGCAGGGCGCACACAAGGAAGGTGATCACGGTGTACGCACTGAAGTGACGTCGTGGGACCCAATAACCAAAACGGTAGCTTGCAACGCGGCAGATTGCCACCAAGCTACCGAAAACCACGAGGCATACGAAAAACCAAAACACTGAGAAACCGGAGTCAATGAAAGTAAACCGCACAGCTCTCATAGGGCAGCTGAAGATGCACAGCTGTGCAGGTGGATACTGGGCGTACATAAAAAACGCGTACTTAACTGCCGTAATGCTGCCAACAGGGAAAAGAGTTATGTCAGCTTTCATTGTGCGCAGATCATCGTTATCTCCATATACGATATGCAACGTGTTGTTAAGGTGCCTATACGCGGAAATCACTGCAAGGGCATCTGGTGAGCTTTGTACCTCTGCGAGCGAATTTCCCGCTACAGACACTAACGCTCTATAAGCCTCACCTCTCGGAAACATTTGTTGATGCGATTGCAAGTTTGAGAACAGGCGTGGCACCGAAACCGTCTCTCGAATGTGGCACCTGCGAAACTGATCTGCAGGGGCATTGATGCTCTCAGAGCTGATACTTACAACCTGGCATAGATCTCGCGGAAACGTGCTAAAGGTTTCCTCGTGCGTTCTGCCAGAAATATAGAATCGAGCCCGCATTCGACTTGGCATAATCTTCTTAAGATCACGAAGTGCATCCCGTGTGTCACTTGACGACCAAGGTACAAACACTTCCTTCCACTGAAACTGATGCGATAGACAGGAATCTGTAGATCTTACGCAACGGTTAGAACTCCAGACACAGGAGAAAAATGAGCATCTCATCTTGGCGCGCGATGACGTGCTCACAAATTTCAGCGCAAGGGGAAACTCATGAAGCTTTCCAAACAATTCTTGCGCGTCTGTAGGAGAGTATAGCAAGAAATGACTTGCGGAATATACATTTGAAGCATTCATCGCGCTTAGCATTTTGGGAGATAGTTGCGATGAAGTCAAGGTCGGCGAATCCAATTGCCAAAGCACCACCATCATGTATAGCGAAATTCCAAGATCGTAGGAACGCATCACTGTTCCGGTGAATTGAGCTTCACAGTATCCTTTTTCTGCCCTTTTGATCGTCCAATAAAGCTACAACACCGCTAATGGAGGTGAAGACGTCACTTTCAGAGAAACGCATGCAGTATACCGAGGTGTTCTGTCGTAATGTATTCTATGTCGGCGCATCTGCCTGAATCTCCTGTCTGGAGGAGCAGAGACCTCACCACTGCGCTCTTGCTTACCTGCCTAGCGGCGATTTCCTTTCTGTGAATTTCGAAATAGGCTGGACTCGCCTTTTACCATGAATTAAAAATTGTTGTAGCGAACACCTTGCTTCATTCAAGGTAACATTGAGCTGTCCTCCATTTGAATAGTCCTTGGTTGTTTCTAAATATGTTGTTATATTGATGCGGTGAACAAGTGGTTATTTTCTCTAAAAGCTTCTGTGCACAGCTCCATCGTAGGACGGCACGACTCTGGGGACCACAGCGATTGCAACCAGGAGGGTGAATATATGCATTCATGTCGCCACAAATCGATCTTCCACTCTGGGCTTGCCATGCTGCCCGGCGTTTTTCGTAATTTTCTCGCGGCCTCAGGCAATCAAGATCGCCTCGTTGACAGCGGAGTGCGTGCGGGGAAGTTCATCTGTTTTTGCCATCAAAAAAATAAACCGCAAGTATCCGTAGTAGCCCAAAAACTTTCCATGATGTATACTCTAAATACGCTACAACCCAGAAAGCAGGGTACTGAAGCACATTTATTGAGTGAGTCCTCTGCCATGCGTCGCCTTGACAAACTTTTTATGCGAGTGCACCACATGTTGCCTGGGCAACAGTGTACGCACCACAAATGTATATCGACACTACCCTAACCCGGTCATCATGAATAAAATTAGTCCGGACTGCGGTGTTTCAGTCTATTGTAGTAAGTGTGGGGGTTTGCTCGATTTACAACACATGCTGTGGCGCTGCTTGGCGTTGGCCGGTGATGGTTCTCGAGGTGAACAGTGGTGGCAGCGAATGCTGCACAGTGAAGTGCTGGCGGACCAACTCAGGGCTGTCCAGAGGGCCCGTGTGATGGCAGAGGGGCTCGGCCTCTCTGTACCGACGTGGGAGCGGCCCGCATCTGTCCCAGACTGATCCCTCAGGACCTAAATACAGTTCTTCATACCATACCATACACACGCACACATGCTATATACATATATATATATATATATATATATATATATATATATATATATATATATATATATATATATATATATATATATATATCATAAGAAGCCAACAAGCACCAAGGAACACATAGGGAAAATTAGCTGTGCTTAATACCTGACATAAAGAAACGATAAATTTATGCAAATGTAAGTGGAAGTGGATCCACAACCAGCAAATGCCAAGGTTTTGCGACTGTTCCCCACCTGCGGCGAGCTGTTTTTTGATCCACTTTCATTTCCATTAATTTATTGTTTCTTTATTTTATTTACTATAGCAAAGTTATTTCGCCTATGTTGTTCTTGGTGTCAGTGTTTGTTGGCTTCTTATGATATGATTAATAAAGATAGGGTCCCTCAGTTAACCTTATTTCTTCTCGTTTATTACATAACGAGGGTCTCGAATCCGGCAACATTGCTGCCTTCAGGTAGCATGTGTCGGTTTATTGACCGGTTGCCTGCAACGAAATAAGATCACGTTCACGTGACTCCTGTGGCTGAAAGGATGTTGCACATCCGCCATCAAGGTTTGTGAGTGGTAGCTATGGCTAGCACACCGAGGGCTCTACTAGGAAACATAAATACCCAAGAAAGTGGATCGGGAAATGGTGCCGCGGTAGCTCAGTTGGTAGCGCATCGCACGCGAAATGCGAAGGTTGTCGGATCGTTCCCCACCTGCGGCAAGTTGTTTTTTTCATCCACTTTCATTTCCATTAATTTATTGTTCCTTTATTTCATTTATTGTAGGAACAAATATGCATCCCTATGTTGTCTTTGGTGTCAGTGTTTGCTGGCTTCTTATGAGATGATTAATAAATTCGGGTCCCTCGTTTAACCCATTTTCTTCTCGAATATATATATATATATATATATATATATATATATATATATATATATATATATATATATATATATATATATATATATATATATATATATATATATATATATATATATATATATATATGTAATTGATATGTTTGCGATTCAAGGAATAATTAAAAGGTTCACTAATTAAAAGTAATTTATTAAGCAATACTTCGTGATGAAAAAATACTGGCCTTAAGTACATGCGGCTATTATACAGTCGGTACGATTTCTCTAGAGCTCTTGGGTATATTCAAAATCTTGATCCAAGTTAGCTGGGACACCCTCTTATATATATACAGGGTGTATTTTTCGCTGCACCAAATTTTTAAAATTACAAAAAAGTCCTGGTAATGTCATGTTCAGAGTTCGAATGTACAGATTGGCGGCCTCTAGATACAGAGCAAATGCCACACTTGCGTGCCTAATTCGCGAAGTTGTGGTAATTAACTTTCTAACTATCAACAATAGGTGGCTACAGCAAATGAGTACTTTGGCGCGCGTCCTCGACACAGCCTATCCGAACGATCAAATTAGTTCCCATGGCAGGCTCTTTGAAACCGAAACTGGCTGCAAAAACAGCGTCTGTCTCATCGATGTTGCCTCCTCCCTGCCTTTCGTCACGTCTCCGAGGTCACCGCCGACCCAGTCCGCTAGCAGCTTGCGTTACCTCTTTGCGGTCTGTGGCGTTGGCCTAGCGCTTCAATGCCGGCAGTCCGCCAAATTTAATTCGTCATTCCGTTGGGCGCCACATGTCCACTTCCATCGACGAAATTAGTTTCCCGATGCCCAACGGAATGACGAAGTCAATTTGGCGGCCCGACTTAGGGAAGGACCTTAGGGAAGGGCCCGAGAAAATACGTGCCCATTTCTTCGGAATGGTTGTGTTGGTCGTGTAACAGGCTTCAGGAAATCGGTTGGGCACTGAGGTGGACTCTTTCGGTGCTAGTAGTCGCGGCAAGATTTCACGTAATGCTTGACTTCCGCGGCAAGCTTAGGCCAGTAGCAGCGTTTTCGAATTCAGGCCAAGGGAAGCGCGAATCCCAAATGGGCTGAAAAAGGCTTATCGTGCCACGCGGACAGAATATCGGCGCGCAGCGCGAAAGGAACGACAAGATGTCCATTCTCCTAATGGGCGGAAATCCTTTTTATACAAGACACTGTTGCGGAGACAGAACGAAGATGGTAAACGCGCGAATGTTCGTGGAGGATGCGAACTTTGGCCTTCAAGATAGTCGATAAGTTGCCCGAGTTCGTCCCGCTGTTGCCGAGCTAAGTCATATATGACAGCGCAAAGAAAACGACCATCATCATCAGCATCACTTGACACCGTTGCAAGTGGAGCGCGCGAAAGACACTCATCGTCAGTGTGCCTCCAGCCAGACTTGTAGATGATTTTTACATCAAATTCTTGAAGACGAAGGCTCCACCTGGCAAGACGTCCTGAAGGATCTTTGAGACTGGCTAGCCCACAGAGCGCATGACGGTCGGTAACAACTGTGAACCGACGACCGTATAAATATCGCCGAGACGACAGCTAAGCATTCCTTTAAAGTGATGTGATGTGAAGGTGCGGCTAGCGGAAGCGATAGCACGTTCCATGCCCTCTAAGCACTTACCTGAGGCCGATGTTGCTAGCATTAGTGTGCAGTTCAGTGTCGGCACCTTCATCAAAGTTTCCAAATAAGGGCGGTGTCTGGAGGCGCCACTGAAGTTCGGAGATGTCTCTCTGCCCGGGTCCCCAAACAAGCGGGATATCCTCCTTTGTTAAACGAGTGTAGGGTTCTGGAATCTTGGAAAAATTCTCCATAAGGCGCCTACAGTTTGCGCAGAGGCCGGAGAAGCGACGCATGTCACGTTTGTTGGCTGGTGGCGGGAATGCGCCAACAACCATACTCTTTTCTGGTTCTGGCCGAACACCTTCATGACTAGCAACGTGCCCGAAAAACTTGAGTTCCTGCTAACCAAAATGGCATTTTTCAGGTTGTAATGACAGGTCTGCAGACCGAATTTCAAGGTTCACGGACTGAAGTCGCTGCAAGTGTTCTTAAAACGTCCGAAAAAAAACGACGTCGTCCAAATAGACGAGACATGATTCCCACTGAAGACCTGACAGCACAGTGTCCATCATTCTTTGAAGGTTCGCGGGAGCTGAATATAATCCAAAGGGCTGTACCTTAAATTCGTACAGGCCGTCAGGAGTTTCGAAAGCAGACTTTTCGTGATCTAATTCATCAACTTGTATCTACCAGTATCCGCAGCGTAAATACATTGAGGAGAATTCTCAGGTATGTCAAAGAAGGTCTAGAGAGTCATCTATGCGGGGAAGATGCTAGACATCGTTTTTCGTCACCCTATTCTCTTTGCGAAATAATCAACACAAAAACGAAAAGTGCAGTCCTTTTTCTTGACAAGTACAACGGGCGACTCCCATGGGCTGGTTGAGGGTTGAATTTCGTCGTCGTCTAGCATTTGCTTCACTTGACAGCTAATTGACTCTTGCTCTTTTTGTGACACGCGGTAGACGTGCTGGCGCATGGTTCGTTCAGCTGTGTCCGTTCTAATACAGCGCTTCGGGATGGAGGTCTGTGTTACTTTTGACGTGAATGCGAAACAATTATTGAACATACATGAAATACTTCGTGTTCGCTCTTTCGGTGTGGTTGACAGCTCAGGATTTACCGAACTGTCAACCACGGTGTCACCCTTGGCGGTTGCAGAAAGCTCAGCAAGCGTATGACCTATTGCATCCCCCATATTTTCAAAGTGAGCAATGACCGTTGGCTTTGCCAGGTGTTGGTAGCCGGCGCTGAAAGTCGTCACTAAAAGCTCACTCATGGGGCGGTTCAGTTGAATACTGCTGCGGGTGACACAGACTTGCCGACCCAGGAACACCGACAGGCTTCCTTCAGCGATGCCGCTACTATTATCGACGGCATTCGGCAGTGAAAGAGAAGCGTTGGCGGTCGGCTGGCATATCAGGGGAGGAGGTTGTTTAATAGATCCGTCAAGAGCAGCCCCACCCCCGGAGGTCGGTGCTCCTAGTCTCTCCAGCATGGGCTTTGGGACCTAATGGTTATGCCCTCAGCGGCATGAACAAACGGCAAATGTTGGCCAGGTGACGTAGAACGTCGAGGAGATGGAGAGCGGGACTGGCACCGCGGAAGAGTCGAGGACGGCTGGCTCGCCAAGTACTCGAGAACTGCTCGGCGACGCTCGCGATCACGGGGTCGACATGCGTATCGGCGAAACCCAGGAAGGCCCATCTGGCCGTATGTGCACTCTCAGTATGCGTGACCTGCTTCACCACAATCGTAGCAGGGTGGCAGACTGTCTGGAGTGCGCCAAACACTGGATTTCCGCACTTTTAGACTTGGGCTCGCGGACGGCAGAGGTGCTGGAAATGTAATTAGGGCTCGAGAAGTCCTGCGTCGTCTGTTTGGTGGGTTATCGGGACAGATAGCCGACTGTCGGCATAGGGGGCCTTAATGCTTCGGCGTACGTCAGGATAGGGGCTTCGACTGGCGGCTTGACCAGCTTTTGTCCCACCTGCCTGACC
The DNA here is from genome assembly GCF_050947875.1 of Dermacentor variabilis. Lineage (NCBI taxonomy): Eukaryota > Metazoa > Arthropoda > Arachnida > Ixodida > Ixodidae > Dermacentor > Dermacentor variabilis. The sequence goes on from NC_134570.1 coordinate 147,562,801, forward strand.
ACCTCGCGAACCACATCACTTAAAGCAGTCACGTTGGATTGAGGAGACATTGCATGAACATGTTGCAGCTCCTCACGTACAATACTGCGCACGAGCTCCCTTAGGGTCGTCAAATCAGGGGTGGCCATGAACAACGAAAGAGATGTGAAGTTGCTTGGGCGTTCGTACTGCGACGACCGCTGCCGTAGCATATGCTCCATCGTTGTTGCGACGTTGAGGAATTCGGCTACGGTATCTGGTGGCTTGAGCACTATACATGCGAACAACTGATCTGTAACGCCTGACATTAACAAGCGCACTTTCTTTTCTTCTGTCATTCCCGGATCAGCGCGCCGGAAGAGCCGCGACATGTCCCCAACGATCATGGCGACACTTTCATTTGTTCTTTGATTCCTGGAATTGATAGCGCGTTCTGCTTGCTCCTTCTTTTCTTAACTTCCGTGGGTATTGCGTAGCTTGCCACAAGATATTCGCCAGGTGGCCAAACTAACTTCGTGGTTTTCGAACCAGATGCGCGCCGAATACTCCAGGGCGAAGTAGACATACCGAAGCTTCCAGTAGTCGTCCCATTATTTCACGCTGGCAACTCGATTGTAATGGTCCAGCCAGACCACAACATCCTCGAACTCGTCACCGCGAAACGACCTTGGGATTCGCCGCGTGTTGAAAATCCACGGAGCAGGCGGAGTGGTGGTTTCTCCAATCTGGATCCTCGTTGAACTGGTTGTCATGGTTGTACATTTTACTGAGCGAGGTTGCAGTTCTGGTAGCATTCCTAGTTGTCGCCGGCTGCGCCGAAGGTCAGCGTCAAAGTTGTGGTGATCGAAGTTTGCAGCTTCGTGTTGGTCGCAGTGCATGGAACAGTTTACCCCGCACTTCCACCAGTAACGTTACTACATATATTACAAACACTATTAAATTTAATCTAATAGAAACATACCATTCCTCTCCGACACCTTGACTGAGAGTGAGTCTTTGTAATTGTCGACCTGAGCGTCTGCAGGAAATTCGAACTGACTACACAGCCAACTGTTATACTCGTTGCAATGTATATATATATTGTATATATATTGCAACGTATATATATACATATATATATATATATATATATATATATATATATATATATATATATATATATATATATATATATATATATATATATACACTGAAGCTATTGCATGGTTCCTTCTTTTCATATTTTGTGCATCGCTACTTGCTGGAAAATTACCGGATAACTGGTAGATAGCCGGGGATGTACCCGTATTCAAGAAGGGCGACTGTTCACCGTTAGAACATTCTCGTCCAATATCATTGACATCCTCATGTTGTAAACTAATTGAACACAGTGTTGCCAATCAGATTAACGAATTTATAGAGAAACATTCAATACTGCCTAATTTTCCACACGATTTTAGAAAAGGCTATTCAACAGTTACAGAGCTTGTCACCCTAATTCTTTTACTCGCTATAAGCCTTGATAAAAATGGTCCAATTGATGCTGTATTTCTTGATTTTCGCAAAGCCTTCGATAGAGTTCCATATGACAAACTAATACTAAAAACTTAGACATCTTGAGCTTCGAGAAATATTGATCGCATGGATAACAAACTATCTAACAAATCGCCGCCAGTTCGTGAAAATTAATAAGCAGTAGTCTGGCTGTCTTCCGGTTAGCTCGGGAGTTACTCAAGGAAGTGTCCTAGGACCATTGGTCTTCTTTCTTTGCATAAGTTATATTACTACTGGAATTCACTCCAGCGTGCAAATTAGGTTGTTTGCGGACGACTGTGTGCTTTTTAGAGAAATCACTTCAACAAATGATCAAACTGACTTAAACGCTTCCCTTGCTGGCATTACTGATCGGTCCAAAACATGGGGAATGCGGCTTAACGCTGAAAAGACGGTCTTTCTTCGCTTCACTCGTCAGAAAGCTCCACTAACCTTTAGTTACACGTTAGGTTCGTTGTCGTCGCAGGAAACGCAAAATATAAGTATTTGAGTGTCACATTTACTAACAATTCGTCATGGAATTTACACATTGATAATATCTGTTCAGTGGCGTAGGAAAAGAGGGAGGGGGGGGGTCCGGGGGAAGTAGGTGGCGTTGTCCGTTTTTCTAGTATGGTGGGGAGATCAGTGTCACTGAGACGCAATTTAATTTTCGTTTTCGTTCAGGGCTGCCCACAGCCAAAATACTGCGGGCCATAGTACCTACGACCATTTTTGTGACGTTGTTGTTGGCCAAGATATGAATGTCAGCCTTCAATTTTTCAAATGCAATGTTGCCACTAAAATTGGTAATTAAAAGTTTATATTTTTTTTCCTTGTGACGCGAGCCGTATTTGCCACGATGCCGCATTTGTATTGGTCGCCAAGCCTTACAGTCTGACAGAAGATGTGCACATGCGCTTATCACAAGTTATCAGTGCAGCAGCCTGTGTTATTTGGCGCAGAAAAACAGCGTGTCTTGGCCTCGAGCTCCATCACTGGAAAAGCTGGCGCCACCATCGGCGTGACGCGCTTTTAGGGATCACGTGGACATAGCGGCCGCGTCGGCTGCTTCGGGAACAACGAAGCGAGCTGGAAACGAGAGTCTAAGTTCCCTCGTACGCTGCGGTCCTCATTTAGTGGTGACATTTTCTCGCTTCGGGTGTCTCCTTTACAACGGCTGAAAGAACTAGAATAGGTAGTGGCTGCCTTTGAAGGCGCGCAACATGGTAGGCTCCTGATCGGTGCCGCAGTGCCGGACGTACGCAACGGAGCCCGGTGTCAGCGCTATTCATACGTAGCCGCAGGACAAGAAGCTGTGTGAAGCTTGGCACGCTTGGTCAACACACATCGCTGACCAACATCGCTGACCAAGCTTGGCAGCTTGGTCAGTGATGTTCGAAAAACGAGCACTGAGACGCTCGCCCGAGTCCGCTGCCCGACTAATGTCATGACGGTTTGGTCTATGAACTTGTCGATGCTATAGATACTGGAAAGTTCCCTGGAGTGGAAAGTGAGCGGTAAGAAGCACATTAATAAAAAGCATCGCTTATGGCCATATTTGTTTTATGAAATAATGCACTGGTTTAGAAAAAAAAGGAAGCAGCGTGAAAGCGCACGCTGTGAACACCGATAAACATATAGTGCGGCGCAACTCCAGAAATAATATTGAAACGTTAAAGAGTTAAAAAAAAAACATTGAATCGTCGCGACGGGACATCACAGGCGTCGAAGTCTCTACAATGAAATTATTTTTGAACAGCTCTAATAGCGCCCACGCAACAATGGTTGCTTGTATACTGTCAAATGCTCATATTCTGCGGCCTAAAGCTCATGGCACGGTGCGAAAACGCGCACGCGGCGAAAGCGAAACTGCGCGGACAAGCATGCAGACGCGCAGTCGGTAGCTGCGAAGCTGTGCGATCGCTGCATTGAGGCTTCATTCTATTATGCTCCGTTTAGTTATTCAAAAACTATAAGAACATATTTCACATAGTTTGCTCTCAGCGTTTGCCTACCTTTCACGCAAGAAGCCGGTTCGGGAGACTCCATCGCGGCGACCGCGCACACTGGCGTTCACTGTAAGTATTCGGTAAAGAGATAGCCTCTATAAACCATTCTGTGCTTTCAGTTTGCCCAAGATTATTATTTAGACAGTAAAAAACTTCTCTCGTTTCTAAAGCACGTACAGAAATGTCCGGGAGAGCTCCCGCGTGGTGTTTTCAGTGAGCGCTGACAGCAACACCTATGAGGACCGCGCCGCGTGATCCCTCATACTGCGCCACCGAGGCGCTTCCGATAGATGGCAACTCCGTAACTCCTCGCCGCCAATACCTGCTGAATTCGCGATCTCTGGGAAAGAAAGCGAAGGAGAGGGGGACCCGTGGGATGCGCGCGGCATCCAAGGTGGCTGTACTGGTGCTGAAACCCGGAAATTGTCGACATCCTCGCCTTCCTCGACTAGACACCCGCGCGAAGGAGACCACGCACCATAATGAAACTTTATCCAAATTGCGAAAGTACATGCGTGGATGAAAATGAAATTTTGTTAGCCACTGATGACGCGCGCGCAGGCCTCCAGCCACATACGCATTTCTATACTTTTTGATTATTAAGCAATCACGGAACACTGGTCTCCGGAAAGTTCTGTAGCAGAGCGAATGTCCTACTAAACGACGTAATAGTGCAAAAAATATGCGCGATATGCGAAATATGAAAAATATTTCTTGCCTTCGCAAAAGCTATCCAGTAGAAGGCAGCAATATACAGTTCAAGTAGCATGTTAGGCAACCCAACGAACGCGTTAACCACACAAACATACGTAAACGCCCATTTTGCAGCTCGGCGAAACGTTTTCATGGCACAGCAAGGCCTGTCATCCAGCGGCACCTTGCAGCATGTCGGCGGCGCCCAGTCAGACACTAGATGACGGCAGCTTCACAAAATGGCGGCCCCAAAGTAAAAATGTTTGTAGCTGCCTGTAGTGACCCTGCAGAATAAGCTGACTGGCTCTGCTTCAAGTTACCTTGTGTACGTCTACAAGGCAGTGGTCAAAGTTTGATTATCGTTTGTGCACTTTTCGAAACTATCGACAGTGCAAAACAGTTGGACTGACCTCACCAACGATGATTCAAGTATGCGAGTAGGCGAAGTACGTCACCTATGATGCGTGTACTGCAACCAGACTCACCTCACGCGCTTCCCTCTCCATGGACACGCTGCGCCAATTAGTGGCGTACTCGCGCATACCCAGTTGCACCCGCTCAGAAACAAACGTTGGCGTCAAAAATATTAATCTAAGAATGCCACATAACCAGTGGCACATAAACCTTGGCCTCTAAGTCACATACATACCTAAAAGCGCATACTAGTGGCACATACCTGCCTGGCACATATCCAATGACTTCAGCGGGACATGCCGCTCCATGTGCCACTTCACATACCGGCGGTATACGTACGTGCCGCGGCACATGCCCAAGCTGGCGTCGAGGAGGTTCATCGAAGAACGTCCGCAAGTAGGACATACCCATGAGAATGGTCCACATTTTTAGACTGCGCAACCTTCGGTGTCGGACCCTATTTCTGGTGAACTATTCAAAATGAATAGCCGGGAAAAATAGTGTGACAATATCAGCGTTTACATGACTGCGACAGAATGCGACAGCAGCGCATCGCATTTTCTATCTCACCATGAGTAACGCGATGCGCCAGCGCTCACGTGTAGCGCATCACTCGTGCCGTAATGGTGGTGGCTCACGGTGTCGCACATCGTAGCCAAAGCAGCGCTGCCAGACGCTTGCGGTAAAGTCTTCCTGAACGCGGGAGTCGGTTCAGCGGAAGCCTTGGCAAACGTCGAAGGTGAGGCAAAAAATTGGTCGCTATTCCATTATCGAGAGTAGAAGTAAGCATGAAATGGCTACCGGCAGAGCAGATTGGTTGGAGACTATACGAGCGACAATCGTGAAATGGGCGCAGTGCATGTTCGCAATGGCCAAACCCCACGCCTTCACACCGCACCACGCCATACTGTGCACTGGTACACTGTAAACGGAAATGAACTGAAAATGGCATTTTAAGGGATGTCACCTCCCTTGAGACTACGTGCCTGAAAACCGTGCTCCCTTACAGAGGTGTAGAAATGTTCAGCGTCCTCCATTTCGCTCCCTCGCAAAATGGGGATGAAAGAAGGAGAAAGAACCTCCATTCTACATCCTTTTTAAGAGAGAGTTTAGAAGATAGAGGCCTCCCTTTAGCGTAAATGGAGTTCTCTTTCTTATTTTATGCGTTATTTTCTTTTATTTTACACATCTGTGAGAAGGAAACGAGAAGGGAGAGATATATTGTCCTAGTGGTTGTTTTCCTTTTATTCATTTCAGCAAATTTATACATTTCCGGAGTGCAAGCCAAGTTATTTAGGGCGATATAATAGACGATTTGTTCGTCTCGTCGACCACAATGCCTGTCGCGCTGCCAGAGCCCCAGGTCGGCACCTGACGACCTGTCTTCGGAAGCGGGACCATGCAAAACTTCGACGGTTTCGGCCGAAGAATGTCTTCGCTTCTGTTCGTTTTCCCATGAACTAAAAGTGAAACTAAAGGCAAAGCCCGCAAAGCGCCGCTGTCGTCGGCGCCGGTGACGGCGCCTGTTTTGCTCATCGCAGTTCTGCGTGTGTCTATATGCGTGATTGCGAGGTGCCGTCGGAGGGTGTTTCGTGTGCTGTGGAGCCTCACAAGAAACCTGCGCAGCCTCACAAGAAACCTGCGAAACTGCGCAGCACGGCGCTGATCGGCCACCGCGTAGCCGTCGCCTTGTCGTGATCTGTGTACTTAATTACGCTTTTGTGGTTCGCGCGGCCGTGCTCGGGCATTCCCTACTGCGCCACGATATGAAAGCGGCTAGTGAAACCTCACCCACAGTCCTCACGAAGCCGGACCGCGTACGGTGTCGACTGCTTTGGAAACGGAGCGTTTCAGATTACCGCTTTCCCAGTTGCCTCATGTTTCACGCGGCCTTTTCAAGCTGCGTTGATGAGTACGGCGCGGACCCATTGCGCTATGCACATAATGCTCACACCTTTTATGTGGCGGTGTTGAGACCCATCAGTCCGCTCAAGAAAACTCAATAAGCCAGTGCCGGGCAAAAAAGAGACATTTCAAAGTGTTTTTTTTATTTCTCGTTTTTCACGTGTCAGAACCATGATCTGATTAAGAGGCACGGTGCAGTTGGGGACTTCGGGTTAGTATTGACCTCTTGGGGTTCTTTACCGTCCACAGTTTAATGTACGGCACGCGGGCGTTCTTGCACGCCCCTGTATCGAAGTGCTGCCGCCATGGCCAGGATTTGATCCTGCGTCCTTGTGCTTATTACTAAGCACAACGCCAAGGACACTTATAGCAACCACGACGGGTGAAAGAGTGTTGGATTTTCGTCATCAGGTGTGTTTGATAACCATTTCGCCCTAAGTGTCGATATAGGTTGTGACAGCCCACTTGAAGAACACAACAGCAAATTTTAGTCTGTCGTATTTTGGGATGTTTTTCTGTTGTCTGAAGTGTGACGTCCTGTAGTTTTGGTAAATATTAAAATAAAAATTGATAGAGACCTCTTTAAGGCTATGTAATTTTGTTAGTAGAAAAAAGAAAAGGAAAAAAAGCTTCGCCGCAGGAGATTCGAACCTGGGACCTGAGGATCACAAGCCCAGCATCTTAACACTGCACCACGCTGAACGTAGCTCCTAGTGCATATTGACACGTGCACTTGTCTTTATCGGGCGACATGTTTTGCCGCCTAAGAAATGTTATCGCACAGCGTGGGACACGCCTGCATGTATCCGAAGTTTCTGGAAAGTTATCGATGCTTCTATCCGCTGTCTGTTGTCGCCGAACCTTGTCTTATCTGATTTCATCACTTGACACCAATGGTGTAGAACTTTGTAGAAGGCATGCGGGTCCCAACGATTAGTCTGGAACATTCGATGACTGCTGTATAAAAGCCGACGCGCTTGACCCGCTGATCAGATTTTCGACGATCGCCGAGCGTGTTCGCCGCTATCGTTGTGCTATAAGTGTAGCCTGTTTTGTGGGCACAGGTTCGCCCAATAAAAGTTAGTTTTGTCGTTCACAGTATTGCTACTGTCTTATTCAACGTCACCACCACGTGACATCTGGTGGAGGTGCTATACGTTCATGTACCGGACGCCCCCGACAAGCCGTAATTCAAGCCCGGACCGTAAAGAAAACACCAGCGCTGACCCGGAACATCGAGCAAGCCGCCGTCTGCAACAGCTGCCCCCGGAGCACGGACTTCTACCTGAGACCAAGATTGTGTCCAAGGCAACTCCAATGGCAGCCCCAGCGTCCCCCATCGTGCTGCAGCAGCCCAGGGAACCACCGACGTCCCGCGGTTCCACATTTGAGGACCCGGAAAGCTGGCTGGAAACGTATGAGAGGGTCGCTACGTTTAACAGCTGGGCAAGCGACGACAAGCTGCGACATGTTTATTTCGCATTGAAGGACGCCGCCAGGACGTAGTTCGAGAATCGAGAAGCCACCTTGACGACGTGGGACTTGCTTTCTGCAAACATTTAAAAGCGTCGTGCGAAAAGAGCGAGCCCAAGCTCTAAGGGAGACCAGAGCGCAGCTGCCGAATGAGACGCTCGCGATCTTCACTGAGGAAATGAACCGTCTGTTCCGCCACGCCGATCCAGGAAATGTCCGAGGAGAAGAAAGTCCGCCTGCTGATGCGTGGTGTAAACGAGGAACTTTTCGGCGCAATGATACGAAGCCCACCGACGACCGTAGAAGAGTTCCTTCGCGAGGCCACCAGCATTGAGAAGACACTCGAAATGCGGAACCGGCAATTCAACCGCCGCACGATCTCGACAAACTACGCCGGCGTTCAGTCACTGGCCACCGACGACCTGCGCGAGACCATCAGGGCAGTCGTACGAGAGGAGCTTCAAAGGATCTTCCCTTCATCGCAACCTCAAGTGGCCACAGTCACCGAAATTGTCAAAGAAGAAGTTCAGCGATCGCTCGGAGTTCCCGAGTTACAACCACAGTCATCGCAGCCGCAGCCAGAAGCGATGACCTACGCCGCCGTCGCCCTCCGTCAAGGTCAGCCTCCACGACCGCGCCAGGGCCCTGCAACGCCGCAATTCCGTCGACCACCGCCGCCGCCGCCAGCACGCCCACCCGTCGCCCAGCGCAGCTACCCGAGGAAGACAGACATTTGGCGAGCCCCCGACCCCCGCCCGCTCTGCTATCACTGCGGAGAAGCCGGCCATGTGTATCGCCGATGCCCATACAGCGACTTTGGAATGAGAGGGTTCGCCGCGGACGCTCCGCGCCCGCCGCAAGGTGAACGCCCCCGCGATATCGCCGACTACCTCGCCGCTACTCAGTGGCGCTCTCGACGACCGTCGCGTTCGCCATCACCAGGCCGCTACTTGTCGCCGCAGCGCCGACCATACACTGGCCCAGCCCGGGGCCTGTAAGCGAGCCCATGTCCGGAAAGCTAAAAGCAGCAACCGATGGAGGTGCGGTTGCTGTTCGTCGAACTGACGAAGATCCTCCGCCGCCGACGAAGACACCGAAGAAACTACCTCGACGACATAACGACACGCCACCGTCCCGACGAAATCAGGAAGCGAAGACTACACCGACGAAAGACGACTTGACGACGCGACGTTCCAACTTCAGTTCAACACGACGCAGCCGTGATCCGACGCAAGACAAAGAACCACCGACCTCAACGTGCTTCTCGACGGCCACGCAGTCACCGCCTTAGTAGACACAGGAGCCGATTACTCCGTCATGGGTGGACCCATCGCCGCCCAGTTGAGGAAAGTTAAGACTGCATGGGAAGGCCATGAAATTCGGACCGCTAGAGGACACCTCATTACGCCGACTGGAATGTGCACGGCAAGAATTACCGTTCATGACCAGACTTACCCTGCCACCTTCGTTATCCTCCAACAGTGTTCGCGAGACATCATTCGCCGTGTTGGTTCATGGACTTCCTGAACCAACACGGCGCAATCATTGACCTGAAGTCGAAATCCATAACGCTGTCGGAAGATCGAGCGATACCGCCGGAGAGCTCTAGTAGTCACCATGCCTTAAGTGTGCCCGAAAGTCAAGTCAGCATCCCGCCTTGCTCCAGCATTGTCATATTCGTAGGCACCAAAACGCCTGCCGACGTAGAAGGCGTCATCGAGGGTGACCAACGTCTACTGCTAGACCGTGAAATTTGCGTCGCGAGAGGGATCGCTCGACTGCATGGAGGGAAAACTGAAGTGTTGCTTACAAACTTCAGCCAGGAGTTCAAGCACATCAACAACGGCACGACGATCGCGTACATCGAGGAAATTCTGGAAACCAGTAATGCGTTTGTCCTTTCGGATTCCGCCGCATCTACCCTGATGACCATGGTTCCCGAACCAGACTACGACATTAATCCAAGTCTCCCCGTGATTGAGCAACAGCAGCTCAGAAGTCTGCTCCAACGATACAAAGGCTGCTTTTCGACGTCATCGAGGATTCGACAAACACCAGTCGCCAAGCATCGCATAATAACGGAGGAGAGTGCTCGACCACTCCGCCAGAGCCCTTACCGAGTTTCGCCGCGAGAACGTGAAGCTACAAGACAACAAGTCGACGAAATGCTGCGCTACGACATCATCCAGCCGTCGAAAAGCCCGTGGGCATCCCCTCTTGTCTTGGTGAAGAGAAAGGACGGAACCTTACGTTTCTGCGTCGATTATCGTCGACTGAACAAAATCACAGAAGGATGTATACCCCCTACCACAGATAGACGACGCATTAGATCGACTCTGCAACGCAAAATGCTTCTCGTCGATGGATCTCAAGTCTGGCTACTGGAAAATAGAAGTCGACGAGAGAGATCGCGAAAAGACCGCCTTCATCACGCCAGACGGCCTCTACGAGTTCAAGGTCATGCCATTCGGACTCTGCTCGGCGCCTGCAACATTCCAGCGCGTCATGGACACGGTGTTAGCAGTACTGAAGTGGCAGACGTGTCTTGTTTACTTGGATGACGTCGTCGCCTTCGCCGAAAATTTCGACGATCACCTTAGGCGGCTTGCGACAGTACTAGAGGCCATCAAATCATCAGGGCTCACTCTGAAGCCAGAAAATTGCCGCTTCGCTTACGATGAGCTTCTGTTCCTAGGCCACGTCATCAGCAAGTCTGGAGTTCGCCTCGACCCGCAGAAGACAGCTGCCATTGCAAAGTTCCCGCAGCCGATCGACAAGAAGGCAGTGCGTAGATTTCTTGGCATGTGTGCCTACTACAGGCGATTTGTCAAGGACTTTTCACGTATCGCTCAGCCGCTGACACAGCTAATTAAATGTGACGTCGAGTTCAAGTGGGAAACGCCGCAGGCCGACGCATTTCAAGAACTAAAACGACGCATGCAGTCGCCGCCCGTACTTGCACACTTCGACGAGCACGCCGATACCGAAATCCACACTGACGCCAGTAGCGTAGGCCTCGGTGCCGTGCTAGTCCAGAGAAAAGATGGTCATGAACACGTGATAGCTTACGGTAGCCGGTCGTTGTCAAAAGCGGAAGGCAATTATTCTACAACCGAAAAAGAATGCCTCGCCATCGTTTGGGCTACAGCGAAATTTCGCCCGTACCTATATGGCATCCCAGTCAAAGTCATCAGTGACCATCACGCTTTGTGTTGGCTAGCGAATTTAAAGGATCCTTCAGGACGGCTAGCGCGGTGGAGCCTAAGACTGCAAGAATATGATATCACTGTAACCTATAAGTCCGGACGAAAACACTCTGATGCCGATTGCCTATCACGCGCCTCCATTGACTCGCCGCCGCAAGATGACGAAGATGACGACGCCTTCCTCGGCATTTTAAGCGCAGAAGACTTCGCTGAACAGCAGCGAGCAGACCCGGAGTTGAAAAACCTCATCGAGTATTTGGAAGGGCACACCGACGTTGTCACTAGGGCATTTAAGCGAGGATTATATTCGTTCTCGCTTCAAAACAACCTACTCGTAAAGAAGAACTTCTCACCAGTGCGCGCCAACTACCTTCTTGTTGTCCCGTCAGGACTGCGTCCAGAAATATTGCACGCCCTACACGACGATCCAACCGCTGGGCACCTTGGATTCTCCCGGACGCTGTCGAGGATACAGGAAAGGTATTATTGTCCGCGCCTGACCGCCGACGTCGCCCGTTATGTCAGAACATGCCGAGGCTGTCAGCGACGCAAGACACCGCCGGCAAGGCCAGCCGTATTACTACAGCCAATCGAGCCTCCTTGCCGACCATTCCAGCAGATAGGGATGGACTTCCTGGGACCCTTTCCGACGTCAGTAACCGGAAATACGTGGATCGTCGTGGCGACGGACTACCTCACCCGCTTCGCTGAAACTAAAGCACTGCCGAAAGGTAGCGCCGCCGAAGTAGCGAAATTCTTTGTCGAAAACATCCTGCTGCGACATGGCGCCCCAGAAGTCCTCATCACCGACAGAGGAACGGCCTTTACAGCGGAGCTCACCCAGGCCATTCTGCAATACAGTCAGACAAGGCACACGAGGACAACTGCCTACCACCCACAGACGAATGGTCTTACGGAGCGGCTAAATAAGACCCTAGCCGACATGCTAGCAATGTACGTCGACGTCGAACACAAGACCTGGGATGCCGTCCTGCCGTACGTAACATTCGCTTACAACACGGCGGTGCAAGAAACAACACAGGTCACGCCTTTCAAATTGGTTTACGGCAGGAACCCGACGACGACGCTCGACACCATGTTGCCGCACGTAACTGACGAAGAGAATCTTGATGTCCCTACCTATTCACACCGCGCCGAAGAAGCCCGACAGCTCGCCCGTCTGCGGATCAAAAACCAGCAGCGTACCGACAGCCGACACTACAACCTCCGACGACGCTTCGTCTAGTACCAGCCCGGCGACCGTGTTTGGGTATGGACCCCGATACGCCGACGAGGTCTGAGAGAAACTATTGCGACGCCATTTCAGAACCTACAAGGTCATCCGACGTATTGGCGCACTGGACTATGAGGTCGTGCCAGACGGCATTTCGCATTCACAGCGACGTCGCGCACGACCTGAAGTGGTCCACGTGGTGCGTGTTAAACCGTTTTACGGACGCTAACGAACTTTCCTTATATTGTTTTTTTCTTTGCTAGGAGTGCTTATTTATTACTTTCGTTTGTTTGCAGCATCGGGTCGATGCTTTTTAAGAGGGGGGTATTGACACGTGTACTTGTCTTTATCGGGCGACATGTTTTGCCGCCTAAGAAATGTTATTGCACAGCGCAGGACGCGCCTGCATGTATCCGAAGTTTCTTGAAAGTTATCGATGCTTCTATCCGCTGTCTGTTGTCGCCGAACCTTGTGTTATCTGATTTCATTGCTTGACACGAATGGTGTAGAACTTTGTAGAAGGCATGCGGGTCCCAACGATTAGTCTGGAACATTCGATGACTGCTGTATAAAAGCCGACGCGCTTGACCCTCTGATCAGATTTTCGACGATCGCCGAGCGTGTTCGCCGCTATCGTTGTGCTATAAGTGTAGCTTGTTTCGTGGGCACAGGTTCGCCCAATAAAAGTTAGTTTTGTCTTTCACAGTATTGCTACTGTGTTATTCAACGTCACCACCACGTGACAATATTTTAGCTATGTCAACACTCTGCATTGATTTTTGCATTTGCATATTAAGAGCCAAGATGCGCTTTCACTCCACCGCGTCAACTGCCGCATCTCTAGAAGAGTAAAAGTGTTCTTACCATCGACAGGTACATTGTGTAGTGCTAGAACATGGATTTTGCAGTAGGATATCGATATTAAATAAGAAATACAGAAATAGACAACCGTGACTGGGGACACTGTTAGGGTTGTTACTGCTAATTTCGACAGTTGCTTCTCGCTCTTTACACTTTTGAGCGCGCATATAATTCTGTGTTCAGTGCAAAACAGCTGCATAAACATTCGTGGATGATTGTTCATTCTGACAGCACACTGGCTTCTCTCGGCAGCGCTGTACCAGAATAATGAGACCCGAGTGAGACAGCTTTTCACGCAACCTTGTGGAACAACCCAAAATTTCTTTTTCGCTTCGTAAAAGCTTATGCAATAATTCTGGGAGATTAACTGTGTTAATGTAACGGAACATGTAAGTCCACAGGCCTGTGTGCCACATCTTACCAAATAACAAGAAACGGATCCGCAGCCACTCCCACAGATGGTATGATTTTGATCAGCGGTCGATTTCGAGGAGGCGCGTAGGGCGTTTATGGTGCTTCGTCGTCACGGCACAATTATAACAATTGGCCACGTCGACTTTAATACCAGTGTCGGTGCTATCAGCATTGCCGGCTTCAGAGAAGCACGATTGAATACCGCGCAAGTGAAAAGTACAGTGTTCACCACCGATGCGAAACTGACATACAATTTTAAAGCGTCGCGACTAAAAGCGCTTCTGTCGCGGCGTCAGAGCTTATGTCGCTGCGACAGAAAGTGGCATATTTCTAACGCCACGACAGAAAATGTGTAGTCCCGACTGAGAGTTCCTGTTGCGACGTCAGAATCGCTGTTGCGATAGAAAGTTGTTGTTGCGCCTTCATAAACTCGGGTTGTCGTGACAGAATGTTTCTGCTGCGACGTCAGAATTGCTGTCGTAACGTAAGAGTCGCTGTCGTGGTAGAAAGCTGTTGTTGCTACTTCAGAGCTCTTGTTGTCGTGACAGAACGTTTCTCTTGCCAATTCAGAACTCTTCGTCCGCACGACAGAACCTTTCTGTTGCGACGACAGAATTTCTGTCGTAACGTCAGAATCGCTGTCACGATAGAAAGCTGATGTCATGACTTCAGAACTCTTGCTGTCGCGACAGAACGTTTTTGTTGCGACTTCAGAACTCTTGGTCTTCGCGACAGGATGATTCTGTTGGGACATCAGAATTTCTGTCGTAACGTCAGAAATGTCTCTTGCAACTACAGAAACATCAGGCACTTCTGTAGTACAACAGAAATTTCTGTAGTCGCGACAAAAATTTCTGTAGTTGCGACAGGAATTTCTGTTGGCTTTTTCAACTGGGACCGATTTGCGTCACACCAACATTATCTTTAAGGCGGCAAATTACTGTTATGCACCATGAAGAATGCGAACCGCCAGCCTGTTTCTGTGTTAAATGGAGGCAAGCAGTGTATGCACACAATTGTGCTCATTTTATCAGTTTTGTGAAATAAGCTTCCAACTGCATGCATTTTCACTGGGAAATCTGTACCAGCACTTCCTTGTAAAAAATTGTCTATGCACAAAAGTTTGTGCAGTAGAAATCACAGTTTCAGGCAGTTAGAGCCTACAATTTTTTTTTCTGTATGTAGACACTGACAGCGTTTTCATAGTCATGTATTGGACGTTTGACCAGTGCTGGAAAGGATAAATGGAATAACTTCAAAGAGGCCTGCGAATTTGTTTGCTTGGTCAGGCTTTGATGTACTTTAGTAATGTGTTCATCTGCAGATGTCGTGTGAATGCATACTTGGACTTTAGTTAAGTTTCACTGCATTAAAAGAAACCACCTAGCCAATCTCAATTCTTTTTCTTGTTTCTTGCCCTTGGTGTCCACATACCTGAATGTATTCTGAGGTTTTGTACTAAAACAATGGCAGGGCACCACACATGCTAGAAACATTAAAACAAAGAACAAGGAATGTGGCACAAATGATCCACGGAGTCACAAAACAACAAAAAGGGTTCAAAGAAGCGGAGACAGTCAGACTTGTGCAAGCATTCATTATTAGCAGGGTGACCTATAGCCTCCCCTTTCACAAACTAAATAAGGCTGAAATGTCTATAGTGAGCTCCATCATCAGGGCAGCTAGGGCTCCCAAAAGCACAAGCGCCAAAAAGCTGGAGCCTCTTGGTATTCACAATACATATGAAGAACATGACACGGCAGTGGTCACGCCTCAGAGCAAACATCTCAATCATACAAAACAGTGAAAGGCCCTGTTGCAAAAGGTGGGATATCCCCTGAGAGCACAGTATGGCTGGGAAAAAACAGTTTTGCTACCCAGACAAACAAGACAGAAAATTCTAGTTTCACCATTCCCAAAGAATATGAGCACGGAACACCACCAAAGCAGAAGACAAGCGCAATCAAAGGCTTTACAAAAGAAATATGAAAGAAATCCTGACACATACTACACAAATGCGTGTAGAGTGGCAAAAGACAAATTCACAATAATGACCTTCCATCGGCCCACAGTCATAACAACCTCCATTCAAAACCCTTGAACCTGCACCGGGGAGGCAGCAGCCATAGCACTGGCCTTTCGAGATGCAGAATCAAAAGAAAACAATCTGCATTCGCCATGATGGACTCTAAGGCAGCATGCTGTTCGTTCATGACGAGATCGCACCAGGTGATAATTTGGTGCCCGGAACACTCTGAACTCGAGGGAAATGAGAGGGCGGAACAAGCTGCTCAACCAATAAACATCCGAGCACTAGTCAGTCCTTTCAAGGAACCCCCATTGACCCACACGACACCTTCGCAAACGAGGAAAAAGCGAGACAAGAATACAGCCACCCGCACTCCAACCTTACGGAAGAACAGGCCAGAGATTGGCACTGTGTACAGATTGACACATATCTACACCTACAAATACTCAGTAAGATACACCCTCCATTCTATAAAAGTACGTGTTCTTGGCACGGGGAGCTGCGAACTCTTGCCAACGTAACATGAACACATAAACTACAGCCTCCAAATTCCAATTCTCCCCTTACGGCGCAAGTGCCAAGTAACAGGCACTGGCATGTTTGGCTTGCTAGCGAAGATGTAGAGAGCCAGAGAACTCTTCTCGCTCAAGCGAAGCAAACCACAGAGACCTGTGGAGCCCTTGACTGAGGGACGCACCAACCGCCCAAACCGCTAAGAGAAATAAAGTTTCTACAACTACTACTTGCCCTTAGTGCTATAAGGCATCACGTTTACCTGCAACTACAAATGAGCCACATCTCACTTGATTCACTCAGTTTCCATCCATAAAATGCACTCTTTGTAGGAGGGCATGCATGATTGATTGCGTATGTGCAGAATTTTGTTGCCACAGAGGGGCATGTAATATGGAAACCGACGTAAACATTAATACACTCGGCAGTAACTTGTTCTGAATTGAACTTTTAAAAATAAAGAGATGTTTCAATAAATGACAACATTTGTTTGTTTTAACTCGGCGAGTAGTGTGCTACCGTCTGGGATTCTTTTATTCCACGTGGTAGAGGTGTGTGGCTGTCATTGTATTGCTTTCAAGCTTCTGCATTAAGTGTGCTTGTTGCACCTGGGACTAATTCTCAAAGCAAATATGTTTCAGGTAATTGTGAATTCTTCTGAAAACATGACACATATTTTGCTGTACTTGTCTTGGAAAATATATTCAGAAAAGCAGCTTTTATAGCTTCAGTAAATTATTCATTGTGGCCAATTCAGCTGACCCTTTCCGAGATTGACCATTAATCTTACAGCAGTGCCTTTCTATAATTCTAGTATTCAGTGTGTATACGGCTTCTTTTCAGATATGTTAACACCAAAAAAGTTTGCATTCCTAAGAGCTTAAACAGTCACAGGCCACATTGCAAAGACGGGGATCTGAGTATCGAGAAAAAAAACCTATAATAAAGCTAGCAAGAAGTACCCACAAGCAAATGCTTCTTGTCAGAGGGATGTAAGAATAATACAGCCCATCCAGGGGCTGCACGAAAGCCAGATAATAGCCACAAAAACAAAGCCTACATATGTCACAGCCATTTTAATAAAAAATGACATTTAACTCCAGTGTACGCATAATGAAGCCTTGCTAATTATGTCAATTTATTAGCACTACCGCCCAGTACTGCTGTGCACCGGAATGGTGGCTCACATTTGCAGGCAGCAATATGTGCAGCGACATCCATCATTCGTGCATCACTAATTTTGGACAATGCACAACTTGCTGCAAGCAAAAGGAGCCACAATATAGCTTTCTAACAATTTTTGGCACTTAGATTGAGAAAGGCGTTTCCAACCAGATCAGACTAGACCGGCATTGCCTTGCAGCATGCTCGACACCCAAAACGCAACTCCTTGCTCTCGAACCCAAAGTTTCTGTTTACCTGGCATAAGACGATGTGCAAACAATGCTCACCTGCCCCCTGCCCTCCTCGCCCCCCCCCCAACACGCGCAAAAAATATTCCTGGCTACGGCACTGGTCCTTGTTACAAGAAATAGCAGTACAGATCCTTGGTGTCGATGTGCGCCAATCCGAAACAAGATGAAATTGGCTAGGCAAAATAAAGAAGACATCAATGTCTACCTTCCACCTGCTACGGAGCATTGCTCCTAAATGTGGAGGAGCATGTAATGAAGTAGCCTGAAGAAGCATGAAGTAGCCACTAATAGTTGTTTGGTCTGTACTCCAGCCGCGTATTTTTACCAGGCTCAGTTTTACTGGCTCTCACCGAATCAGAGGGACCAGATTGAGATCATTATTCAGAATATGATGAGGACAATAGCTGCTCTCCCTCTGTTCGCTCAAGAACATGCCCAGGTGAACACCATAGCAGCATTGCTAATTCAATGTGGATGATCATGTTTGTTAAAAAGGTTGCATGTTGCAGTCACTTCTGATTGCTTGGGCGCAAGAACATGCTTAAGGCCATGGCACGGCTGTACACTTATGTTCCTTTGGACCAATGTATTTTTTTACAGACGCTGCTATTACAGGAAATGGAAGCATAGTTTGAGTCAGCCTTAAGTGCTTCCCTCTTTATAAAAATAAGGAATATACACTGGATGTCTGCCACTTTACTTCAGCTTCATACCATACATGACAAGAGTCTGCAGAACAGGGCTGGTACACGGTAAACTCACACATGACACCAATGAGGCAGCCTCATTTTTATAAAATATCGCCCAAATACAGACACACACCAATTCCTTGAGTACCATTTAACAGCTGAAGCAAGACAGTAAAGCCACATAGCTTTGTCAGAAGATACACAAGCTTCACAACTACTCACTTTTAATGCTTGCTTACACTAGGTACAGGAACACATCTCTGGCCTTTTCAATGCCATGGCAGATAACAAAGCACACAACAACATCAAGAACATGTATGTACCCGCACCCCTTGTGCCAGGCTCAATTACCGTCCTTCTACCCCGAAAAGCTTGCTCTGACGCGACACATGCTTTTACGCTCAAATTTGACAGCCTTTGCGGCATCAATTTTGCCAGCACTCTCAAGGACGCAGTATTCTTAACTGCAATTTATCATCAGAAAATACGTGATTTTAATAAGGTGAGCACAGGCATCTTGGCTCACTTATTATGAATGGAAAGAAATGTCACTGCTGCCCGAATGAAGACAGTAATCGTTTGCTGTTGTAGAGAGTCAGTGTAGCTTTATTCAATACTGTTTCTCAGAAAGTTTGCACAAAGGATCATTGCAAGCAGGGAATTATAGGCCTAATTGTGCTTTTCGCTTGCTCTGAATGTGACCTTAAACAAAGCATTGTATGTAAAAAGGGAAAATGTCCTTTGAAATGAAGCATCTATCAGCGAGTAGCATTTTGCCTTTTCAGACTTTTAAGCATCCATGATGGAGAGATTAAATTTCCCATGTATCTCTATAAGTCATGCCTCTAAAGATACACATGGCGTTTAGGAAGGTAAATTTATTTTTAACCAGGAAGGTACGTACTGAAAAAAACTTTAATGAGAAAAGGACCTGCAAGGTTTAAGCCTGGGCTCAGGCCACCCGGGCATTATGTGCAGTGAGGCCCGGGCCCACTGGATAGCCCATAGTTGGTCGTATAGTTCCGAGCTAGTCAGAGCGCTTACCCATCGCTCCTCGAGGAGGCCCAGTTCAATCTTGTCCTCTACATATATTAACCTCCTCTGTGTGCACTTCCATAAGATGTGTGCCATGTCTGCGTGTTCGTGCTTGCAGAGCTTGCAGCTCAGTCTGGCTATTGTGTTGAATTTACTCTGTTTAAATGTACTGGGTTACGGAACGTTCTGGTTTGCAACTTCTCCAATCTATTTCTTGAGACCTGTCGAGTTGTTTGCAGGGTTGTGGGTATGCTTCTCTTTGTTTCGTACAGTGTGTCAGTATGTCGTGGTACGTGACCAGTCTGTCCCTGTTGTCCCGCATCGCTACTTGGTTGTCGTCGCCTCCCCGCAGTCCTTCCCCTTTCCCCGGGGGTTGCGGGGTGTTAGGCCATCACTGTCCGAGCCGCGGTGGGTTAGTTCTCACGCGGATCGGTTAGCCTTCTCGTTGAGGTTGGGAGGGCCATTCATGGTTACTTCTCCCATATGTGCCGGGATCCATTTCAGGTATTTGGGTCATGTCAGAGAAACACAAATGTATTGTTTCAAAATGGTACAGTGTTACTCCGCTGTTAGAAAAGTGATTCAGAAGAGCTCTCCAACTGCATTGACTAAATTTTCGGAGCTGATTGCAACAGGTGATTCGCCAGTTACTCTGGTATTGCTAGTCTGGTGCTTACTGTCAGCGATATACACAGCATACCAGTCTTGGAGCTCAACTTTCAAAAGCCAAGAGGCATGTCATGGGTGATTTATTCATGGATGTTCTCAGACAGATGGAATTGTCACATGAAAACTGTGTACAAGGATTTCATCATCAGTACAGCTGTAAAAAGGTGGTAGTTTTGTGTGGTATAGCCTCGATCCAAAATGCCTGACCAGTGTCATTCTTTGTTGAGCCGACCATTCAGGCCTCCCCACTAGCTAAATTGTGGACACACAAGTAGTATCTCCGCCATGCTGGTTTACGAGTTTATTAGGCTTTTTTTAAACAAACAATTAATTTATTGTTTATTTTTGCTGTCATTTTGATGGTCTGTCTATGCTTTTTATTTTCAAAGGCCATATTCTTTTTAATATTATGGCCTTCAATATTGAATTGTAGTATCCCATTTAATCCACCGTGATTACTCGTAAAAAAGAAATCAATCAAGAACAAACAGTAGATGTGCGCAAATGTATCTTCATTGATTTGAACAGTCACCTGCGAAGGTTTAAAGTCAGATTGCTCAATGGATTGAACTATCTCCGTTGGAAAGCAGCACTAAGTCTGTTTATATGCCTCTCACTCATACAGTATATGTAAATGTAACCAAATGTAGTGTATGTAACCCACACGTACACTCTCCGACTTTAGTGCAATAAGTTAATATGTTGTGTTATGCTGCTCAGTTGAGACTGTGAATGCAGTCATTATTAAAATGAGCAAGCTAGAGAGAACTATTGCAGTGTTTATAATTTGTGGTAAGTGCAGCGTGATATTGCAAAAGAACATAAATAATGCTGGTCTCAATGTTTCTATATATGCCTTTCATTCATCTCTTAGTCTCTCTGAAATTAAGCAGCAGAGCATGACACAAGCACTGCTGCTTACGTTTATAATGGAGACATCAGTGGTTTTCAGATAGAGCCAACTCCTGTCCCTTATACACGTATGTTTTGGTATTTTCAAGACTGTTCCTGTCATATTACAGCCAAGGCACACTGGCCCCTCATGGTATTGAAGCTCTCACCAATTACTTAGAGTGGATGATACATATTCTGGATTTTGTCAGGTTCCATATGCCTTGCCTTAATAGTGGCATGAAAGGTAGGTTGTGCTGGTGCAATGCAGCTATATTATTAAAAAATATTATGATTTGCATGTTTCTTCTCTTGGCCACCGAAGTGCATCATCCAAACAGAATACAAAGACTTTCATTCTGAGGTGCACTCTTTAAAACAAAAGCGTGCAGCCACATGCATGCAGCAATTGTACAAAACAGATTATGCAACATGCTCTGCGTTGTGCAGATTATGCAATGTGCAATGTGTTCAGTAACTAAGGCTGCACCTCTAATGCATTGTGACTGTATTCATGATTATGCAATCTTTTTGGTAAGTAAGCCATGTTCTAAAATTGGATTGCATACCCTAGCTGTATGTGACTAGAAATGTGGTAGCTCAGTTGAAAAAGCTACAAGTGACATTCCTGTGGGGTATGTTTGTTGATTTGAAAAGCAGATTTTATTCATTTGGTCATTTGACAAGAAATTTTGTTGTTGTGTTCCTAATACTTCAGTCCTAGATTGCATATTATACTACACGCTAAAGGTCCATACAGCCCACATATCTCATCATTAAATTAACAAAATGTGAATACCATGTGCACATTTGTAATGTTCCTCTTCAGGTGAATATGTACGGTACAGTACATATATGCCGCGCCCATCATTCGTCTACAAGCTAATAGGAAGTTCGTTTATAGTTGCGTGCGAGAAAAATACTAAACAGTATTTCATCGGCATGTCGTCGGCGAGCTTATCTCATGAGAGCCTCTCAAATGTACGTGCCAATTCGACCAAGTCATAAATACATACGGTGCGATTGGGCGAACATGAACCTATCTTCAGGGCCAGTATGTCACACGCATTCCTTTCTCGGGGTTGCCGTTATTATTATTACCTACCGTTCATATAAACGACCTATCGGTGATAGCGTACGCGCAGCACGGCAAGAAAACTGAAAAAAATCTCGTAACATATATTCTGCCTCTAACGACGTATCAGAGTTCATTTTCTGCGTTATTTCATAACTGTAGATAATGGTGGATGATAAACTCACTTTTACACCCAGGTCCTCGTTTTTCTGTTTCCCTATTTATTTCTCCATCTTGCATTGCGTTGTCTACTACGTATGTCTTCATTCTATATTTTGTGTCGCATATTACTTTTTAAGTGCACCAATGCGAAGGCTCCGTAGGTGTTCCAGGGCACTATAATAAACACGTAATTGATTATTATTATTATTATTATTATTATTATTATTATTATTAATATTATTATTATTATTATAATTATTATTATTATTATTATTATTATTATTATTATTATTATTATTATTATTATTATTATTATTATTATTATTATTATAAGGCATGTTCATACCAGCCAACTGGGTTTTAGACATGCGTGTTGGTGTGGTTTTCCATTTTTGGGACTCAATAAAAGTTAATATTCTTCTTATTGTTATCATCGTTGTTGTTATTTTACTTATACTTCCTTTGTCGTTAGGGTTCTTCATATTTCTTCGTGGGCATGGTACACAAATGATCGATCAACCAACTGGTTGATTGATTGATTATACCCGTAGTATGGCACCGAGTAAGGACGCGTGCTTGCACTGCTCGAGCCGTTTTGCGGGAAACAGGCGTTAGTTCGCGGTGAAGGCTCTAAAATACGTGTACATGCGAAATCTGTAACCTGGCCCGAGGACGAAGTGGAGCTATTCCAGTCCTGACTGCGCTCATTTTGCTCCAGTTTGTGCGGCTAAACGCAGCAGAGTGTGAAGCGTAGTGACAACGACCTTTTGAAGTGCTCCCCGCAGGTCGTCAGTTCCCAGACTGGTTCCCCTGCTCATCGTGTGCTCAACTAGCGAATATTGGAGGCGACATGGCAAGTATGCGACGCCTCCTTCTTGGCGCGCTGGAGGGCATCTCGTTCCTGAGCGAACAATCATGCCAATACGAGTCTGAAAAAGCACAACCTGCGTTTTCGTCGCCGTCATCAGTTCTTGAAACAGTCTATGTATTCATATAATTTCATATGCCTCATATACTGTTGGGTTGAACAGGTTGTTACTACAACAAATCGTCCCCTTCGTTCCCGTGATTGTTCTGCCTCGCTGGATAGTTACCCTGGAAGCTTGAATACCTTGTTGAATGGTACAATGATTTATTGAAGGGTTTCCAGCTCCTTACCCACTTACTATGCATTATGTCACGCCTGGGCTTGACAGGCTGTGAGACCATGCCTAGCGTTTGCCACGCTAAATTTAATACATCACGGTAACTAAATGGAAACGTACGAGCTGTGGCTTTATGCGTATGGAACATAAGCGTGGTCGTATCTCAATGCTATGAAAATCAAAAGGCGCTCAGGAGACTCCGTAGGAACACGACACAACATAATAAAGGAACATTATATTTCGAAGAACTCTGCAGCATCTAGATGCGTCTTTTTACTCTTGATAGCAGAAGAAAAAGTCGCATTTCCGCACGAAAGGCGAAACATCTATTGCGATAGCAAATTAGTGGACAGATAACTACACTAAGTAAGGACGGTACTTTTATCGCCCGTATAAACTTGCAAACCTAGGCATACTAACCAAATTAACAAGCATGGTGTCACGCGCGCACGAGCAAACATCAACACATCTCACTCGATGACAGCGGAAACTCGATTTCAAGATTCTGCAGTGAGGAGACGCGGAAGCAGCAGTGGACGAATTGACCTTCGTACAGCCGCTCGCATCAGCACAGCGCAGCACGACCTCTGTGCCCATTGCAGATGGCTCTTGAGATACAGCGGCCCTTCGGGGGGGGGGGGGGGGGGGCGCCCGGGTCGCCCGGAGTAGAACGCGGCCCCTTTTGTGCCCTCCCCACGAAGGCTTGCGTGCGACGGAAGCCGGCGCGCCTCCTCCTCCCCGCTTCCGTCCGTTCCGTGCGCGAGACTCCCTGACGCGATGGCCGGATCATCCTCGCACGCTGTCACTCGCATGATTTTATCGCCCTTAGACTTTGCAGGGAACATCACGGAGGCACCAAGGCGAACTGCAGAAATGCGCCTTGAGGGTCCATATTATTATTTTTTTTTATTTATTAATACGGTCAGCCCTCATAGAGGGTCGTAACAGAGAGGACAATACAATTACATGCATCGCATACGAACAATGTCAATGTACGTAAAGTTGCTTAACACTTGTCAATTCACAGTGAATAAGTTGCTCACTTGAATGCTGTTCAGCACACTTCTGACGTTCATCAAAATACGTAATATGGAACATCGAGTCGCACATATCACTTGGCACTTCAAAACTAAATTGAAAACTCCCGTAAATACGCCTCAGCAGCTTTTCCAAAGTCACTGACATCTTTTAGGCTAACAATAGAGTTAGGCAATCGGTTCCACATTTCTATCGCATACGGGAAAAATTAGTATCGATATGTATCACTGTTGGTACGGTGTGGCTTTACGACGTAGTCGTGGTTAGTTCGCGGGTTTCTTTTGCCTGGAGCGTGTAGATATTTGAACTTATCAATTTTAAGTTGATCCCGCATTATTTGATAAAGCAACTTCAGCCTATATTTCTTTCTACATACCTCAAGAAGATCCGAGTTGCAACGCTGTAACATAAGCATGACCGATTCGTTCCTTCGGTACGTCGAACAAATAAAACGCGCCGCCAGCCTCTGTACCCTTTCCAACTTCGTCTTAAGGGTCACTTCATGGGGACTCCAAACAAAGGCTGAATATTCTAGTATCGTCCTAATGAAGGTGGTGTATGCAATAAGTTTTAGATTACGCGATGCATGTTCCAGTTTTTTTTTCTCAGAAAGTATAAGTTTTGATAGGCAGTCATGCAGACGTTATCTATATGTTGGTTCCACGTCAAATTTCGTTTTATTGTTACCCCTAGATACTTGAACTGGTGCACATTCTCCAATAAATGTCCT
The DNA here is from genome assembly GCF_050947875.1 of Dermacentor variabilis. NCBI lineage: Eukaryota > Metazoa > Arthropoda > Arachnida > Ixodida > Ixodidae > Dermacentor > Dermacentor variabilis. The sequence goes on from NC_134570.1 coordinate 147,587,895, forward strand.
CCGACGCTGTAAAAAAAAAGGAATAGATAGTTTTCTTTTGGCTGATGTGCGTAAAGGTAGATTGGGGGTAATTTATTTCCATTTTCCATTTCCTACACCAATCATCTAAATTTTGCAAACATTTCTAAATATTAAGCTGCTCATATAGTTTAGTAATTATGGCGTAAATTAAGCAGTCGTCTGCGAAGAGCTTAACCTGAACACCCTCTTCTGCCACGCGACTGATGTCATTGATATAAAGGAGAAACAATAGTGGTCCCAATACTGAGCCTTGGGACACTCCTGAGAGTACAGCTAACGAATCTGATACATAACCATCCAGCATAGCTACCTGCGTACGGTTTCTTAACTATACTTCAATCCATTTTATTATAAATTTATTTATTCCTGCATCACGTAATTTGAAGATTAATTGCACATGGGGTACTTTATCAAAAGCTTTCGCAACATCCACGCAAACCACATCAACCTGTTGTCTTATATCTACTGCACCTGCAAAGTCATGAATTGTCTCTATTAACTGTGTAACAGTTGATAACCCGGTCCTAAAGCCATGTTGATAAGGATATAGTAAATTATTCTGATCTAGAAACCTGAGTATGTGTTTTGCTATTATATGTTCGAAGACTTTGCAAATAACTGAAGTAAGTGACACTGGACGGTAATTTGTTGCCTGTCTTCGATTACCTCCTTTAAATACAGGTATCACGAATGCGGTGCACCAGTGTTGCGGCAGTGAGTGAGTTGTATAAGGTTTTCGAAAGATGATAGTTATATAATGTGACATCCATTCTGCGTATCGTTTGAGGAATGCTACAGGTATATAATCGGGTCCGCTCGATTTTTTCGTATCTAATTTGAGTAGTTGCTTATATATCCCTTGCTGGGTGATTTCAGGTGTTCCAATTGGAGCAGTAGGGGGAATATGTAAGTCTTCTTCTAAATTCACAGTGGTTTCGGGGACATTAAATACAGATTGGAAAAATTGTTAGGATTGTTTGCTATTTCATCTTTTTCTCTTATAATGTCGCTTCCAACATGAATTTCGTCAATCATTTTTTTTTCCTGTCGCTAAAGTATCGCCAAATTTTTTAAGTGAGGACCTAAGGAAATCACTGAGGTTTTCTCAAAGAATGTTTGTTTAGATTTAGCCAAAGTACGTTTGAGTTTACTCTTTAGATTGGCTAAGACCACTGGCGACGTGCTCCTTTTACGCCATCTCTGAATTTTTCTTTTCATATGAATTATATCTCGGGTGATCCAAGGATTTGTCTGCTTTGTTTTTTTTTAACCCGTGATGGAACATACTTTTCTATGTAATGACTTATACATCTGAATTCTCGCCATAATTCTTCTACTGTTTTTAGACCAGCGGTACTCTTGAAAGTATCAAACTGAATCTCCAAAAAATCAAGAATCGAAGTGTCAGTACCCCTAGCATAGTCCTTAATTTTTACTGGCCACATAGCTCTTCATTTTCCTAATTGATCGGATAGGTACATCAAGCCACATCATACTCTCATCCAATATACCATCATGTACCGTCACATTGTAATCCTTTAATTTATTTGATAGGAACACCAAGTCTAGTATTGGCCTTACCGTCGGTTGTTATATAATTGTTATCGCAATAAAAGGTTCATTACAGAATGAAGGAAAACAATTTGGTTACCAACACAACGGCTCCCCCGACTATTGTTGGCATATGGAAACATGATTACTACACAAGCCCTAATGTCAGTTGGTCTACGTTCAGCATTATCAACAATGAACGCAATTCCCTTTATCACCTGCAGCAAGCCCACCCATTCCTTGCGATCATAAATCAGACCATTCGTTCAAACCTTCCCTTTTGTTATGATTGGTTGGTGCACTGTTTTTAGCCACAAATCTCACTCAGGCCGTTACACTATTACTACCTCCCCCAGTACATCAACCAGAAGTCAGCGCTGAACGCTTCATAGAGGTCTTGGTAAGACAGATCTTTGCGGCCCCGTAAAAACAGTGGTACTTGCCTCATTGGGTTTTCAGGATGAAGACCAGCCAGTCGGGAAGCAGCTACGGTGAGGTCACCGGGAACTAGGCTCCAATGTGCGGCAGTCAACAATTCATCTTCGGTGCAAGAAGAAAAAGCTACACAATTCCCGTTATGCGCGCATTCGTAACAAAACCGTACATTCGTCGGCATGAGCACACTTCCATCTGTACCGCGTTCCGCAGCTGATAGCAATTCTAACAAACGCCCTCCCAGCATCTTTCTAAAGAAAAACATTTCCACCCATTCGTTGCTGAGGCATAGTTCGGTGCCACTTCTGATATCATTAACCACCTCATCGAAGGACTTCGATCCGAGAACACATGGAACGCTACGAATGGCGGTGATGCTAGTCTGGACATAGTTCCCAAGAACCAACATGGCGAGTGCCCAAAAGGCCGTCGCAACATGGCGGTTCGATAAAGCTACCGAGGTTGGAGGACAACGTCCCAGCAGAGTGCTGACAAAGTAGGTGATCACGCTGTACGTACTGAACGGATGTCGTACGACGCAGTATCCAAAACGACAGCTTGCAAGGCGGCACATTGCCACCAGTGTACTGAGAGCCACAAGGGATACGAAAAACCAACAGACTGAAACACTGGAGTCAATGTAAGTTAGCCGCACCGCTCTTATAGGGGAGCTGAGGATGCACAGCTGTGCAGGTGAATACTGGGCAAACATAAACAACCCGTGCTTAAGTGCCGTCGCGCTGCTAACAGGCAGAAGAATTATGTCTGCTTTCATTGTGCGCAGGTCATCGATATCTCCACGAACGATATGCAACGTGTTGTTAAGGTGCCCATACGCGGAAATCACTGCAAGTGCATCTGGTGAGCTTTGTACCTCTGTGGGCGAACCTCCCATTGCAGACACCAACGCTTTGTAAGCCTCACTTCTGGGAAACATTTGTTCATGCGCTAGCAAGTTTGAGAACAGGTGCGGCACCGAAACCGTCTCTCGAATGTGGCACCTGCGAAACTGATCTGTAGGGGTATTGACGCTCTCAGAGCTGATACTTACAACCTGGCATAGATCTCGGGGAAACATTACAAGGTTTTCCTTATGTGTTCTCCCAGAAACGTAGAATCGAGCCCGCATTCCATGTGGCATAAGGTTCTTAAGATAAACAACTGTGTTCTGTGCATCACTCGTCAACCAAGGCACAAACACTTCATTTCGTTGAAATTGAAGTGATATAAAGCCATCTAGAGAATCTACGCAACTGTCGGAACTCCACAGACGCAATAAAAATTCGCATCTCATCTTGGCGCGCGATGACGTGCTAAGAAATTTCAGCGCAAGGGGAAACTCATGAACCTTTCCGAACAACTCTTGCGCGTCACTTGAAGAATATAGCAAGAAATGACGTGCGGAATATACGTTTGAAGCATTCATAGCGCTTATCATTTTCGGAAATAGTTGCGATGAAGTCAAGGTCGGCGAATCCAATTGCCGAAGCGCTACCAGCAACAAGAGCAAAATTCTAAGATCGAACGAATTCATCCCTCTTCCAGTTACGCGGGTGCGACAGTGCCGTTTCCTGCGCTTTTGGTTCAACAAGAAAGAGTGAAGGCCATTTGTAGAGGTCAAGATTTCACTTTCAGACAAACGCATGCAGTATGCCGAGCTATTCTGTCGTGTTATATACCATGCGTGAGCACTTCTGCTAAGCTCTGCAGTCTGGAGGAAGAGAGACCTCAACACTGTGGCCTAGCAAACGTGCCTAGCAGTCCGCCACCTTCGAGAAGTCGAGAATCGCCTTCGACCCTGAATAGAAAATTGTTGTCACGAACGGTATGCCCCGTACAAGCTAATGTTGAATTGTTGACCGACTTTAGAATAGCCGCCTTTATCTCTAAATGACTCGCAATTTTTATGCAGTGCGCAAGTGGACGCTTTTCTCTAAAGGCTTCCGTCCACAACTCAATCGAAGGACTGTCCGGTTCTGGGGGCAATACCAATTGCGCGCAGGTGGGTGCACACATGTCTTCATGTAGCCACGAATCGATTCTGTGGGCTGTGGGTCGGCGATGCTGCATGATGTTTTTCGAAATTTTCTCGCCGCCTGAGCCAAGAAATATTTCCTCGAGGACAACAGTGTGGGGACCACGGAGGTTCATCTGTCTTTCCCGTCGACAACATAAACAGCAAATGTCGATACAGGTCGCAATATTTTGCCTAATTTGGTCTGAAATATGGTACAACCCAGATCGCAGTGTATTGAAACACTTCTGGTGACGTCCCTGCCATGCATCGACTTGACACATTTCTCGTTCGACTGCAGCAGATGTCGCCTGGGCAACAATATACACGAAACAAACCGCGCACACGCAGAGACACACACAATCGCACAAACAGATGGACACATTTTCCGTACACATATATATACATATATATAAACGAGAAGAAAGGGGTTATCCGAGGGGCCCTATTTTTATTAGTCATACCACAAGAAGCCAACAAACACTGACACCAAGGACAACATAGGGGAAATTACTTGTGCTTAATAAATGAAATAAAGAAAGGATAAATTCTTGGAAATTAAAGTGGATGGAAAAACAACTTGTCGCAGGTAGGAACCGAACCCACAACCTTCGCATTTCGCATGCGATGCTCTACCAATTGATTTCAAGGAATTTTCAAGTAATTACTCTACCAAGTATATTCCTCTATGTTGTCCTTGCTGTCAGTGTTTGTTGGCTTCTTATGATATGACTATATATATATATATATATATATATGTATATATATATATATATATTGTTACGAAGAGTTGCGAAGAAATGGTTTTATTTACAGGCGACGGATGATGATCGTAGTGTGATCGCAGCGCAGCCCGGCCTCTCAAACTCTTCGTTCTCTTCGTCTTCTCTTCTCTCTTCTTGTCCGCGCCTTTCACATCCGTTACATTTCCCCGCAAGCAGACGAAGCCCGTGGGGCGAGTCAGGATGGACAAGCAGGGTAGAAAGGCTTCAGGCGAGCGATATGAGTCAGCTGAGTTCTGCTTGATCGCCGACCATTGCACAGGAGGCGAGCTATGACGTAAGTGAGTTCGCTCAGGCGGTCAACGACTACAAATGGGCCTGAATATTGTGACAAGAACTTTTGGCACAATGCACGCTTGCGTTGCGGTGTCCAAAGAAGGACCAGGTCACCTTTTTTAACGATACTTGTACGTGACGGTCGTCGTATCGCTCTTTCGAACGACTTTGCGAGGCCAGAGTACGCAGACGAGCTATTCGACGGGCTTTTTCGGCGAGACGCGAAGTCTTCGATACAGAATCATCACTGTGCAGTACGAAGGGTAAGAAAGTGTCCAGAGGGCCTCGCGGTAACCTTGCATACAGGCGATGAAATAGGCTATAGTTCGTGGTTTCGTGTTTCGCCGTGTTGTATGCGTAAGTGATGAATGGAAGCACGTCGTCCCAGTTCTTATGATTGGAGGAGACGTACATGGCAAGCATGTTGGTGAGCGTTCTGTTCGCCCTTTCAACGAGGCCATTGGTCTGTGAATGATACGGTGTGGAATGACGGAACTGTGAAGTGCACAAACGAAGTAACTCTTCCATGGCATCAGCAGTGAACTGGCGACCACGGTCGCTGATGGCGTGGTGGGCCACGACGAAGGACCACGGAACGCAGCAGGAAGACCGCCACGCAAGCAGCGGTAGAAGACGGTATGGCTTCAGTTTCTGCATACCGTGTAAAATGGTCTACGCAGACAATTATTCAACGGTTCTTGTTGTTAGATTACGGGAATGGATCAAAAAGGTCAATGCCTACTTGCTCGAACGGTGTGCTGGGCGGTGTCAATGGCCGAAGGGGACCCGGGGCTGCGGTGGTCAGTCGCTGGTGACGTTGGCACGTTTCGCAACTAGCGACATAACTCTTGGTTGTTTCGTACATCTTGGGCCAGTAAAAGCGCTCCTGGGTGCGGTGCAGCGTTCGTACGAAGCCGAAATGGCCGGATGTCACATCGTCATGCATAGCTCGTAGAACGTAGGGGCGGAGACTCTCGGGGACAACAAGCAGAAAACGCGCTCCATGCCCGGAGTAATTAGTTTTGTAGAGCAATTTATCACGGACAGTAAAGCGACCGCTGCCTTTAGAAGTAAGGGCGGCGACAAAAAGCGGATCGAGGGTAACATCATTCCGTTGTTCTCTCTGAAAGTCTGCCGCGTCAGGGAACGTAGAAGTAACAGCAGCGAGACAGTCGTCAAAATTCTCAACATCACAGTCTGTAGTCGCAAGAGGAATCCGAGAGAGGCAGTCTGCGTCAGCGTGACGACGGCCACTCTTGTACGATACCACAAAGTCGTATTCCTGGAGGCGCAGCGCCCAACGTGCGAGGCGACCAGAGGGATCACGCAAACCGACCAGCCAGCATAAAGAATGGTGGTCGGTGATAATCTTGAACGGTCTACCGTAAAGATAACAGCGAAACTTTTGTATGGCGAAAACGGCTGCCAGGCATTCCTGTTCCGTAACCGTATAATTGCGTTCAGATTTGCTCAGGCAACGGCTGGCATATGCGACGTGGTCTGCGCCACTGTGACGTTGTACAAGCACCGCTCCTATCCCGATTCCACTAGCATCAGTGTGAACTTCAGTCGGGCAAGATGGATCGAAGTGACGCAAGAGGGGTGCTGACGTTAGTATAAACTTCAGTTGAGAGAATGATGCGTCACACTCTGTTGTCCAATTGAAGGATGCATTTTGTCGCAAAATACTTGTCAACGGGTAAACGATGTCGGCAAACCGTGGAACAAAACGACCAAAATACGAACGTACGCCAATGAATGAGGGGAGTTCTCGTGCTGACAGCGGGGGCTTCAAATAGCTCACCACTTCAATTTTACGAGGATCGGGTCTGACGCCATCCTTGTCGACTAAGCGTCCCAGGACCAGTGTTTGACGTTCGCCGAACCGACACTTTTTTTAGTTTAGAACCAGTCCAGCTTTCTCAATGCAGTCCAGAACGAGGCTGAGGCGTTCGTTATGTTCTTCAAACTTGCGGCCAAAGATTACATCATCGAGGTAACACATGCCTATCTCCCACTTTAGACCACGTAGTACTGTGTCCATCAATCTTTCAAAGGTGGCAGGAGCATTGTAAAGGCCAAAAGGCATAACATTAAATTCGAATAGGACATCTGGAGTCACGAAAGCGGTCGTTTCCTTGTCGCCAGGGTCCATACCCCGATACGCCAATACCCCGATCGCAAATCAACTGTTGAGAAGTAGGAAGCAGCGTGCAAGCAATCAATGACGTCGTCAATTCGCGGTAGTGGATATACATCCTTCTTCGTCACTTCGTTTAGATGTCTGTAGTCCACGAAGAATCTCCAGGAGTCAGCCTTTTTTCGCACTAGGATTACTGGGGCTGCCCATGGACTAGACAACTCCTGAACGTCACCTTTGTTTATCATCTCCTTGACTTGCTCTGCAATAACTTTGCGCTCGGACGATGACACTCGGTAGGGCTTCCGGCGGATGGGGTGTGCTTAGCCGGTGTCTATTCTGTGACGAGCACGGGACGACGGTAAATGAAGGGGTGAATCTCCATGCGTGAAGTCGAATGCAGCCTCATGTCTGGCAAGGACCTGTACCAGTGCTTGCCGTTCCGATGTACCGAGAGCCTTGCTGATCATGCCGAGCATTAGCTCTTCAGAATGACGATTATTGCAAGGAGAGCAAGCTGTAGAAACGTCCACAGTTAGTGCCACTATTGAGCTACATGAGGCTTTATCGAAGAGAGCGACTTTCATACCGCGACGAAGGACAACCGGCGTGGCGGAACAGTTCCGAGCCCACAATGTGGCGACTCCTTTCGTCATACACACAACAGAGCTGGGCACAAGTATATCTTTTTAGCACAGTTTATGCGGAGAGGTCTAACTACAAGGTCAACACAATCAGCATCAACAGTAGTTGCAGAAACACGAACGGGCGTCAGGCACCACGATGATGCAATGACTTCATCAAGAACACTGAGAGTGTCTGTGACCCTGTCTTCACCACCCGAGCTTTGTTCGAACTGTGCTGATATAAATAGCTTGTTCAATGATATTTCGCCACAACCACGGTACACGGAAGCGCCGCACTGTTCAAGAAAATCTATACCAAGAATAACATCGTGCGAACAACGAGAAAGAACAAGGAATTCCGACACAAACACTTTCCCAGCCAACAAAACACTCACAGCACAAACACCAAGGGGATGAAGCCACTCGCCGCCTACTCCACGAAAGATAATACCGTCGTTCCAAGAAAAGATAACTTTGTGGCCTAGACGGTTTTTGAAAGCGAGGCTCATTACAGACACAGTCGCCCCAGTATCAACTAACGCCATGGTCGATATTCCGTCAATCGAGACATTCACTTTGTTTTTTAACATCACAACAGGCAGAGGTATTTCTAGCAAACACCGTCTGGCACCACACCTCCATTGGCCGCGGATGCTAGTTTCCCGGCGGTGGTGATGAAGAACGGCGCCGAGGGGACGGAGAGCGATGGGGACGGTTATTTGGTGGCGTCAAACTCCGCTCAGAAGCTGGCGAATCGCTGTGTCTGGTCGCGTGTGAGAAGTGGTCCATTGGAAGCAAATCGGCCGTCCGCAAGTCATATGAAGTACGGGTTCTGGGTGGCGAGAACATCGGCGGTGTCCTTCGTGATTGACGGCCTTGGAGACAATACCGAGCTATATCGCCTGTGGAACCGCAGTTGTAGCACACGGGAGGGACGCGGTTCACAACATCTTCCTCGAAACGAATGCTAAGCTGCGGCGGGTGGCGAGAACGTTCGTTGTCATGTGGATAACGTGTCTCTGCTGCTCGCTGTAATCCGTTATATCGTTCATAAGTGACGTCGTGGTAGTAGGGTCGGTGCTGTTCTTGTCCCGACCTGACAGAAGTCAGAGGGCCTCAGGGGTAAAAACGCGGCTGCTCTCGTTGTGGCCGAGCGTCGTAAGTAGGGCCTCTGTCGTAGCGACGTCGCTGCTGTCGGGGCGCGAGCTCGTAATCCTCAGTGCCCCTCGCCGCAGGATACGGGGAGAAGGATGCCACGTTTGGCTCAAAATCTGGTGGTAGGCGGAAGCTATGAGTGCCTGGATGTGTCACTTGCGCGTGCAGGCTGAGCTCTTCCCGAACTATTTGTCGGATCCTTGATGCTAGATCGAGGGGCTGGTTGCTGTTCACGCATGCAACTGTCGCCACATTGGCTAGCCTGCCAAACTTCGGCGTGATGCGCCTCGTCTTCAGTTGCTCGAAAGTACGACAGTGCCGAATGATGTCAGCGACGGAAGCCAGGTTGTCTTTTGCGATGAGGAAATTATAAACGTCTTCGGCAGTTCCTTTCAGGATGTGCCCAACTTTGTCTTCCTCAGACATTCCAGAGTCCATCATTCTACACAGTTTTATTACCGCCTCAATGTAGTTCGTGCAGGTTTCGCCTGGCACTTGCGCACGTTGCAGTAGCGTCTGTTCTGCCCTTTTCTTTTTCGTCGCGGAGTCGCCGAATCGCTCTTTGATTTCGGAAACAAATCTTCCCCATGTTGTAAACGTTTCTTCGTGATTGTCGAACCACAACAACGCAGTATCCATTAGAAATAATACGACGTTCGAAAGCTGAGAAGCGCTGTTCCACTTGTTGGCAGCACTCACCCGGTGATAATGGGTGAGCCATTCCTCGACGTCTTCGTCCGATCTTCCGGCGAAGGGACGCGCATCTCTCAGTTGTAGAACGGAACTTGTCGGCGCAGCTGTTGGAATGGGCCGTTGTTCATCTGCGTCGTGGGACATATTCAACTCCGGTAGATTCGGGGGGAGGCCAGCAAGGCGACGGCTCCATCGAAGAACTTCTGCTTCAGCCTCCATCTTCGGGTGTCGATTACCCAGCACCTTCCACCACAACTGTTACGAAGAGTTGCGAAGAAATGGTTTTATTTAGAGGCGATGGATGATGATCGTAGCGTGATGGTAGCGCAGCCCGGCCTCTCAAACTCTTCGTTCTCTTCGTCTTCTCTTCTCTCTTCTTGTCCGCGCCTATATATATATATATATATTGTAAGCATTATCCACACGCTTCATATTTTCATCTGTACATACTCACAGTTTTGGGGCCTTGCAGTGGGCCTCTCACTCGAGAAAATACAGAAGAGAATGGCTGCCTAAACCTCGTCTCGCAAGTGGTGGAGTGTGCTGTCCGGTTCCTTCGTCCTCTCGCTCCCGGTCTCTCTCCAGCTTCACCTACGCTATATCCCTGCAGCTTCGGTCGGGTTGCCGCCTCTACCAACTGCACTAAACCATGTCTTAAGACCAGCAGACCAATACCCCGACATCCACCTTGCCTACTCCTGCGGGAACCCCTTCTTGGACAGTCACCCCCCCTCAGAAGGATCAACCGGTGTTTGCTGGGCTTCCAGTTGACGACGTTGAAGACTGGTTGGAGCTATACGAGCACGTGAGTTACTTTAACCAATAGGACGAATCAGCAAAACTTGCTCACGTCGCCTTCTACCTAACCGGCCTTGCGAAAACTTGGTTTTACGAAAACTTGGTTTTACAATCATGAACCCGATTTCGCCAACTGGAGCACCTTTAAGCACCACCTACGCCAGATTTTCGCGAACAAGTCTGTCCGTTCCGATATCACCAAGAAGCTTGCTGAGCGTGTTCAGCACTCGGGCGAGTCATACACTTCGTACATAGAGAACGTTCTCGCCCTCTGCTGCTGCGTGAACACCTCGATGGCAGAGAGCGACCGTGTGCGCCACTTGCTCAAGGGTATTGGGACTGCGAAATTCAATGCTCTTGCAGTGCTGAATCCCACTACCGTCGCACACATCATCAGTACATGTCAGCGACTCGATGAGCTTCATGCTCTCCGCTTACATCCTCACACATCTGATTTCAAGACATCCAACGACAGCGAGCTACGTGCCTTGATTCGCTCCATCATCCGTGAAGAACTGCACGCCCAAGCTTCATCGAACCCTCCTGAGGTCCATCTGACGCCTCTTAATGATGGCCTACACCATATCATGAAGGAAGAGATAGCAGCCATGACCTGCCGGCAAGTACCGAGCCCGCACCCTATCGTTACGCCAACTTACGCTCAGGTTGCCTCTATAGTGCCACTCTCCCCGCAGCCACCACTGCAGGCACCTGCACCGCATGTGTCCCTGAATCTTACCACTACAAGACCACCACCTATTCCCTCTTACAATGCATGGAGCCCACCTCGACCGGTTTGCTGCTACTGCGGCATCTGTGGCCACATTTCAAGATTTTGCCGACGCCATCTGCAAGATGTAAGACGTGGCTATGACGGGATTGAAAGGGATGAGTTTTCTGGCCCTGTACCACAACGTCGGCGTTCTTACTACAATTATCATCCACGACGTTCCCCATCTCCACAGGTCTTCAACACTGTCGGTTCATTGCGTTTTTCGCGTCGTCGCTCTCCATCACCGATGCGACGCTCCTCTTCCCTTCTACGACCGGCTACTTCGGCCTGCGATCACCGCCCGGAAAACTAAATGGTGTAGCTTCAGGAGGGAAAGCTGTATCGTTTTGGACAACGTGAAACTCCTTTGGAGCCCCCATCAAATGTACTTTTGGCGCGTGTTGATGGTGTCCGAATCGAAGCCTTGATCGGCACAGGTGCATCGTTTTCCGTTATTAGTACTAACTTGTGTTCTCGATTGCGCAAAGTGAAGACACCGTATAATGACCCTCCGCTTCGTTGGGCTAATGCAATTCGTGTTCAGCCCTCTGGGGTTTGCACGGCAGGTGTTTTCATTGATGGCATCCTTCACCACATTCAGTTCGTCGTGCTGTCTTCGTGTACCTACGCAATGATTTTGGGTTGGGACTTCCTGTCCTCCGCCTCAGCTTTCATCTCTTGCCGTCCGCGAACTATTCATATGAAGGACGCTGAATCTTCGTCCGCGGTCGATGCTCATAGCCTACGTTTCGTCACGTCTACCGACTGTTTCATTCCCGCGGGCAATGAGCATATTCTCACGCTGACTTCCTACACTATTCTTAATGGTGATGTGTTCCTTGAGCCTAACGGTCACTGCATTTCTGGTGGGCTTAGCCTTACTCCTAGCCTGATGCGGTTTCAGGACGGTAGAGCGTTCGTCGCTGCTCGTCACCCTACTTCTTCGCCAGTCGTGCTCTCCCAGGGCACTAATGTGACTTGCTTTTCTGACACCGAAGCTCTTTCGTTGTTACCGCTTCACACCGAATCACCACCTTTGTCTACCACAACTGATTATCATACTTCTGCCACTGCTTTATCGGCCACGATAAATCGCGATCTGACGTATGCGCAGAAGGCAGACCTTTTGGCACTCCTGCAAGAACACAGCCCCTTATTTGACCTTCACTCCAAGCTTCTGGGACGCACTTCCGTCGCAGTACATCGCATCGAAATCGAAGGCAGTTTGATTGTACGCCGCCGCCCGTATCGCGTGTCTTCCGCAGAACTGAAAATCATTGCGGATAACGTTTATGACATGCTCAAAAGAGACATCATTCGGCAATCGTCCAGTTCTTGGTCGTCTCCTGTCGTGCTGGTTCGCAAGACGGCTCTGTACGATTTTGCGTCAATTATCGAGCCCTTAATAAGATCACGCGTAAAGACGTCGATCCGATGCGAAGAATCGACGGTGGCATTGACTCTCTCCAAGGTGCAGTATATTTTTCTAGTCTACACCTCCGATCCGGGTACTGGCAAATCCCCATGTACGAAGCGGACAAGGACAAGACAACCTTTGCAACACCAGACGGACTTTACGAGTTCAACGTCATGCCTTCGGTTTATGTAATGCTCTTGCAACATTTGAACGCATGATCGACACAGTTTTACGTGGCCTTAAGTGGAAGACCTGTCTGTGCTATTTAAATGACATCGTTATTTTTTCTGCAACTTTTTGTGAGCACCTTGAGCGCTTGGACGAAGTTTTCACATGCATTTTCAACGCTCGACTCCAACTCAACACAAAGAAATGCCCTTTTGCCTGAAAGAACATCAATGTGTTGGGCCACTTTATCAGCAAAGATGGCGTTCGACCCGATCCCGACAAGGTTGCGGCCGTGCTTTGCTTCCCTCGCCCTGAAAATCACAAACAATTAAGAAATTTCTTGGGCCTGGTATCCTACTTCCGCCGCTTAATCAGTCATTTTGCTGCCGCGGCGTTGCTGCTGCACAAGTTGCTAACGTCGGGCTCTTTCGTTGTTACCGCTTCACACCGAACTTTCTTTTCAAGCCCTCAACCAAGCATTAACCACCGACCCTGCCATCTGCCACTTCAATGAGAACGCGTCAACTTGTTTGCACACCGACTCTAGTGGCCATGGGATCTGCGCTGTCCTTCCACAGCGTGATACCACCTCACGAGAGAGATTTGATGCCTATGTCAGCTGCGCATTAACGGCTGCCGAAAATAACTACTCGATCACAGAGCAGCAATATCTCGCAGTAGTTTGGGCGATACAAAAATTTCGACCAAATCTTTACGGACGCCATTTCACGGCGATAAGCCTGAAATGCTGGTTTTCGTCAATCAAATATTTGTCTGGAAGCCTCTGTCGCAGGGTGGTCCGCTTACAAGAGTAAGATTTTGACGTTGTCTAGAAGTCTGGGAAAAAGCATCAAGATGTCAACACTCGCTCTTGCTGCCCGCTGCCACTATTATCTTCGAGTACATCTCTCCATTGCTCGCCACTTCATGATGAGACTAAGTCGCCACTCCCGTTATTACCTCTAGCGGTTACTCTCACGTTATCTTCCAATCGCGTCACTCAGCTCACCTTGTGTCAACGTTCTGACCCCTACTGCAACAGCATTATCCAACGTCTGTGCGTAACTACTTCTGCACCAATTGCCAGATTACATCGACAACTGCGACTATTTAAGCTCGAGAACGATGTGTTGCACCACTACATTTACAACTCCGACGGACACCGCTGGGTACCTGTTCTTCCACGTTCGATGCGCACATAAGTCTTTGAACCCTTTCGAGACGACTCATCTGCTGGCCATTTGGGTTTCCACAAAACATACGACCGTGCTAGGGGCCGTTTCTTTTGGCCAGGCATGTCTGCCTTTGTGGCCAAGTACGTCGCTTCTTGCGCCAGCGTCAACGGCGAAAACAGCCAACTTCGCCTCCTGCTGGGCTTTTGCAGCCCATCCCATGTCCCGAGATACCGTTTGTCATCGTTGGGATAGACCTAGTCGGCCCTCTGCCCATAACGCCGGCAGGTCATCGATGGATCGTGACAGCTGTTGACCAGCTCACATGTTACGCAGAGACCGCTAATCTACGCTCTAGTTCGGCCCCCGACATTGCCACTATCTTTCTGGCTGCCATTGTGCTGCGTCATGGTGCACCTCGTGTATTGTTAAGCGACCGCGGCAAGACTATCATGTCAACAATGATCGCAGAAGTACTCCGACCTTGTGGCACAGTTCCTAAGACGACATACGGATATAACCCTCAAACAAATGGCTTAACAGAGCGATTTCATCGCACACTAATAGATATGATATCAATGTATATCTGGCCGAAACACGGCAACTGGGCAAACTTTTACCTTTTGTGACCTTTGCGCACAACACCGCTATCCAACGAACTTCGGGGCGCTCACCTTTCTACCTAGTTTACGGCCGTTCACTGACATTCACCATCGACGCCGTTTTCTTCAATGCCCCAACTAACATCTCGGCCAGTATACCCGAACAGTTCGTCTCGAGACTTGAGGAATGCCCTCGACGTGCTAGCACAGAAGTCAGTGAACTAGATCGCAAGCAACGTTATGAGATCTCTCGTCACGACGTCTCCTTTCGTCCTGGAGAGGAAGTGCTCCTTTGGACGCCCATTGGTACACCCTGTTTGTGTGAGAAGTTTGAATCCCGCTTCCTTGGACCCCACATTATTAATGAACAAACATCCCCCGTGAACTATCGCGTTACTCCCGTGGACGCTTCTTCATACCATCGTTATCGTGGTTCAGAGATCGTGCACGTTTCGCGCGCCATACGATTCGTTCCGCGTTTCCCTCCTGGCTAAGTCGTGACCTGGCTGGCCGCTGGCGCGCGCAGGGAAAGTAGCGTGAGCACTATTCATAGGCTTCATATTTTAACCTGTACATAGTCGTCATCACCGTTTTGGGGCCTGGAGGTGGGGCTCTCACTCGAGAGAATAAAGAAGAGATTGGCTGCCTAAGCCTCGTCTCACAATATATATATATATATATATATATATATATATATATATATAATATGTAACGTGTATAAAGACACAGACGAAAGAGGCTATTTAAACTGGACTAGAGCCAGAGCGCCAGGCCGACATTCACTCGCGCCAAGGACTCACACCCACCTCGTCGTGGTTCTCGCGGCGGCTCGTCCCTTGAGCATCGCTCGATCATACCGTAATACTACCCCCCGGCGGCAAAAGCGCTGTCACGGCGCTGGTAAATATCCAAGGGGCATGGAGAGTTGTAGGATTTGAGTCGGGCGACGTGGCCAATGTCACCGGTTGTCACAGCGGAGGACGTAGTGGGCGTGGCTAAAGCGATTTCGTAGGTGACATCGGCCACTTGGTGAAGCACGCGATATGGGCCCGTGTAGCAGGAAAGCAGTTTTTCACAAAGGCCAACTTTACGCGATGGTGACCAAAGCAACACGAGGGTGCCGAGCACAAAACTAACATCAGGGTGACGGAGGTCGTAGAGTTGCTTTTGTTTGTCTTGAGAGACTTGTAGACGAGCGCGCGCAAGTTGGCGAGCATGGTCAGCATGGGCGATAGCATCACGGGCATAAGCGCTAGTTGATGCTGTGGTGGACGCACAGTGTCCAGTGATAGCGCCGGTTCATGGCCGTACAAGAGGTAATAAAAAGGAGAAAAGGCAGCAGTGTCGAGACGGGAAGAGTTGTATGCAAAGGTGATCTAAGGTAGAGCCTGGTCCCAGTCACGGTGATTGTCTGAAACGTATTTGGGTAGCATGTCTGTAATGGTACGGTTCAAACGCTCAGTGAGGCCGTTCGTTTGAGGGTGGTAGGAGGTGGTAAATATATGCTGTATTGAGCAGGCACGCATGATATCGTCAATGACTTTGGCTAAGAACATGCGGTCACGGTCTGTTAGCAATTGGCGCGGAGCACCATGAATCAAAATGATATCATGCAGGAGGAAGTCCGCAATATCAGTTGCGCAACTGGTCGGAAGAGTGCGGGTTACGGCGTAGCGGGTCGCGTAGTCCGCCGCGACTGCAACCCACTTGTTTCCTGATAAAGATTTCGGAAATGGCCCGAGAAGGTTTAAGCCGACACGATGGAACGGCTCGGCAGGGATGTTGAGCGGCTGCAGGTAACCAGCGGGGAGCTGCGAAAGCTTCTTGCGTCGTTGGCAAAGTTCACAAATGGTGACGTAACGTCGTACGGAACGGGCAAGGCCCGGCCAGAAAAAACGGCGACGTACAAGATCATAGGTTCGAGATATGCCGAGGTGTCCTGCCGTTAGTGCGTCGTGAAGCTCTTCTAGAACGGTTGAACGGAGGTGTTTAGGTATGACAAGTAGGAACTCAGAGCCGTCCGGATGAAGGTTACGACGGTACAGAGTACCGTCGCGGAGGACGAAGAGGCGTAGTGTGGCTTCGGCCGGAGAGTGTTCAAAACGGTCGATGAGTGCTCTGATGTAAGCGTCACGACGTTGATCGTCGGCGAAATGAAGCAGCTGCGACTCAGAAAATACGCAAGCCACACTGGTGATATTCAAGGAGTCAGGGTCACCAACAGGGTAACGCGACAACCTGTCAGCGTCTTGGTGCAGGCGGCCAAACTTGTAGACCACGGAATATGAAAATTCTTGTAGCCTCAAAGCCCATTGACCAAGCCAGCCTGTAGGATCTCTTAGCGATGCGAGTAAGCAGAGAGCATGATGGTCAGTGACCACAGAAAAAGGGCGACCGTAAAGGTAAGGATGGAGCTTCGCAACCGCCGAGACTACAGCAAGGCATTCTCGTTCCCTAATGAGATAGTTGCGCTCCCATGGTGTGAGGAGGCGGCTCGCATACGCAATAACGCGATCCTGGCCACGCTGACGCTGGGCTAAGACGGCACCTACGCCATGACGACTGGCATCTGTACGCAATTCTGTAGGGGCATCAGGGTCGAAGTGGGCGAGAATGGGCGGTGAGGAGAGAAGAGTAAAGAGACGAGAGAAGGCGGAGGCTTCTACAATACCCCACGAGAATTGTACTCCTTTCTTCAAAAGATTCATGAGGGGTCTAGCAATGGCCGCAGAATTTGTAATAAAACGACGAAAGTACGAGCATAGCCCTACAAAACTTCGAACGTCTGCGGCTGTCTTCGGAACCGGAAAGTCTCGGACAGCGCGAGTTTTGTCGCAATCAGGCTGTACTACGGAAGCATCAACGAGGTGGCCCAGAACAGTAATTTGGCGGCGGTCGAAACGACATTTGTACGAATTAACTTGCACCTTCGCCTTTCGAAATACATCAAGCATAGCTGTTAGACGCTCAAGGTGAGTGTCGAACGTGAGCGAGATGACGATGACGTCGTCGAGGTAGCAGAGACATGTGGACCATTTGAAACCTCGGAACAAGGAGTCCATCATACGCTCAAAGGTGGCAGGGGCATTGCATAATCCAAACGGCATTACTTTAAATTGGTATAGGCCATCAGGTTTTTCTCTGTCCATATCGTCAACAGCAATCTGCCAGTATCCAGAACGAAGATCAATAGAAGAGAAATAGCTGGAACCGTGGAGGCAGTCAAGGGCGTCGTCTATACGTGGGAGCGGAAAGACGTCCTTCTTAGTAATCTTGTTCAGATCACGGTAGTCTACACAGAAGCGCCACGTGCCATCCTTCTTCGTAACCAACACTACAGGTGACGCCCAGGGATTCGACGAAGGCTCAAAGATGTTTTTATCTGGCATTTTCTTCACTTCACTTTGAATTACTTGGCGTTCCGATGCAGAAACTCGATACGGTCGTCAGTGAATAGGAGTAGCATCGCCCGTAAGAATCCGATGCTTGACCGCGAGCGTCTGGCATAAAGGGCGATCGTCAAAGTCGAAAATATCTCTGTAGGATGATAATACTTGGTAAAGGTCTTCAGCCTGCGCAGAAGACAGGTCCGTCGCAACCATTTTCTGTATTTTGGGATCGGCGGCCGAGGCTGGCACGATGGACCTGCTAAGCTCGCAAGAAGCATCGGTCGATAAAGTTGCCACGTGATGGTCACCGAGACAATCAACGTTGGCAAGGCAAATACCTTGCGGTAGAACTTGCTTTGCCAATCCAAAGTTAAAGATAGGCATGAAAGTGCGGCTCGCAGTAATAGTAAGTATAATGTGAGGCATGGTAACGTCATATTGCAGTGAAATGTCGGGCAGAGGAGTGACAAGGTACTCGCCATCAGGGACTGGTGGAGAAGACAAGAGTTCAATATAGGCTATTGATTTTGGCGGCAGGCGAATAAAGCCGGTGGGGCGTAGGCGGCACTGGGGTGCGTCAGAAGGTTCTGCGAGAATCGGCAACTCAAGGCAAAGGGTACTGGCAGAGCAGTCAATAAGAGCAGAATGCCTGGAGAGAAAATCGAGGCCGAGAATGAGGTCGTGGGGGCAATGAGCAATCACGGTGAAGAGGACAGGAGTGTGGCGGCCGGCGATGCTAACACGTGCCGTACACATGCCGATGATAGGCACAGTACCGCCATCCGCAACGCGGACGACGCGTGCCGACGCTTGGGTGAAGAGCTTGTTCAATCGTCGTCGGAAGGCAGCACTCATAATAGAAAGATGTGCCCCTGTATCGATGAGTACCGTGACAGGATAGCCATCAACGTCAACGTCAAGAAGGTTTCGGTTAGTAGGTAACGTGAGCAGAGGATTTGAGGGCAGGGTCGACAACGCAGCTTCACCTCCAGAAGCTGCAGTGCCTAGTTTTCCGGCTGGGCCCGGGAGGCGATAGGCGGCGAAGAGAAGCGGCGGGGTTGGCGCGAACGAGACTGGTGGCGCCGAGGTGAGGGCGAGCGGCTGTAGCGAAGGTTCGGAGTAGGGACATCAGCGGTAGTAGGTTCATGGTGGGTGGCATAGGGAACGGTTGCGGCAGTGACGAGCGACGTGGCCGATGTGACGCAGTGGAAGCACATTGGTCTATCATCAGGAGTACGCCATTCGGATGGGCTGCGGCGAGATGTGGTAGGAATGGACTGTCGGGGACGAGGACGGCCGGTAGAGAACAGGGGAACGCTGGGCTGAGATGTGGAACACACGGAGTTCAGACCCACGTTCTCAAATTCCAGTCGGACTACGGCCTGAATCATGGCAATCGTGGTTGCTGGCGGATCGGGAGGCGTCGTAAAGAAAGCTGGCGAACAGGCGGCCTCGAGCTCGCGGCGAACAATACGGGTGACGTCGCCACAGGTGGTGGCCTGACGCGGTCGACCCTCACATGTCGACGAAGCAGCGGTGTTGGTTAGCCGCGTGATGTGGTGTGTGATACGGCGGCTCTTGGCTTGTTCAAGGCGATGGCATTCTTTATTGATGGCGTCGATTGTCAAGACGTTGCCGAAAACAAGCAAATTAAAAGCATCGTCGGCGATGCCTTTTAGCACATGTGACACTTTATCTGATTCAGACATAGCATCGTCAGCATTGCGGCATAGAGCCAATACGTCGAAGATGTATGAAATGTACGGCTCTGTAGGCGTCTGAACACGAGACGCAAGAGCCTTTACTCGCGGCAACCTTGCGGCCAATGGGGTTGCCGAACAGTTCCCTTAGCATTCTTTTTTTGAAAGTGTCCCAGCTGCTTATCTCGTCGTCATGCTTCTGGTACCACACGCGTGGGGTGCCGCCAAGATAAAAGATGACATTGGCAAGCATGATGCTTGGGTCCCACCTGTTATTAGCGCTGGCATGTTCATATAGCTTGATCCATTCGTCAACGTCCTGTCCCTCTAGGCCAGAGAACACACCATGGTCACGATGTTGGGCAACTGTGACGATTGGAGCAGTCGGACTAGCCGAAGCCGTTGCAGAGGCGGGCTCGTCACCGGGAGGCATGGTGGCAAGCTCGATGTACCGACCACTCCGGAGTTCCGTGGCGAGGACGGGGATCGCTGACCTCCACCAGAATGTTACATGTAGAAAGACGCAGACGAAAGAGGCTATTTACAGGCTATTTATACTGGACTGGAGCCAGAGCACCAGGCCGACATTCACTCGCGCCAAGGGCAAAGACCCACTTCGTCCTCGTTCTCGCGGCGGCTCGTCCCTTGAGCATCACTTGATGATACCGTAACAATATATATATATATATATATATATATATATATATATATATATATCCTGGCTGCAGGTGGGGCACCAACCCAGGTCTTTGAAGTACGCGTGCGATGTTTTTTTACCAATCCAGCTACCCCTGCCCCAATGACTTATTTTGAGTGTTTATTGACCCATCGCCTCCAACCCCAAAGTTCCCATTACACGTGACACCTCTCGTAGAAAAGATTTTCCACATCGGCCTCCAAGGATCTTGAACGGTGGCGCTGGCTAACATTCCCAGGGTTAGTGCTAGTAGATAAACATAGGTACCCCACAAAACACTCTAAGAAAAGTTTGCACCATTTGGTGTGCCCCTTCTGCCACACAACAATAATCGTCATCTGCCTTGATGCGTTTCCTTTCTTGAAAACGCCGCGCCCGCTACTTTCCAGTCGGGAATGCTAGCATGCTGATAACGCGCATGCCGTTCGTTACTGGAAAGTACCGCGCTAACAGCGTTAAAGAAAGGAAACGCATCAAGGCAGATGACGATTATCGTTGTGTGGCAGAAGGGGCACTCCAAAGGGTGCAAACTTTTCTTAGAGTGAAGTAGATAGGAAAACGGCGCCGCGGTAGCTGGATTGGTAAAATCATCGCACGCGTAATTCAGAGACCTGCGCTCGTACCCCACCGGCGGCCAGTTGTTTTTCCATTCACTTTCCAATTAATTTATCACTTCTTTAATTCAAGTAATATGTAGAAGTAATTTCCCTTATGCTGTCCTTGGTGTCTTTTTTTTGCTGACCTTCATGCCTCATAATCCTGCCCCTGGGTTTCCTTTCTTCTGGTTCATATATATATATATATATATATATATATATATATATATATATATATATATATATATATATATACTCCAGGCCTTTCCCACGTCTGGAGTGAATGTAAGATCAGGACAAGTGTCCCTCGACGCGCTGTTGCCGACTTCTGTGGGCAACAGCGTCATCAACGCGAACAATAATTGCAACTATAATGTCATATAATTTATAAATAGGTCGGTGAACTAACTCAAGGGTGAGCTCACTAAGACTTCGACCGACCGATGAGGCTGAGTTCGGGTGAGCCTGGTTGAGAATAATTTGGTAAATATGAGTGGCAGCAAGCTCAGCTTAGTAGAATATTGGCCGAGTATGGGCCCGCATCAGCTAGACTGAGTAGAATATTAGGGACTCTGTACACACATGTCATTAAATCACCCTATAAATAAATCGGTAAGCAACTGCCGTCTCGCACTCTAACACAAATAAAATTCAGGTGTGTGAATTCATCCTGTTTTGCATATCTGGCATTTGGATGATACTTATACAGGCAATAATAGCGAATACGGTCGTGAGTTTATGCAGTAATGGATGTAATTGCAAGCATATGGGCAACTTTGCTTCTCCCTTGTTTGGCTTGTCTTTGCCTCCTGATACCTCTGTACACTTGATTAGCTGTGGACGCGCAAGGCACCTCAACTTCGTCTGTCTGTCAGGTGACAATGCGGAAACGGACAAACCTCCCCACCTGATATTACGTGTACACACTGATTATGTATGATTAAAAATAATTCTTCCCAAATGTTACACCTTTTTTCACAATTAGCCCACCGCTATTGGTGAACTTTCTTTCAGGTGGCGCCCACTTTCCCTGTTTGTCTGTCAGGCAACGTCAGAAAACCACAAGAGCTCACCACCTCAATATGGCGTGCACTCATTAAAGATGCACTAATGGGCCCAACTAAAATTGATATTTTTTTTCGTAATAGCCGATCACTAGCCCCTTCTGAAAGAAATTGGTGGCATACCGCCGATCACCCTGCCAGTGGCTACTCGGGGCTGCCGGGGAGGACAAACTTATTTGCGTATAATAAATATTTCTGCGTGGCAGTATAACGCTTTCGAGCCCATTCGTCCATGTATACGACATCGCTCTGCCGAGTCATGGTCGCAGAGGGCTCGTTTTATTGGCGTTTTTTACCGTTCCGTTGCACCCTGCTGTGATTTTACGCTAGCCATCGCAAGCTAAGCGAGGGAAAATGTATCGGTCGCAGACGTCGGCACCGCCCTCCTCATCCGGTTATCTACTTTCCCTTTCGCTAGCTCAGCCCCACCAACGCCCTCTGCCCTTCTTTGTGCTCCTCGCCCCTTGTCAGGGAATTAGATAAGAAGCACCAGTCAAAGCAGGCAATGATATTTGCTTTGATAGAAAACAAAAGTGACCTGCAAGAAAAACGACGAGAGTGCTTTATTGCACTGTTGAAACAACATCGCGAACCGCGCGGTGCTTGCGTCGGCTGTTATGCAAATTTGACGTCGAGCGATTGGAATAAAAACCGATTGAAATGGTTGTACATGGAGGTTGTCAAGACTTAGCGTCTGAACAAAGACGACGAATTACCACGGACTTCGGAATAGAAGATGGCTGACACCATAGCCTAGGCCTACTGTGTCTTACTACACATTTCTTACAAATACTTTCTTTGCGGACATTCAAGTCGAGATGTGGGTGGACATCATCAGCGGAACGAATCAAAGCGGTGGCATCCGAATCCTGGCTTCAACCCCTCAAGATGAAGAGAAACGCATTCTTCCGCAAGCTGT
The DNA here is from genome assembly GCF_050947875.1 of Dermacentor variabilis. Classification (NCBI taxonomy): domain Eukaryota; kingdom Metazoa; phylum Arthropoda; class Arachnida; order Ixodida; family Ixodidae; genus Dermacentor; species Dermacentor variabilis. The sequence continues at coordinate 147,610,882 of NC_134570.1, forward strand.
GAGAACCGATGCATTTGTCTCTTACATAAGCGCTAGGACAAAGCTCAGTTCAGATGTTTTAATTGTGAAAGAAAAAATTGGCTGAAGGCTTAGCTTGGTTAAGCCTGGAAGATTGCGAAAGCAATACCCTTGGCTGCGCCTTGGTTCGGCTGATGGTGTGGACATGGTTGCTCTTTTTTAAACTTATGGCTATACATCATCCGACATAGCGCAAGGCAGCGCGCCGACCACTGCAAGGAGCCGAGCTGTAGCCCCATTTATCCTCCTAGCGTGACGTCACACCAGCGAGCGCCCTCTCTCGGTAGCGCCGCAGCAGCGGCGCGCAAGGCTTCGCCTCCACCATCGATGCCTCGAGCTGGGGCCCCGTCTCTCGGTCTGGCGTGACGTCACACGGTCACGTGACGCGCAGCTGTGTAAGGAGGTGCCAGGACCACCGATGGGCTGAAAGTGCGAGCAGTATTGCTTTCGCAATAAAATGAAGCTGAATATGAAACTTCAAGAGAACGAAAATTTGTTCTGAGTCCAAATCAAAACTGCGCGAAGCCTGCTACGGTTGCTTGATCTGACAGCGACGTCAACCTGATTACTAAGTTTCTTGAAGTACAAGAGAAACAGAACAGACAGCAAAATGAAATAATGTGTTTACCTGTAAGCGTGATTGAAAGAGCAATAAACAGACCGAATATTGAACACGTGAAGCCAGACATATTTTATGGAGAGTCCAGACGTCCCGAGTCGTGGCTAACGCTTTATGAATACGCCTGCAGTGAAAATTACCGGCGCACTTATGAAGATAAAGTGAAATGCATGCGACTATTCCTGTCAGGAATAGCGAAGGGTTCGTACGAATGACGTGTCAACGCTCACGCCAACAAGCCCTGGTCGGAGTGGAAGGAAAGTCTTGTCAGCTCTTTTGGTGAGAACAAGGTATTTTTATGGGACAAAGCTATCGCATTCAAGTACAGATGTGAATCTGCACTCAGCTATTCTGAGCTGCACTTCATACTGAGCTGCATTCAGCTAGGGCCCAAAATGGTTGAACTACTACTGCAGACAATGCGAAACCTATGCCTACAAGGCTCAGGGCCCCAGTGACAACCCATGTTGCCTAGTTCAAGGCGTCCAACTGCCACACCAGCTGATGAAAGACGCCCGCTTGCAAGGTGGAAGTCTACTGCTACTCATGTGTCCTTTCTGACTCCCGAAGGAGGCTGAAGTCAATGTGAAGAGTCAGACGATATGACAAAAAAATAAAGAGGGCGTTGGCTTCCGCGCGACGATACCAAGAGAAGCTGTTTATTTGTCGCATGCAAGCCTGTTGTACATATCTGTTTTTGTTGATGGAAAGGAAAGGAGCGCGTTAGTTGACAGCGGAGCAAGCATCGCAATTTTAAATGCCAGTGTCGTTGACAGTGAGCAAGTACATCAGGGACGGCCTGAAGAAGTACATGGATACGACGGAAGGCGAGATGTTCCCAATAAATGGGCATGTGTAACCATATCGTGTTTAAACAACAGTGCTGCTGCGGAGGCGCTATTACTCTACTGACTACCGTATGACTTACTTCTTTCCCGTCGAGCCATCAGTGCACTTTGCCTCAGCATCCCCGGGACTGAAGAAATAACCACAGAAAAAAAGTGTCGCAGTCTCAGCGCTCCTTCAGCTTCTTCTACGAGGAGCCTGCGGATTCCATCGTCAGGGGAATATGTTCAGATGATTTACCCGGTATTGCTATGCTTCAAGGTATAGGTCATGACAACTACCAAGTTTGAGGTACCAAGTTAGGCGATGCTGCAGTGGTGAGAAAAAAGCCCCATAATATTGTGACATGCTGATGAAGAAGATGTTTTAATCCTGGTCGGAAGAAGACGACACTCTGAACTTCGCGCGTTGTCTACCATGTTGTTCTCTGCTACAATTATTGTAAATATTTTGTAAATATACGTCTGACTGTTTTTAGCCCCGTAAAAGTTTTGGTGGAGGTTCCGGCATCATTATCAAGATGGATTTACGCAGCGGGCGCTCCTTGGCTGCGTCTACAATGCCCGCTCAAGGCGAGGATGCATCGGGCCCGCCGGCACCCACGCCCACATTCTAGCACAACCCCGCGACCCAGGAACCTTTTCTGGCACCGACGACTCTGATGTTGAAGACTGGTTTGAACTATATGAACGGGTGAGCGCCAGCAACCACTGGGACCACGCCATCATGCTCGCTAATGTGATATTATTACCTCGTGGGCACGGCACGCGTCTGGTTTCAGACCCACAAGGAGGAACTTCGCAGCTGTGACCTTTGTAAACAGAAGCTGAAAGATTTGTTTGGCAAGCCTGTTGGACGTCAGCGCGCCGCCCAAAAAGACCTCGCTTCGCGTGTTCAGACGTACACTGAATCCTACCTCACGTACATCCAGGACGTGCTGGCTCTGTGCCGCAAAATAGATCCGAAGATGTCCGAACCTGATAAGGTTGCACATGACATTAAGGGCATAGCAGATGATGCCTTCCATCTCCTTGTCTTCAAGAACTCTTCCACCGTGCAAGACATCATTACCGAATGCTGGCGGTTTGAAGAAGCCAAGACTCGCCGCATTGCACAGCCATTTCCCCGCCTTCCCAACACGACTGCTACGTCCACCTGCGAAGGCCTCCGCAGTCCGCCCACACCCAATCGCTCTGATGACATCCTTCATGTCATCCGACGTTAAATCCGCATCTCCTGTCACAACCGCAACCCATGGCCCCGACAATTACCAGGCGACCATCTCATTGATACAGTCCGTCGTGCGCCAAGAATTGGCCAACTTTGGCTTGACCAACGTCTGCTCAGTTAATCGGCCTGACTACACTCCGTCCAGCAATGTCATACGCACCCGCAACCTGAATGCCCCAACGCGGTATCGCAACCCAGCCGAATGGCGTACTCCAAACGACAGGCCTATATACTTCACTTGTGGCCGTATCGGCCATATTTCACGTCACTGCCGCTCTTCGTAGAATTCGACCCCCTGGTCCTACCACTCTTCCCACGGCCCTCATGCTGCTCCTCAGTTCGCCCCGCAAACGCAGCCAGCTAGTTCTGGCGATACTTCTCTTCCTACCCGCTCTAGCCGCTCTCCTTCGCCACGTCGCCGCTTCTCCTGATCACCATCTCGCCGATCACCGTCCCCTACCTCCTTCCGGCACACCCTTCCGGAAAACTAATGGGTGCAGCACCTGGAGGTGATGCTGCAAAACCGACCCGACGCAAAAATCCTCTTCTGACCTTGCCCACACATCGCAACCTCATTAAAGTGAACGTGGATGGTGTCCCTGTTACGGCTCTGATTGACACTGGCGCGCACGTATCTGTGATAAATGCTCAGCTTCGGAATCGTCTCAAGAAAGTCCTACTCCTGCTCCGTCGCCTGTGGTCCAAGTCGCCGACGGTGCAACACCAGCCGTTATTGGCATGTGTCCGGCTCGCGTGAGTGTCGCCGGACATCATCCTTCTGTTTTATTTTATGTTCAAGAGCACTGCCCTGACAACCTCATCCTGGGCCTTGACTTTCTGTCTACACATTCCGCTTTGATAGACTGCTCTGCTGGTGTTGTGCAACTCGCTCTACCTGCTGCTATTGACCTTCCAGATAGTGCTCCGATACGGCTGTTCCACAGAGCATATTCGCCTGCCTCACCGTGCCGTTAACTACATAGGTGTCTGCCCCGTTCCACCTATACCAGACGGCGACTACATCGTATCCCCTAATCGAGATGCCCTGCTCTCGCATAACGTCGCTTTTCCTCACACCATCATTACCATCTCCGACAACACGTCCTGCCTTCCGCTTGTGAACTTTGCACTCTGTACACAAGTACTCCCGCGCGGAATATCCCTGGCGCAAATAACGCCAGCCAGAGACTACCACATTTCGGTGGCTTTACCTTGTGAGAGCTCCTCGTGTTCAACTCTTGCTTCGCCCCCTATCCCTTCAGACTTGAATGCCCTAACAGAAATGATTTCTCCCGATCTTCCGCGCCAGCGTGCTCAAGAACTACGCTGCCTCCTTGCCTCATACTGGGACATATTCGACCTTGGAGAGCGCCATCTAGGACAAACATCTCTCGTAAAACATCGAATAAACCGCGGTAATGCGAGCCCGATCCATCGGCGACCCTACCGCGTCTCGCCTACTGAGCTACATATCATCCAACATGAAATTGACAAGATGCTTTCTCGAGACATCATCGAACGTTCTTGCAGCCTATGGGCATACTAGTTAAAAAGAAGGGCAACAGCTGGCGATTTTGCTTCGATTATCGACACCTCAAGAAGGTAACAAAGAAAGACGTCTATCCGCTACCACGCATCGATGATGCCCTGGATTGCCTACATGGAGCACAATATTTTTCGTCCATCGACCTTCGCTCCGGTTACTGGCAAATTACCGTCGATGACATGGACCGCGAGAAGACAGCTTTTATTACTCCCGATGGCCTGTATCAGTTCAAAGTTATGCCTTTCGGTTTATGTAATGCCTCGGCCACATTTGAAGGAATGATGCACGCCCTCCTACGCGGTTTCAAGTGGTCCATCTGCCTCTGTTACCTCGAGGACGTGATCATTTTTTCGCCGACTTTTGCGACACACCTGGAACGCCTCTCGACGATCCTATCTGTTTTCCGTCAGGCGGGGCTACAACTAAATTCGTCCAAGTGCCACTTCGGTCGTCGAGAAATTTCTGTGCTCGGGCATCTTGTCGATTCTTCTGGTGTACGCCCTGATCACGATAAAATACGGGCAGTGAAAGACTTTCCCGTGCCAACATGTGCCAAGGATATTCGCAGCTTCTTGGGCCTTTGCTCCTACTTCGGTCGGTTTATCCGAAATTTTGCAAACGTTGTGCTCCCTCTCAGCCAGCTCCTCAAGAAAGACGCTGCATTCATTTGGGGCCCTGAGCAAGCTGGTGCTTTCACCGAGCTGATTGGGCTGCTTACGGGACGTAAGCAGCCCATTCCCCGTTCATCCTTGCTCACTTTGATGCGTCAGCCCCAACAGAAGTCCGTACCGTGCCAGTGGCCACGGTATCGGCGCTATCTTGGCACAGAAACAACAAGGGCGAGAACGTGTTATTGCCTACGCCAGCCGCCCGCTTTCCTCTGCTGAGTGCAATTATTCCATCACTGAACGCGAGTGTCTGGCTCTCGTTTGAGCAGTGGGTAAATTCCGCTTCTATTTGTACGGCCGCCAATCCACAGTCATCACTGATCACCGCGCTCTGTGATGGCTTTCGTCCCTCAAAGATCCTTCAGGGCGCCTTGGCCGCTGGGCTCTGCGCCTTCAAGAATACAACTATTCAGTTGTATACAAGACCAGCCGCTTACATCAAGATGCGGACTGCTTGTCGCGCCATCCTGTCGACCCTCCTGACGTTTCTGCGACCGGCATACCTGTCACCGTTCTCTCTCTGGCTGCTTTTCGCGATATTGGAGCCGAACGCCGTCGGGACGCCTCCTTACAAGACCTTTTTCAACGGCTCACTTCAACGACGCCCCATCCTTCCTTTCGCATGTTCGAACTCCAAGATGGTATATCGTACCGCTCTAACATGCGCCCGGACGGCTCTGCCCGACTCTTCGTTGTGCCTGGGCATCTGCGTCAGACTGTTCTCGCCCAGCTTCATGATGTACCGACTGCAGGTCACCTTGGCGCGTCACGGACTTATGACCGCGTTCGTCGGCGCTTCTTTTGGCCTGCTCTATACCGTCACGTCTGCCGTTATGTCGCTGCGTGTGACCTTTGTCAACGACGCAAAAAGCCGATCACACTCCCTGCTGGCCGCCTTCAACCACTCGACGTACCATCAGAACCATTCTTCCGTATAGGTGTTGATCTTTTAGGCCCTTTTCCTACGTCTGCTTCGGGAAACAAGTGGATTGCTGTAGCAACAGACTACGCCACCCAATATGCAATCACACGGGCTCTTCCGACAAGCTGTGCAACCGATGTCGCCGACTTCCTCCTAGAAAACGTCATCCTTTGCCACGGCGCCCCTCGACAGCTCCTCACCGACCGCGGCCTTTATTTTCTTTCTAAAGTTGTCAATGACGTTCTACACTTCTGCGCGACTAAACACAAAGTTGCTACTGCTTACCATCCACAAACGAATGGTCTAACTGAGCGCATTAACCGCACCCTTACTGACATGCTGTCCATGTATGTCTCCGCTGACCATCGCGACTGGGACGTTGCGCTGCCGTTCGTTAATTTCGCCTATAATTCGTCTCGCCGTGATACCGCAGGCTTCTCTCCATTCTTCCTCTTGTTTGGCCGTGACCCTACACTACCTTTCGACACCGTTCTGCCTGCTAGTCTGCATTCCACATCTGAGTACGCCCGTGAAGCCATACTCAAAGCACAAGAAGTGCGCCATATTGCCCGACGTCGTCTTGTCGAGTCGTAGGACAATCAGCGGCGCTTATATGACGCCCGCCATCGTGACGTCCACTACACACCGATCGCCATGGTTCTCCTTTGGTCGCCGTCGCGACGCGTTGGCCTCTCGGAGAAGTTACTTTCACGCTACTCTGGCCCTTACCGTGTCTTGCGTCAAGTAACTGACGTCACGTACGAAATCGCCCCTCTTGAGCCAACCGGGGCTCAGCAACGCTCCGACGTGGTCCACGTCGCGCGTCTTAAGTTGTATCATTCGCCCACCTCCTAACCAGCACCGAGCCGGTGCTTCAGCCGCCGGGGGTCATGTGACCTGCTGACGAAGAAGATGTTTTAATCCTGGTCGGAAGAAGACGACGCTCTGAACTTCGCGCGCTGTCTACCATGTTGTCAGCTGCTACAGTTATTGTAAATATCTTGTAAATATACGTCTGACTGTTTTTAACCCCGTAACAATATGTCAAGGAAGAAGAGAATGTGGCTGAAGAACGAGCTTCAAAAGGTGTTGAATGCCAGATCATTCGTCCATCCTCGTCTACATTCGCGTCGCCTATCACTATTGCACCTAACGAAGATGGAAGCATCCGACTGCGCACGGACTACGGGGCAACTTTACAAGCAGACAGAGCGTTTTCGTATTCCTCTGCCACCAATAGACTAACACAAACGAGAAAAGCGGACGCAGAGTGTTTTTGCATATTCATTTATGTAAAGCATTTTGGCAAGTCCCACTTTCTGAAAAACACACGAAGTACTCTGCCTTCATTACGCTCGTTGACATCTATGAGTATTCTCGACTCCCGTTTGGATGGAATAACTCGCCCGCTTGGTTCCACAAGATGATGAACGAAGTTTTGTAACGTGCATATTGACGATATAATAATTTACTCTCAAAATGAGTAGGAACACTAAGAGCATCTCGCTAGGGTACTTCAAGCATTGAATGATGCGGAGCTTAAGATCGATGACAAGAAAAATGTTGTTCTAAGAAAAATTTGTGTTCCTATGTAGAGTGTTTGATGGCAAACGAACACAACAAAGCAGGAATCAGTCGAACAAATCTCAGAACTGCAAAAACCGTATCAGCTATATTTTTTGCAGTTTTTTCTGGGTTTTGCGGGGCATTTTCGGTCATTCATTAAAGATTATGCGACAAAGACAAAGTGCCTCGCAGAAATGACCAGGAAGAACGTGCCATTCCGGTGGACAACAGAGTATGATTTGGTTTATCCAAGCCTTGCGAACATCAATTCGTATAATCCGATTTGACGCTTCTAGACTTCATCCTGCCCTTCCAGCTGAACACCGACGATTCTTATTACGGCACAGCTGCAGTGCTTTACCAAAGGGATACAGAAGCTCCACGGAGCCGGCAACAGAGCGTCGTGGGGCATTCGTACACATTTTCAAGAGCGCCAATCAATTACACGACTAGGGAGAAACAAGCGTGACAGTCCTGATGGCCGTATGCTATTTTAGACCTTACCTGGATGCTAGAAGCTTCGCCATATTTACCGATCATGAAGGCCTTAACTTACTTATATCCTTTACCTCGCAAAGCTTAGGGGAAAAATCTCGAAGTGAGTGAGTGAGCTCCAGTAGTTTGTGTTCGTGGTCGATCACACACCTGGGAACCACCTCAAGGATAACGATGCACTTTCGAGACATGCGGTAACCCCCGATCCGGAAAATATCAGGGCAACTCTGCTACGGGATGCAACTGAAGAACTGGAGTTGCAGGATGGGAAGTTCGTAGTCCCTTAGACCAAGGCACCTCGAATCTTGGAACTTTATCATGACTCGCCGGACTCTGGCAGGCATGACGAGTTCTGGCGTTTCCGGTGGAAACACATGAAAGATGACGTCCAGCAATATGTCCACTCCTTCCATCAATGTCAAGCCCACAAAGCCATGTATTGTTACGGAAGGATGAGAGAATTAAGAGAGAGGAAGAAGATCGGAGACGCTGGCTGCTGCGTGTTTTTGGTGGTCAGCTATCTTAGCTATTTTGACTCACCCTGTATATATATTGTAAATATAGTTTTTATATACTCGCAACATCCTCGTAACATATTGGTGGAGGTGTGGGGTATCGATCCCAGTACCTCTCGTACTTCAAAGATCCCCGTACTTCAGAGAACAGACGAGATGGTCCTACCTCAACATTCTGACATACCGTTTGAAGTCGTGCAGCTGGATTTTGCAGAGCTCAAGAAAAAGGCTACAGGAGTAGGGCAAACACAGTCTCTCCTAGTGGCGATAGATCAGTCCACTAGAATAGTGGCTGCACGAACGAGAAGGAAAGATGCGAATAGCGTGATTGCACTATTGAGCGGATAGGTGTTAGATCAGCATACGTAAACCAGCGTCTGCAAAAGTGGGCGAAAGAACGAGGAGTTGCTTCGCGAAGTTGCGTGCCCTACCATCCTATAAGAAATGGCATGGCTGAAGGAATCATACGAGACTTGAAACAGTGAATAATCCGCGCAGTAAAAGAAGCTGTTAATTTAATATAGAAACTTTCTGTACCGTAAAAGAAATCTGTGAACGCTCTGTGACAGAAACCTGTTAATATAAAAATAGAAACTTTCTGTTCTTAACCTCCAGCCAATAAATAGAGCCAGAACTGAAATATAACCGTGCTAAATTATCGTAAATGCATAAAAAACTATAAGATAAAATTTTAGAGTTTTTTTTTCATACACGCCGTTTTTTGTATATACCACGCACGACACGCTGTTTTTTGCGGCTGCTTTGATGCCGCGAGCCATAGTCAAGATGGCTGTTCTTCGAGTCAACGCATGTCGGCACTGCTCCGTTTGTTCTTTCGCCAATCGTAAGAGGTGAGTAGTTTTCTTTTCAAGTATATTACAATCAATGCACATTGTATTCTTTTACCCGTTGTTTACCGCGTGTTTATGACATAGAACAGGACTACAATATAGCCCTCAAGGAAACTTCAGGCGAGCAGTGACAAAATTTAGCAGCTGCGTGTTCCAATATTTAGGCACAGGTTGCGTTTTGTGTGGCACTGTGTGATTTGGGTATAACTTTTAGCTTTAGTTTTTTGTTATAGCACACGTCCGTGGGTTTGATAAATGTATTATTGTCTATTCTTGCCTTTCGGAATGTGCATGCTTTTGCTGTGGCTCCGGAAAAAGAAAGCATGCATGATGTCTCAACAAAGATCACTCAACGATGTTAGCTTTTAGCTACGATCAAGGGTTTAGTTTATGGAAGTGACCGTAAAGCACTACTTTTTTGTGTTGAGCAATATTTTGTTTGCTTTATTCAGGTATGTCAACCCGCCGCATAGGAGGGCACATCGCATCTAGTACTGATTGACGACGAAGTGATTCTTGTAGAGAGCACTGTTCCTTCGCTCTGCATTATTTTCGTTTTTTTTTCATATGTTTTACTGGGAGACGCCGATCCCATTGCCGCGGCAATGGAAGTGGAGTCGGCAAAACGCCGATGCGACGTGACTACTTTGGCAGGAACTGGCCCGAGGAAGAGAAACTGCCCTCGAAGTCAAACTGACAGCGAGGACACTGTGTTGTACTCATCCTCAAGCGATGACGTCTCAGATGAAGAAGACTTCGAGAGTGTGGTACACCGGGAGGCCAAGGGAAGAAACATCAGCAGACGGTCTTCGCCAAGTAAGTCAACCGTCATGCCACAGCGAAGGCCATCGGCGCACACAATTCTTTTTGTGTCGCACACACCTGCCCACAATCTCAACCGCCTTAATCGAAAAGCGATTTCCGTTTCTCTGGAGGCTCTTGTCCTAGGAGAAATCAAGGATATCAGATTTAATAATCGCAAGAGCGTCCTCGCTATTGATGTCCACAAACGAAGCGCAGTCAATGCTTTGATGGCTTTAAAGCTTCTGTGCAACATTAATGTCCGCTACTTCATACAGCAGGGCAATGAAACCACGCCTGGTGTTTATGATATTGAAGCATCGATTAGCGACGGCGACCTGCCAATTTTAGTCGAACCTGCGACAGATGCTGCTGCCTTACTGAAAGCTCGGCGCATTCGCAATTCTACCTGCATAAGGCTCGTCTTTGAAGGTGACTGCCTACTATCGCATGTAAAGATGGGCCACTTTCGAGATGTGGTACGGCCTTTCGTACCCAAACCACTTCAGTGCAGAAGGTGTCAAAGAATTGGACATGTGAGTGCTGTCTGCCGAAATACAACGATATGCCCACGATGTTCTGAGCAACGTGACACTGACACTTGCCGCGCATCGCAGTTTAAGTGCCCAAATTGTCAAGGCTCACCCGCTGCATCCTCAAAAGACTGTCCACGCCTAAAGAAAGACCAGAAAATCCTGAGAAAAATAGCCAGAAATGGATCATCACACAGATATGCACCTGCTGCGATAGGACCGCATCGCTCCCGGAAACGAAAATCTACGAAATCCTCTTTTGGTTCAAGGAAGATACCTTGTCCGGCAACGCCACCTCCTGTTCCACCAGTCTCCAATAAGAGCACGAATGTCAGGGAAAAAAGCGACCATGCTATGCATGCTTCAAGTTAGGTGTGGCCAGCAGTGCCAAAGACATGCCACGCACCAGAGCCATAGCACATGACTCGCCACTTAGATGTCACTTCAGCTGTCCATAAGCGAGACAAAGATTCACACGTAATTTCTATGCTAAAGTCATTCACGAATATCATGCGTCTACTACTGACAAACATGGACGCTCCGGTTGCTCGTCCCGCACTGCAAGTGCAGGACGCGCTCACTCCAGTGCTTGAAAGCGTCGCATAGCACCATGGCCCTCCCAGCGCTGCCCTTTCACGAGGAAGTCAAGAAAGCATGTCTATTGCAGTGGAATGCTCACGGCTTGAAACCGAGAATTTCAGATTTGAGACACTTTTTCTCCGAAATCCGTTTTTCCATCCTCCTAATTTGGGAACCGAACTGCAAAACATCATACGCATTTCTGTCTATGAGGCATTCACGTCCTCTACCTGTGGTGATCTGAGCAAGGTCATTGTGTATATTAGGTGTAATCTGACATACGCGTTGCACCCAGTCCCGCCTCACGACGACAAACACTACGTTTGTTGAATTGTAAAAACGAAGAAGCTTACGTTCACTCTCGTCGCTGTCATATTGCTCCTTAAAGTTGCTTCGACTCGAAACGACTGCACGACATTCTATCAGCGACATCCGTCCCAACGGTTCTCACCGGTGATTTTAATGCTCACCGTCCGCTTTGGGGGGAGTTTGGAGATGGTTTCCAGGGGAACGAGACTAGCATCCTTTGCCACACAGGAAGGCCTTTACTGCCTGAACGATGGTAGTCCGACATAGTTACGACGGCTTACATACAGCAGCTGCCTAGACTTGACCCTGGTTTCTCGGCTCATTGAAAGAAACGTGCAATGGTTCCCAAACGTCCAATCACACGGAAGCGACCATATTCCCACATGCCTGACGATCAAGGGACTATTTAGATAGTCCTTTAAATACTCAGGTGAGTTGACTGGTCGGCGTTTCAGTCACACATGGAGAAAGTATGTCAGGAAGGGAGCTATTCCAGTCGGGAACACGAAATTCTAAAAGCCATGCAAGAAGCTACTGGTGGTTTTCAGCCTTTCCTGAAATATGGAGAATTTGAATCCGAACTGCAGCGACTACGAGCGATTCGCCGGCGGGCTGAAAGAAGACACAGGGGAACTAAATACATCCACGATCTCAGAGAGGCAAGGCGGATGCAGAAGAATATTTAGCACCACATTGCTGCACTACAATCTCAAAGATGGAAACGTTTCTGTGAGTCATTGGATCCATGTCGGCGCTTATCTCAGATATAGAGAACCGTGCGTGGACTTCGCGTATCACCGAAACAGCATACTCCTTTAAGATATCTCGCTTTGCACCAAGTTTGCAGGGAAATTGACATAGCCGAAGAATTTTGCTCAAGACTTGCCACCTTGCAGCCCCAATGCGCGCTTACACCATGTGCCACTCCTGTGCCTCGGGATTCCTACATGGATGTAATCATTTCTGTGGAGGAGCTTCAAGCCGCACTGGCGACTTGGAGGCGCTCTTCGTCACCTGGGCCGGACGGCGTTACCTATGTGGCGCACGGCAATCTTGAGCAAAAACCACGACTCATGCTGCTAAACCATTAGGACGACGCTTGGCGCAGCGGTTTGGTTCCACGTGAATGGAAAGGCAGCTGCTTGGTTCCACTACTCAAACCGGCTAAATTACCGTTATATGTCATCGTACCGCCCCATTCCTCTGGCCAGTTGCATCGGGAAAATAATAGAAAGTGATTTTGACGCGCCTGGAATGGTACCTGATAAACTACAACGTGCACCCAGACGCTATGGCTGGCTTCCGGAGTGGCCGCTCAACCACAGATAATTTCATCGATTTGGTCACCTTTGTTCAACATCAAAAACGACTGAAACGACTTACTGCGGCATTATTCCTTGGCGTGAATGGCGCCTATGTTAATGTAGCACAATATGCCATTGTAGAGGCTCTGATTGAAGCCGGAATCGGTGGCCGCACTTGTCAGTGCCGGTGCGGTTATTTGACCGACCGGAATTTCGTCGTGATAACCGAGGATCGCGCCACGACTCGACATCGAACATTCCATGGAATACCGCAAGTGGGATGTTGACCCCGACGCTATTCAACCTAGGGGTCGTTGGCCTAGTCAGATGCTTGCCCAACACAGTTCAAGTATCAATTTATGCTGACGACATTCGGATCTGGGCGTCTGCTGTAACACGACTGCAGGTACGAGCAAGGCTACAAAAGGCAGCTACGTTAACATCACTGTACCTGTAGAAACAAAACTTAGAGCTGTCTTCAGAGAAATACTGCCTTGTTACATTCACTCGGAAGGCAATGAAGCCTTGCACTGTAAGTGTCAATTGGCAAGCAACTGCAAAAGCATGAAAACACCGTTTCTTTTTTTTTTAGGTAACCATCGACCACGACCTACCATGTAGGCCGCACGTTTCATACCTAAAGTGAAGGTCAGTGACACTAATGCATCTTTTCAAATTTCTCCGCGGTTTCGCAAGATACAGCCTCCCTGTGCTTAGTAACACCTGCAAAACAAACCTGCGCCTGCTCAAGGAACTACAAGCTCAAGCCCTAAAGACGTGTCTCGGTCTTCCGAAGTGTGCGCCTACAGCGGAAACAAGTGTCATAGCTCGACATCACCCAATATCAACGTACTTAGCCACCGACGCCCTCAGGGCGCATATTCGGCACTTTGGCCGACTACCCTCTCACCGTCTTGCTGCTTTACCTGCAGAAAGGCCACACACAACTTTCAGTCGTTTAATTGTTGCCGATCGTACTTCGTTGCTATCGAACTACATGCCTGCATCAAGACCATCCTCATATTTATGGTACCTGCACAAACCTGAAATACGCCTCACCATCCCACGAATCACGAAGAAAGCTAACATGCCGTCGTTTGCACCAAAGAAGGCCACATTAAGACTTTTGCACGAGGTTCACAGTCTCCGCGTACATCTTTACATCGATGGCTCAGTCACACCTACAAGTTCAGCTGCCGCTGGGGTGATACCAGCAAGATCCGTCAAAATACAGCTAAACACGTCCCATGTATCAACAACGACAGCTGCTGAGCTGGCATCCCTGCGTGCGGCTCTTCATTTTATTCAGGAGGAACCATCCCATGCATGGTCAATCTTCTGTAATTCCAAGGCAGCCCCACCGATTGTACTCTCAGCACTGCGCCATGCATCACATTAGCCGCTCATCGCAGAAATCAGAGAAGTTCACCATGCCATAGTTGACGAAGGACTCGATATAATATATCAGTGATTGCGTAGTCACTGTGGCGCACATGGCAATGATCGAGCGGACGCAGCTGCCTGATCTGCCCATGACGGCGTCAACTGCGTTGTCATTCCTCTTTCGATATCCGATGCAGCGAAAACACTTTCCGCACTTGCGCGTACTCAACGGACTTCATCCAAATTCCCACGTGCACGCCTTCATGCCCTGGACCCTAATTTACAGCTCCGTATACCGGCTGACCTGTGATTTCAGTAATTCTCTGTCCAAATGACGTAGATTGTACATGTTCTGTAATTGCTCTGTAAATGCTCTGTAATTATTGGTATATTGCACCACGCTGTACTTGCATTCTTTAAACATTATTCAACATGCACTACCAACGCCTATTTTCTCACAGTTTTCTAGGATGAATTCAACGCACTTTTCCTTTCATGCCTGTCTTCTTCGTTGTGCGGTATCTGTGTTCTAATACCCAAACAACTGTTAAAACATTAGAGTGGAACTCATCTCATGATGACTCTTGACGCTAATGAAAATATCAATCGAGTGATGTAGCAACAGACCCTACTGATGAAGCCACGCTTATTTAACACACGTAGTGGTAATTCTGAGAATTTCGTTCCTACGGATCTATGCCACCCCCCTCCCCCCATATTAAGATATCATCCAACTTTTCTATGGCACTCGCTTGTTGATGTGGCTTTTGAGCAAGAAGCCACTACGAAGGCTGTATGGCACTGACGCAGTGACGATGTAATGAGAAGAAAGAATGACATCGATCGACTTACAGAATAATGACGATGGCATGACGAAAAAGAAATGTCGATTCCCTAAATTAGGACGATGGTGTAGCGACGACAACGTAACCACGATGGCATGAGGACAAAAACAATATAGTAAGCCATTCCACAATGCTGAAGGTTGATGACCAGCGAAGCTGTTTAGCACACGACGCAGGGGTGACAAAATTTTGAATGGTACGAACTCATTTATTGTGTAAATGGGTGGTCCTGATGACGGCAGATGCGCACAGATATTTGTTCTCTTGATCGATGGGTCATAATGTTTTTTTTCGTGACGGTGGTGACGATGACCTTGTGCTAGCTATAGTAAATACTGATCGGCTCGGGCACATGGCATGATAGGAGGTTCGTCGTCTTGCATAGCTTGCCGCTTGCGGTCCCCTTCTCCAGCGCGATCTTTAGTGATGTTTACAGCCCGCTGCAGCCGTTCAGATTACTGCTGCTGTCTCCTTCGTCTTTCTTCATAGGCATGTTGCTATTCGGGATTCTTAACTATACGTATCTTTCCCATAGCAACTGCAGAATAATATGAAATGTGCTGCTTGACAATTGCTAGTTTTATTAGTGCATGCTCCAGCGTCGACGATTAGCACCGCCTCGGGGAGCCGGAGTAAACTAGCCACGCCCGTGATTAGAGCGCGGACCAAGAGAGGGTGCATTGTGTTTTTGTTGATGGAGAACAAAAATACACAGAACCCTGTTCCTACCCAGCTTTGCCGAAAAATATGGCACCCAGTGCATGACAATCGCTTCACAACGGCGGCATTATTGCGATTGCATGACAACAGCTTAGATACGATAGAATGGCGAACAGGGAATTACTTCGTTGGATCGACAAAGGTGGTATGACGACAACAACATGGCGATGATGGGTTGACGATGGTACAACGACAGCGTCAAGACGTTGGCATGACGAGAGTTGGATGTCGAAGTTAAAAGGATGGTGATGCGACGAACGCAGCGGTTTCCCGACGTTGGTATGACAACGAATGAATGACGACGATGTCTAGAAAGGGGTAGCATGACAACTACATAAGGTTAATGGGATGACGACGAGTGTATGATGAAAATGTCGTGGCGATGACTGCACCCACAAATTAGTATGACTGCGATGGCATGATAACGACGGCATCATGAGAATGGGGTGACGAAACTGTAGTGACGATGATGGCACAAAAAATGGCGTTGATTCGACGCCATCGTGACAATGGAGGGCAGATAGCGTGTGTCCTATGATGATGGCATGACAGCGGCGGCATAATCACCATTGAATGACGACAGTATAAGTACAATACAATAATGAAAAAAATTACCGACGATTACGTTACTTCCTAATGCGAAATTTGACCGCAGAAAATAAGCTGTTTCACCTTTTCGATAGATTGAGGCAAAGAAATCGAGCAACACATGTATGCGCTATCACAGAATTTTTTTTTTTATTTTTCACACGTATTCCTTTAACAAAGACTCCACTAGGTAAGCTTCTGCTTCGGCGGCACGCACCTCTGGATTCTGACGGCGACGGCGCTGGGCCTCTGCTCTGGCAGCTCGTTTAGCAACAGCAGCAGCAGCAGCAGACGGAGGACTTCCATCGGTCGTCTCGCTCATGGCTCAGAAAGAACTGGCAGATAATTTCGCAGTGGCGAACGGCAGCGGCAATTTCGGCTCGGGCGGTGCACATATACAGATCCGCCGCCACCGATCTGGCTCTCTGATTGCCACCGCACAGGGCGAACGGCAGCGGCAATTTCGGCTCGGGCGGTGCACATATACAGATCCGCCGCCACCGATCTGGCTCTCTGATTGCCACCGCACAGGGGTTGCATTGGAGGAGGAGCGAAGAAAGGAATTAAGTTCGAGCCGGCGCTTTGACAACCGGAGACTCGCAGGAAAAGGGGGGAGGGGGGCGGCGTGTACACCCAGCGGCAAACGATGGGGGCAGAAGCGCGCGCAGCAAGCGGACAACACGATAAAGGGAGGAGGGAAGAGATAGCAGCGACTGACTGATGCCGCTGACGCCGATAGTGAGTCAACCCCAGCTGCGGAGTTGGTTTCAGGGACAACGCCGCCGATGCCGACACAAACAATATGATACCCTCGCTTCCGCAGCGCTAAGAACCAGGTCTAGCCGTGGGAAGGTGGTCACGTATTCGTCGACGTGCCGGGGCCTACGTGAAATAACCGGCGCGTCGGCAACTGAAGAGCACCCTATCCGCCACACAAGAACAGGGGGGGGGGTACCCTTTCCTCCTCTTTCTGCATGGCGGCGACGGTGTTCTATGCAGTCACGTTATCTTGACTCTCTAGCGGCGTCAGCGGCATCCAGCGGTATCAGTCGGTCGCTGCTAGCGCTGGGGGGATGAAAGGGGGGCGGAGCTGGTTACGAGGCCGACGACAACGCTGACGACGACGCGAAACCCAGGAACGGACGCCAAAGAGCTGCGCTTTAAAAAGATTGTCGTTGGTGCAGCAACGGTGCAGCAGATGGGAGGATGACGCTACTGAAGTGATCATATTGATGAACCGACAGCATGACGACAACTGTATGACAATGATGCCTTGACGACGATGAAATGACGAGAGCCTTTGACAAAGCTGGAGTGACGGCGATGCAACGACATCGACGACATCGTGGCCCCGAACACGTGCCTAGTGGCCCAAGATATTAGACAACTTGTGCAGCTCGGTCAGAGTTAAAGGCGTGACGACGACAGCATGCAAAGAGTCAGATCACGAAGCATGAATGACGGCGATCGAGAATCATTGGCGGACCTGTCGTGGTTCTTACAGAAGGTGGTTCTTCCAGAAGCTGTCGTCGTTCTTACAGAACCACGACAGCTTCAAGACCAAAAGCCCATACCTAGTGCTTCAAGCTATTAGACGATTAGGACTTGCGTGTTCGGGTAGATGACGTGACGACGACAGCATCACGAGAGTGAGATCTCTAAAAGATAGATAGATAGATAGATAGATAGATAGATAGATAGATAGATAGATAGATAGATAGATAGATAGATAGATAGATAGATAGATAGATAGATAGATAGATAGATAGATAGATAGATAGACAGACAGACAGACAGACAGATAGATAGATGGATAGATAGATGGATAGATAGATAGATAGATAGATAGATAGATAGATAGATAGATAGATAGATAGATAGATAGATAGATAGATAGATAGATAGATAGATAGATAGATAGATAGATAGATAGATAGATAGATAGATAGATAGACAGACAGACAGACAGACAGACAGACAGACAGACAGACAGACAGACAGACAGACGGACGGACGGACGGACGGACGGACGGACGGACGGACGGACGGATGGACAGATAGATAGATAGATAGATAGATAGATAGATAGATAGATAGATAGATAGATAGATAGATAGATAGATAGATAGATAGATAGCCTGAAAACGCCTGAAGTAGGCAAGGAATGGCATTCGCATTGTTACTTGCATCGTGTCGCAGCTTCGAGAAGTTTTCGAAAATAGCACAACGTCATCAATTCTTGATCAGTTAGCAGACTTCTCAGTTGCAATGATTTTACGTTTGGTGTCAATGATGAAATATCCGACTATAATGTTGTTCAAGTTTCTCCTAAAATTCGTCTTCCTCAAACCCAATTTGCTTATTATTCCTTCTAGGGCTTCCCTAGGGCACGAAAGCCTATCAGGCTTTCGTGCCCCAGCGCATCTATCTGACTTTGTCTTGCAATTTTTTGTAGTTTTCGTTTAGTGCATTGTGTGGTGTTAAGCGAAACTATCATGAGCTGTAAGTAATAATACTGAACGCCTGAAGGCATGCCATTGCTTAGCGTGTGTATTGCGCGGTGATATTTGTGTGTTCTTCTTTTCGTGATTTTTTGGTGCTCTTGAAAAAATAAGGCAGTGCATTGGCAAGGAAGACCGTATTTGCCTTATGAATTTGCCTGCATGCCAGCGTTTCTGCACTTCTTGCGCTTGTGCAGCATCTGTTTTCATGCTGTTTTCTGTGCCGCATGGCCTGTAACGATGCGCGCAGAGGTCACAAGCGTGGTCAAGCGTGGAAAAAGTAATATGTAGGTATTCTTGCCGAAAATTAATTCAATATGCTTAAGAAATGACTTCCCAAAAAGACAAAGCTTTTTGGCTACTTTTGGGCTACTGCGGAGGCCAGTTTGGCTACCTGTGGTTGGAGGGATCTGGCAACCCTGGATAGGGGGTGCACGTCGCCCCCTGTGCTTAGTGTTCCTTCATATGCTCCCGCAGGGACCAGAGTTGCGCATAGGTCCGCCAGTATGTTCCAGCTATGCAGTGAAGCCATTCCTCGCTTGCGCAGGAGGCAAACGCCACGCGGTGATGCATTTGCTTTTTTGTCTGCTGGTCGGGAGCTACATGGGGCAATTGTTCGCAAGCGCCGAGCAAGTTGACACTTTTTAATGCACCTTTTTATGCGTTTTTGAACCATTGGTGCAGCTGCAGGGGGTAGGGTTCCAACTCCCGGAAACCTTTAGTTTGTGTGTAGATGTATACATGCATGAACGTGCACATAGGGGGTAGGTCACTCCTTGATCCCCTAAATAAAATGCTGACTACGCCCGTGGCTCGAACAGCTCGAAAGTTCCCATGCAAACACTCAGCACCTTGCAACAAAAAGCGGTGCAATGTTTTGCAGCTCGCATATGAAGTTTTCTCGCCGAGGCCGGAAGGCAAGACATGTTTTAAAGGGTGTTTAAAGAAAGCTTAAAACACGCAAGGTGGACAGTTATTTGAATGCATTTTTACGGCCGAAACCTGCCGACTAATGATCATCATCAAGCGAAATATCGCGCCTGCAGTAATGTCAGCGACCGTGAGCGTCATTTATCGCTAACCGTTGTTCACAGTGGCTGCACGTTTTCGATATATGTGGTGCAGACACGTAGATTACAAGGCATTTCAAATGTTGACATGCACACATTTTATGCTGTTCCTATATTTTAAATGTATTCATATCGCTGACTAAACAGCTGCTTCGTAGCAGCAAATGCGCAAGCGTAAAAGTATTCAATTTGCAGGAGCTTCTAGATCAAACTTATTTCGTACAAGAGAATGGATGACCAATGGCTGCTGGAAGCAAGGCAAGAGTGCCGGTTCATGGAGCCTTGGGGGCCAGAAATTAAGGAACTGCAAAGGCAAGAAGCTATTGAGAGTAACAACAGGTTATTCTTATTGCCCTAATCACATCCAGATGGCAAATTCGTTATGTTCGTGAAGTGGTCCTGCATAAAAGCAGTTTCAGTGATAAGTAAACACAACCGGAGAAACGTGCAATATTTAACAGCTGTGCTTTGTCTGATACCTAGTAAGAGCCTGCGTTTCTTGTAAACATAAAACGAGCAAAGTAGTGGAGCCGACAAGCATCTGTATGTCTATACATGACCCTCCATCCCAACGTGAGACTGCAGGACATTAAGGTCAATTTATTGTAACAGCGCGCTTTTTAAATATGCCGGCAGAATTTTACATTCCTGGCGTCGACTAAGGCGGATCAAACCAGCAAGATATTGCGGGCGGTAAATGCCGAAGCTATCACAAGTGTCTCACAAGTGGAAACTGTCGAGGTTTTCGCTTACTGCAAGACAATCAACACTAGCACATCAATCAACGTTACATGAAAATTGCAATACCAGCAAAAAAGAAAACAAAACACAGAGGAGAGAAAATCCAGGGTGCAACAGGCAACTTGCATCTGCTAAGCATTTACTCTGTTTGAACACGCTTGTTCTAGACCCGCATAGTCAGAGCAATCGTACAAGCAACACAGGGAATCGGGCGAGTTGGTAAGTTAACATTCTTGGCGTATAGGAGCAGCGCAACTCGTACATGTCGTTCGTTCCTTGTCCCGCGTCTGTGTCGCGCTGCACACGTACGCCAAAAATCGCACAAGTGGACTTCCTCTCATGCCAGGCGTACGCGTCTGAGCGTCAACCGGGGTGTTACTCGAGAGAAATGTTGCTTTAGGTTAAACGAGGCGAACGCACCTCGCATATCCTGGTCCCTTTCGGAGCCGACCAGTATCGGCCCATTCGCAATAGCCATACCAGCCAGTCACCGGCGCACGTCTTTCCATCCGAACGGCACCGCGTAAAAAACTTTGCCACCTTCCGTGCGGTTTGTGCAGTTTGGTGCGCTGCACCCCGTCATGCTGAAATACATGTGTAAATATAGTGCGTTCTCTGTCCGTTTACCAAGGTCCTTAACTTACATATCGTTAAATGCCGCGCAAGCAATCCGGAGCCAATGAATGTAACGCACGCTCGACGGTCCGCTGATTGCAATGTCGATGGCACTGACGGAAACAATGAGTCGGCGTCGCGTCCGTACAGTTCGCTTAGCAGCGGCGCAGTTGAACATTTCACGTCATTTTGCGCCACGTGATAGCGCTAGGCGAATAGCTGTGCGAGCGGCACCGGAAAAGTTATGCGTAACTCCGCTCCCTGCAGGAGCATATACAGCAACACTACGTGCGCCCAATGAGGCTCCTAGCTCGAGGCTCTTCGCCAGTGGCGGGGCAAGTTTGCGTCCGTTTGCGGGCTTCTTTCACGTTCGGAAAAGCGCTTTCATGTAGCACGTATTGAGCAACAGAAAGCTGCACCGGGAATTTCTCATGTCGCTCTACAATTTTCTCATTGACACTTTTGATCTAATTATAATATTAAATATTTGAATAATTAACTGCGACTCATTATCTAATTAGTCGGAATTAAAAAAATATTTGCAGGACGCCAGAGCTTCACCATGAAGAGCGAAGGGCGATAGCATTAAAAGATCCCCGAATGGTTCTCAAGCTTCCCGGCAACTGCACCTTATGCGACCCTGATTTTCACCGGAAAACGCTAGCGGCGAACGCTATCACGAAGGCGAGCTTTGTGATTCTTCTATTAATGGTGCACAAGGAACCAAGGCAACCGTGCCGCTCCTACAAAGACAGACGTCAAACGAGAGCTGCAAGACGCTATAGTGTTAAAAGTGGTTTGTGTTTGAGCCTCCGCGTAATGGAATTATGTGTTCTCGTATACTCGAATTACGATTCGACGCTATCATGTCTTTAGGTAGTGTGTACGTCGTACTACGTATTTTTTCTGCGTATTTTACCGTGAGAAATTCAATTAGTTCAGTAATTTCCTTGCGCCCCACGGAGGGCCCGCGTAGTTTGGTATGCGTGGTGCCAAATTCTTTTTGTCGCAGCGATCTGTGACGCTGGACACCGGACGCAGGACGCTGGTCGGTGGACGCCAACGCCGGATTTTCTGTGACACGGCGCACTTAACGCTCTCGCATTAATTATTTGCGTATATTCAGGTGACCGCAAACGACATTGCCTTGGTTCTTTCCAGCTACATGGCATTAGCAAATTTTTAAGCTCTGGCTTACGTTAGCGGCGACACCCCGTTTCTCTCTATATATTGTGTAAGCAGCGTGTATGTGTGTGTGCGCGCCTATATACGTTTGTGCCGCATATATTGTTGCCCAGGCAACATGTTCTGCAGTCGCACAACGAGTTTGTCAAGTCGATGAATTGCAGGAACGTGAACAAATGCGCTTCAATACGCTGCTTTCTGGGTTGTAACATAATGTCCAACCATATTTTGCCATGTGTTTCCACTTGTATGGACATTTACGCTTTATGCTGTCGACGGCAAAAAGAGATGAACCTTGGTGCACGCAGCCTGTTGTCCTCGAGGTGATTTTGCTTGCCCCACGCAGAGAGAAAATTTCAAAAAACGTCGCGCAGCATCGTAAACACGGAGCGCAAGGTCGATTGGCGGGTACATGAAGACATGCATTCACCTTCCTGGGCGCAAACGCTGTTGTCCCCAGAGCCGTGCCGTACTGCGATAGAGTTGCGCACCGAACCATTTAGAGAAAGTGTCGACACTTTGCGCCGCATTAATATTACAAGGTAATTCAAGCAAGCAAGGGCTATTATAAAGGAAGACAATTCAATGTTACCTTGAATGAAGCATGTCGTCCGGGATAACGATTTTTGCTTCTCGGTCGAAGGCAATTCTCGCCTTTGTCGAAGTTCACAAAAAGGTTGCGCACCGCTGGGCGTGTTACGATAAATGAGCAGACGTGCTGACATGGTAGACAATACAACAGAGCAGCTCGGTATACCACAGGCATTTGTCTTAAAGGGACGTCTTGACCCCCATAGACGGTGTTGGTGCTTTCTTGCAGAATCGAAAAGGCAGAAAACGACACGGTCACATTCACACCACCGGAAGAGTGATGCGTTCCTTCGATCTTAGGATTTCGCTATTCTTGGTGGCAGCGCTTCGGCAAATGGATTCGCCGACCTTGACTTCATCGCACCTATCTGCAAATATGCTAAGCGCTATGAATGCTTCAAATGTATGTTCCGCACGTCATTTCTTGCTATACTCTTCAAGTGACATGCAAGAATTGTTTGGAAAACTTCACGAGTTTCCCCTTGCGCTGAAATTCCTAAGCACATCATCGCGCGCCAAGATGGCATGCGCATTTTTCTCCCGTGTCTGGAGTTCTAACCGTTGCGTAGAATCTACAGATTCCTATCTATCGCATCAGTTTCAGTGGAATGAAGTGTTTGTACCTTGGTCGTCAAGTGACACACGGGACGCACTTCATCATCTTAAGAAGACTATGCCACGTCGAATGCGGGCTCGATTCTATATTTCTGGCAGAACGCACGAGGAAACCCTTAGCATGTTTCCGCGAGATCTATGCCAGGTTGTAAGTATCAGCTCTGAGAGCATCAATGCCCCTGCAGATCAGTTTCGCAGGTGCCACATTCGAGAGACGGTTTCGGTGCGGCACCTGTTCTCAAACTTGCAAGCGCATGAACAAACGTTTCCCAGAGGTAAGGCTTACAAAGCGTTGGTGTCTGCAATGGGAGGTTCGCCCACAGAGGTACAAAGCTCACCAGATGCCCTTGCAGTGATTTCCGCGTATAGGCACCTTAACAACACGTTGCATATCATTCGTGGAGATATTAATGACCTGGGCACACTGAAAGCAGACATAACTATTCTGCCTGTTAGTAGCGTGATGGCACTTAGGTACCGGTTGTTTATGTACGCCCAGTATCCACCTGCACAGCTGTGCATCCTCAGCTCCCCTATAAGAGTGGTGCGGCTAACTTTCATTGACTCCAGTGTTTCAGTCTCTTGGTTCTTCGTATCCCTTGTGGTTCTCGGTAGCCTGGTGGCAATCTGCCGCCTTGCAAGCGGCCGTTTTGGATACTGGGTCCCACGACGTCAGTTCAGTGCGTACAGCATGGTCACCTACCTTGTGTGCACCCTGCTGGGACGGTGTCCTCCGACATCGGTTGCCTTGTCCAACCGCCATGTTGCGACGGCCTTTTGGGCACTCGCCATGTTGGTTCTTGGGAACTATGTACAGACTAGCATCACCGCTATTCGCAGCGTGCCATGCACACTCGGGTCCAAGTCTTTGGATCTGGTGGTTAAGGATATCAGAAGTGGCACCAGACTATGCCTCGGTAATGAATGGGTAGAAATGTTTGTACTTAGAAAGATGCTGGGTGATTCCGTGAGAGAATTGCTGTCGTCTATAGAGGGCGCGAGCAAACCGGAGGTTTTCATTCCTTGGAATGTACGAGACTGTTACATGTGTGCATATCGAGGGAGTTGCGTAGCTTTTTCTTCGTGCACCGAAAGCGAATTGTTGACCGCGACACAGTGGAGCCTAGTGCCCGGCGACTTCATCATAACCGCTCTTCGAATGGCAGGTCTTCACTCTGAACACCCTATGAGGCAAGTACCGCTGCTTTTCAGGATCACAAAGATCCGTCTTATCAGCACCTTTATGACGCGTTCATCGCTGACTTCTGATAGATGTATTGGCGGAAATTGTAGTTGCAATTGTTGAAATTACAGGCCACTACCTTGAAGTAAAATCACGTAAATGGTTGGGGAACATACCAAGGGCACGCTATTTTCTATGCATCGCAATATCAACAAATATCTATAAAAATCCCCAATAATGAGGCTTCATCACGATCACCAAGTGCACCACTCCAAGTACCTACAGAATGGAGCATTTATGCGGGCATTGCTGATTTTGTGCTCGGTCTTTCTTTTTTTCTCATTTGTTTCATATTCTAAGAATTATGCGCTTCGCTTCGCTAACATTTTTGCATTGGCGCAATCACCTTGATTTTAGTGTTTGTCATTTCTGAAATGAGTTAAAGGAAAACAACTTACGCATCTTGATAAAATCAGTAACAAAGCTTTCTTCTGCAACCTCCAGTTTAGAACTGCATTGCGAAGGCACATGCACGTATGGAAGACAGAGTTAATTGCTGAGAATGTCTTGTCTGCATAGGGTGTGCTCAGGTCCCATGCCTTGACCACAGTAGAGTCAGTTAACTTTTCTCTTTCTTGAAGTAATGATTACTGGACTGGTGGGGAGCGAAATGTGGCGCATTGCGCAGTACACCTTTTTATTGTATTATATAAATTGTCACTCCTAAGTTCAGATCTGTAACAAAGAAGCACGCCAGCAAGAGACATATTGTGAAGCTGTCAATTTATTTGATAAAAACAGGTGAAGGAATTGATGCTTCTCAACGATAAACACACACAGTGTCTGTTCAGCAGTGTAATATTTCTTGGGAAATTGCACGTTCCATAGTGCCTTGCTCTAACTGCAGGGCCACAATTTTGCAGATAATGCCCATTGTGCTTCTGCATTGATTTATATAAATCGAAGAGCCTTACACACCACTTGGAGGCGACAAATGTGCGCTAAATCATAAAACACGAAAACACGTATTCTGTTCTGTCTACGGCCATTCTTTCTTTTTTTTTAGAATCAGAATCAGTTTTATTTTCCTCAAGGAAAGGAAAAATGGACCCCAGACAAAAAGCTGCTCATTGAGCAGCTTGACGAGGCCTGAGGCCCTACAGGCAGTGGCAACAGCGGCAAAACAGCAGTGTATGTCGGACTAGAAGAGGAAAAAAAAAAGCAACTTGAGAAACAAAAAAAAAGAACGCACGCACTTCCCGCTATCCTATTTTCCCGCTTCCTGGAAACCATGCTTCCTGTTCTCTCTGTCTTGCATGCGTTTTACGGTATAACTGATAAAAATTGCGAGCTGGCACAGTAGACCATTTATGTGCAACGTGTACGTGCACGCTTCAGAGTATATGCATCTTCTCATTCAGGCGTCGACGCTACTGCATCCTGTAGGGCAGACCATCTAAAGGATGCAATATTTTTGCAGCTGTCCTTTGCACTGGCGTACTTAAAACGAGGCAGTAAAAACAAAATGTCCGATGCAGTCTTTGTTCGTGTAGGGGCCGCCTCCGGAGAGCCTTCGAATGTGAAATATTGGTTTGCGTATTCCTTGGAAAAGCTCGTTCAATAAAAATTTATTCGCTCAGGTCGATTACGTCGAGCGCTGGCTCGAAGCGGCCGGTTTGTTTTACGAACATAGGGAATTAAAGAAGGTAATAGACAAAGGTGTACTTATGCACATCACTCAAAAATTTACCTGTGTTGAAGATGTCAATTCGGACACACGCATGGTAACAACTTTATCGTGGTCTATATTGCTCTAAGTTTAAAATTTTCGCGCACCTGAAGAAGTGTGCATCACAAGCGCACTGGAGTGATCGATGTCATGCGCATGATATTGCCGCTACCTCGCTACAAGGCATTGTTAGGGGTTCCGAAAAATTATTGCCAAGTGAGCCAGCTTGATCGTGCAAACTGAATATCTTTGTGGGTAGGTTCCCGAGCACACATGTGTGTGACGAGTGCAGCACGAAGACAACTGCGTCGATGATGATGATATGGCAGCAAAGGCGTTATTTCTACGCCAACATGATTTGTGTGCAGGTTTGACGGAAACTTAGGCACGATGATTGTTTGGTTCTGCATGGGTAGTGAGTGAGCGTGGGAGAGAGAAGCATGGATTGTCGTGTTATGACCAATTAAGTGTAATAAAATCGTACGTACCTGTGACTATGTCATGCGGCGTATGTTAAAAGGACGATGACGTTCGTACTCCGGCGAAGAAACGTTGAAACATGATTAACGCAGGCAATCACGTAATTGGTACAACGCCGCACAGTTAGGAGCATTAGTCGCTACGGGAAAAATGCCGGCTAAGATGGGGCGGATCCCGCATATGGCACCATCTAACACGTCAACTTAAAGCGCTAGCTGTGAGATGGAAAGACGCCGAGAAAGTCGTACACAGCGCGCGGGCTGAGTGTTTCAATGGGCTGTCTACGTTGGGTCATCTGGAATGGCCCAACGCGACTGGCGACTCGAGTCTCGCGGCACCGCTGTGTGCGTCGTTCGAGCAGCGTTCGAAGCTCCTGGTCTGTCGCTCTGGACTCGCGGTGGAATCAGTACCTACGAATTGAGGAGTTATTCGTATGAAGAACCCCGAGGCCATTCCACTCAGAGATTCGGGCATTCTCTTCGCACTACCAACAAATAACCGAGGTCCGGCAGTTTGCACGTGGGGGTACCTTCTGTTTTTCACCAGAGCAGGCATGTGTAGAGGAGCTCCTTAATCCCACCTCGCCTAGCTTGTTGCAAAAGCCTAGTCCTCGGTATGCACATAAGCTTCAGTCCATCAGAAATCCTGTAGATATTTTCTGCAGCAGGCGTAGTTTCCGTGTACCACTGTACCAGCCTTGTAGAAAATGAGAGGGTCCCTACAGCAATATTCGTAGCAACATTTGCAGCGACAATTCGCCCATCAGAGATAAAGGCCCGGCCATTACTGTACGGAGTTAAACCTTCGGCTCCACGACCACTACAATGCCTTAAGTGCTGGCGGTACTGACACTGCACTAATGGCTGTCGATCAAGTATTCTTGTCCGTTTATGCGAGGAAGGCCATATTGTCAACGATTGCACCTCTAAAGCTCAGTCATACTGTTTGTGCAATGCACATCATGCAGCCCACTACTCCAACTGTCCTGCAAGATCGAGAGATTCAGGTCATCGAAGTAATTCAGAGGAGGAGGTGCTCTAGTCGAGAAGCTATTGCAGACGTTCTCAGGCCGGACCCAGGGTTATGCTGGTGTAACAGCCCATCAGTCACTTGGCCTGGACTCACTCATTTCCCGGACAATTGTAACAGTGATAGAAGAAAGAAGCATTAGAAAACATTCTACAAAACATATCTGACCATTTGGCTACAGTAATATGCTCGCAATAGTCTTGTATGTCTCAGACAAGAACAGAGTACGAAATTCGGCCGCCTTCTTTGTGAAGTCACCTAAGCGTCCCTATGTTCTCCCCTATGTGGGTTTAGCAAGACCTTCGACTTCACAACAGATTGATCACGAATTCCATTGTGATTCTGACTCTCTAGGTAATCGAGATGCGGATGTGGACACTCGAGTTATTAAACGCACAAGATCGACTAACAGCAAACTGCCTAAACCTCCTAACTCTAAAACAAAAAAAGTGTGCGAAAGAATTGCTTACGAAGACTGATTTTCTGAAAAACAGTATTCCAGACCAAGCGGTAAGGCTGCTTGTCTACCGTCAATATAGGGTGCCTAGCAATACTCCAGTAGAGCTGGCGATCAATACTTCCTGCAGCTACAGATTTATTATATTTATTCTCCCAACAATCTCCGGACGTTATACCATTACAAAAAGCTCGTTTGGCCGCTGATCAAGACTTCCATTTAAACAAATGCTTTCGGTTAGATAGACCTTCCCAAGTTAGTGGATTAGCTATCTTAATTTCGTCTAAATTTTCTCATAAAGCAAAAATTTGGCATGATATTTTATCATCCGAATGTGAAATACTAGCACTAGAAATAA
This sequence comes from Dermacentor variabilis, assembly GCF_050947875.1. Classification (NCBI taxonomy): domain Eukaryota; kingdom Metazoa; phylum Arthropoda; class Arachnida; order Ixodida; family Ixodidae; genus Dermacentor; species Dermacentor variabilis. The sequence continues at coordinate 147,639,774 of NC_134570.1, forward strand.
CTATTCGAGGTTGCGCACCGCTCTCGCTAATTACCTTCTACTTTCCCGCTGGGGTGGAAGATGTGCGCTCGCTTGATGTCGCACTACCTTATTGCATAAGGGGCATATTGTTTGCGGGAGTCTTCAACTCGCATCATGTGACATGCTGATAGCGCAATGACTTATTTTAAAAACGTTTCTGGGATTGGACTAATGTTAACAATTCCACATTGGCAGTAGCGATCTGTCCTAGCGTTGACACTTGCTACCTGGGGCGTTTTCATGTCTTCTTGGGCTGTGGTCGATCCCGCTACTAGTAGTGGCCACTGCTCGATTATCAGTGATATCAACAAACCCCTCATTTATTTAAAAAACATGCGCAGACTTCTGTGGACTATACAAAATTGAAAAATAATTTAGTCAACTTTTCTTCTGTGACAGGTATGGAAAGAGATATTAAAGCGATGAGCCTTTGTGCAATATTCAAAGGTACTATTAAAAAGTCTGAGTTTGTAGTCTCATCAACAAAAGGGATTGCTGATTGTTCATGGTGGAATAGTGATTGCGCACGAGATTATGGACGCCCAAAAGCTGCATGGAAGAAACTTATTTTCAATTATTGTCCTGCTAATTGGAGTAATTATAAGTAGCCTTCTACTATATTAAATGAACAGTTTCATTAGTGAACGATAATGATGATGAAAAACGGTATATTTTTTATCGAAATATGCTAATAAAAGAGCAGTGTTTGGCTTTCTGCGCTCTCGGAAGGCCGTGCCAGTGCTCATAAATGTTGACTCAGTTACTCTGTCACCAAAATAATTGTCAGAATCATTAGATAAGATTGCTAAACGTTTATAACAGCGCTTTACAACTCAGCTGCAGGTAAACTTTGTAGGCGCCCTGTCAGGGGATGATTTCATAGAGGTAACAATGGAAGAGCTTCAGCACGATGTTTGGCTGCTCCCTGGCACAGCTCCGGGTCCGGATGGCATTGCATCAAGCATGCAGAAAATATTGACCTCTCCCCGCAAGACCTCTGCAATATAGATAATAACTCCCTAATGAACTAACGGATATCTCCTGACTGGAAACTCGCAAAAATAATCCCCCTGCTTAAGAAGCAAGGAGCGGGAGTGAATATAGATATCATAAGGCCAATCGCGCTAACTTTGAATGTTAGAAGATTAATAGAAAAGGGTATTGCGCATTCGTGTGATCAAATTTTTAACTGACAATACATTACTGAGCCCATGTCAGATTGGACTTATACCCGAACGCTCGATGTGCTGAGCACATGCCTATTTATAGGGACGCATTAAGCTTGCTCTACACAAGTGGCACAGTATGCAGCTTTAGTGACACTTGATTTAGCTAAAACATACGACAGTATAGAGCATGTCATACTGCTTAACATCTTCAATAGCGTGGGTTTTCTTCGGTATATTATAAATTGCAGATATGAAATTTTAAAGGATAAAAAATTTTATTCCTCCCAGCGTGGCTTGTTGACGCAAGAATATAATCAATCAAGAGGAGTTCCTCAGCAATCTGTCCTTTCTCCTTTTTTGTTTAAAATGTTATTAGGCTCAATTCGATTGTGCTATACCTTACAAGTATATGTCTATGCAGACGATATAGCATTTTTTTTGCGTCTGCGAGTGATATTCACTAATCGCAAAGAACACTGCACTAATACTTAGGAACGCTTGAAGCTTGGTTTGCAGATATTCCAATGTCGCTTAATGTCAACAAAAGTTCCTTGATTGTGTTTCCATTATATATACCGCCTAATATCTCTCTCCAATACCGTCAGGAAACTATTCCGCAAGTTGACTTTATCAAATATCTAGGTGTAATATACGACGCAAAACTGAGCTGACGTATTCACATTGATTATGTTAAATCTAAGGCAGCCCACGCTGTTGGCATGATAAGCAACCATGGCCGGCATAACTCTGGGCTACTCAAGGAAACTCTAATAATGACTTATCGCATGTACGTTCGAACAATACTGCAATTTCGGTACGTGCTATTCTCTGGTGGGCCCAGCATACAAAATTAACCCGCTCGTTCTTCTAGAGCGGGAGGCTTTCCGGAATTGTTTTGGTTTACCAAAATTTGTAGCTAACAATGTTTTCTATCATGAAGCCCGACTGCCCACTCTTTCCTGCCGATTCCGCATTCTAACAGTAAAGACGTATTTAAATATTTATGAATCTTGTTCGAGGTGATCACAATTTGTTTTATTAGTAAAATGAGGGAATTTTTTGTGCGCATAGGTCTCGCTTATATAGACATCAGATTTTTTTTTTTTTTGCGCAAGCTGAGCTAGATTCTCTAAACATTAATGTACGCGAGATCATTTGCCCAAACAAGCCTTTGCCTAATAGAAGGATTAAATATGATTATATATGTCCATCGAATTCCAAATTCCTACCCACTACATATTTAAACGGTAAGCTACAAGATCATTTAACACAATTGGGAATAGAGCATGTGATCACGAGTCATGCGTCAATGAGTAAGGCGAAAGCGGGTGTGGGTATTTTCACCGAGTCCCCATCCTGGTCATATGCATTACGCCTTCCGGATTTCACACCCAGATTTCTGGCTGTACTATCAGCCGTTATCTTAGCTCTTCGAAAACTTCCTTCAAATTATTCAACAGCGGTTGTAGTGACTAATTCACTGTCAGTATGCATCGATAACTTCATCTTCAGACACTACTGTAGCCAAAACATTTAAATCGTAAATTCCCTCGCACTTAAGCCTTGTGCGGTTGGTATGGGTTCCGGGCCGCCGTGTTATATTCTTAAGTAAAATGGCAGACACATTTGCGCGGATGTCTCTTCATGGACCAGCTATGTCCGCTATGGCTACTTCGGCTTTCTTCGCTGGGGCTAGCTTTAGAAAATTTTCTCTTTTCCAAGATTCTACAAAAATAAAGATGCTCACGTCGGAATTTATTCATTTCTTCTTTTCATGGGAAATGTGTCCCACACGTAAATTGGAAACCTTCATAACAAAATTACGATGCCGCATCCCACCAATAAGTTTTTACCTATACAGATCGGGTCTGGCACCGCGCCCCCCCCCAGTGTCCTACCTGACAGCAATCCGAAACATTGATCACTTTCTAATAGCATGCCGTTGATTTAAAAATCAAAGGAAGAAATTAGAATTTCATTCCGAAAATTTGGTATTTTTCAAGTACTCAAAATATCCTCTCGCTTCCTCACTGGGCTTCAGCCACAGGAACATCTGCGTGGCCGTTTGTGACTATGTCTGTGACGCAAGAAGGCTACCATATTAATTATCGAAATCAATAATTGTATCGTTCATTAAATCGCTGATTCTGTGTTCGAAATTATTCTAATACCACGCAAAAAGAAACACAAGATTTGCTGTTTATATATATTTCGAAATATACTTTATTTCTTTATCTGCCACGTAAATCTACTTCGTAATTAGCATGAACGTTATATTTCACCCTGATTTACTCTTCCGCTTAGGTGTCTTTCTCTCTCTTTCGCTTTAACCCTTAAGCGTCGGCTTCTTGGCCAATTCCCCGTAGTGGCTTAGCGCCACAAGTGATGAGCAAGCAAGGAAGCAGTCGCTTCAAAGATTGGTTCGGTTCTATAGGGTTTCCGGAAGAAAGCTGAATTTGTCATAACTTCGGCCAAAAGCAACGCTTATCGTTGGTTGAATGATGCGTATGCAGGTGACTGTAGACAAAGGAACCCCGCTTGGAAAGTGCTTCTCCGTAATCCGTTCCCGACAAATTGAAAAAAAAATTATCGATTTCACGCTGGTTTACTTGTACTATTAACCGTGCCAAAGATGAATAGCTAGATTTTATGCATTACAATTATCTATTAAAAACAACAAAAAGAAACAACTGTGCTCTGTTCGCATTCATTCGTCGTAGGAAAGTGCTTTAGACTCAATTGTTTTGACCCGCCCAAGAAATGTGTGCCGCCCCAGAAGAGATTCCCAAAAGTTTAGAAAATTGATTTGCAGCCCGAATTCCGACTCTCCATTTGCATTAGACCCTTCGGACGGCTTCACAGCAGTTTCGTCTTCTGAGTTCAATCAGACTGCCGAATGTGGACCCTGGCCCCTTAGGAGTCACGAATGTCATGTTAAAAATATTGTTAGAGGAATCTCCTGACGTTCTTTCTTTTTTTTTTTTTTTTGACCTGGTAAATTATTGAGTTAAAAATGCTTGGATTCTGTTGCAATGGAAGCTTCCCAAATAATAACGATGGTTAAGAAACAATTTAGGGGGCGGATCTACATTAGAGAACATTAGGCCCATTGCGTTTACGTAAACGTAGCAAAATTAATTTGCAGGCTCATTAACCTTCGTATCATGAAATTTGTTAACGATAATTCAATTCTCAATCCTTGTCAGATTGGTTTCAGGGTCGGCTGCTCCATCTGGCGTGCCCACGTCGACTTAGAAAGCCGCATACAACTCGCTCGACGTCGTAAGAAATACGCTGCCTTAATGACGCTCGATATCATTAAACCATATGATATCGTGGAGCACGCTGTTTTGATAAACCGGTTAACTACATGTACTGTCCCTGGGTACATAGGAGCGTGGATTCACTCCTTTTTAGGTGAAAGATAATTCTCTTGCTACAAAAGCAGTTTTTCTTCTTCTAGGTATAAACAAGCGAGAGGAGTGCCGCAAGGCTCAGTTCTTTCCCCGCTCTTTTTAATGTTCTCATGAGCTCAATTTTCGGTGATGAAGAAGTAACTACTTATGTTTATGCAGATGAGATTGCGTTTTTTGCATCTGCTAACGACATCCACACGCTATATCAACAAATGCAAACTTACCTTTGTTTCCTGGAGAGGTGGTGAGATGTTAAACAGTTTTTACTCAATGCTATATGAAATGTGCCATTCACGTTTTTTTCCAATACATGACCGAGTGCAAATCTCATTGTCTTCAAAACATACCATAGGTAGAGCCAATCAAATGTCATGGAATGATTACATTGGAATAGTACTTTGGAGCATCATACCTTTGAAACCCGCCGTGGTTGCTAGTGGCTATGGTGTTGGGCTGCTGAGCACGAGGTCGCGGGATCAAATCCCGGCCACGGCGGCCGCATTTCGATGGGGGCGAAATGCGAAAACACCCGTGTACTTAGATTTAGGTGCACGTTAAAGAACCCCAGGTGGTCGAAATTTCCGGAGTCCTCCACTACGGCGTGCCTCATAATCAGAAAGTGGTTTTGGCACGTTAAACCACATAATTTAATTTTAATACCTTGGGATAACATTTCTCTCAACTGGCGCCCACACATATATCTTGTGCCTGGAAAAGGTCCCGTGCAATTGTGTAGGCTAAGCAATCGTCGACCAGGATCGAGAAGAGATGCTCTCCTAATCATATATCGTATGTACGTTCATGCTGTATTAGAATTAGTTTCCGTGCTGTTCTCCAGCTCCAGCCTAGAAGTCCCGCCCTCTTATCCTCTCAGTAAGAGAAGCATTCTGTTTGTGTCTAGGGCTTCCTAAATCTGTTGCAAATTCTGTTTTTTATCTAGAATAACGTGTCCCTCCTCTTTCGTGCAGGTTCGTCTTTTGACAGTGCAGACGTTCTTGAGAATTTACGAATCACCGCAGCCGACGTTCTCAAACAATATTTATTTCCCAGCCTGCGTTGTTCTTTGGTGTCAGGTGGACGCGGCTACATACTCCGCAAATTACATTCGTGCAACAGTTGCTTGACCCTTTGCACGTGCGCGTCTGCGATACGTACTTCCGGTTCCCGTCACTTCCGTTACCACAGATATTCAGTTCGATTGTATTTTTCCTAATGATGCAAAATTACTTCCGCTTCGTATTCTAGACTGGTTAGTGCAATATCCTTTGCAGAGCCTTCAAACAAACATCGTAATTGCGACAGATGCTTCGCAATATATGAAGAAAAGTCAGGTGTAGGCATATTTTCTCTTCGGCTGCCATAATTTCTGTCCATCATTTTGGACAAATTCGTGGCAGTGGTGCTGGCTCCATGCAAATTAGGCCCATGAATTACATCAGCCATGATAGTCACTGATTCATTATCATTGTGCTCATCCCTTATTGCTACTCGTGGCTGTCGCGTAATGAGTATTCTTTGGCGCCTGGATACTTGAGAAGTATGCATTTAATTTGGGCGCCTGGCCATGAAGGAGTAATCACAAATGAAATTGCAGATTCTCTAGCCAAGGCATCAATAACCGGCCCGATACTCCCGTATTGTCCTTTGACTGCTCATGTCACTGCTGCTAGATTTCGAGGGGCTTCATTATGCAGGCAGTGTCAGGAACCTCAATAACCAACTCTGTAGTTTACCGACATCTTCTGTACCGTTTGGCACACAGATTTTTGCAAAACACGAAACATTGAATTGTCAATCACGAGGCTGCGCTATCGTATACCTATGTTAGACTTCTGTCTACACAGGTCTTGTCGGCTCCCCTCACCATTATGCTCACTTTTTGGAGAAGCGGAGACGATTGACCGCTTCTTGTTGTTTTGTAGGTGCTTTACGCCGAAGCTCTTGGCCTCTCGGTGGTCGGAATGTTCGTGTGCGTTTGTGAACAAAAATTATCGTCGTCAGCAACGGCTCATACCTCCCTAAGCAAGCAAAAGTGCAATGGCTCATCCCCCTTTAGGCAGGGGCTACAAACACTGAGCAAAGTGAAGCGAACAGTGCGTACATTCATTGAAATCACCCACAAAACAGCACACGTTTCAATAAGGGACAAGCACAAGACAAGCTTTTGTATCATCAACCAATAAAGCATTGCATACCCTCCTGAGCAGTTGGTGTGATGGTTTCGCAACAGCTTCGCCGGACATCCACTTTCGCAGCGCTGGGGTGGCGAGCTACTTTTTTTCTGAAATAAGAAAAAGATTACTGAAAATCTCGCTTCGCAATATTGGCTTAGATTTATCTGTGCCTGTGATCCTATCATTTGGAGCTTCCATTATTGGGTTCAGCCACAGAAATGTTTGCTTGCCAATCCAAAATTACCTGACTGACACTAACAGACAACCATGTCAAACTGACTGTCCCCACTCCTCCCCATTGTGTTATTTATTTATTTATTTATTTATTTATTTATTTATTTATTTATAGTTATTAGCTTTTCCTCCATTCGAGGTTTCCTTCTCACAAAAATATTACTTTCTAAGTTCCAACGTTCAAATGGTTGATTCCCTAATTTTTACACACTTAATTTAACCACCCGATTCATGGGCAATCCCCCACTGTGGGTATGCCCCACAACCGCTCAGGTCAACAACGACAACAATGCCGCAAAGGGTGTCGTAGTTTTGCTTCCTATTTGCCAGGACAATGGTGACGCCCGAAACCGACATCAGTTAGGCACGTCACACCATCCTGCAGCAGCTCGTCGTCTGTCCGCCTCGGGGAAAACTGCTCAGCGACCTCACATCTGCTCCCGCGCACCACGCACTGCGCACCGTACATCGTCCAATTGCGCTGCTACCCTCTTTTTCTGCCCGGCCATCGCTGGTGTCGCCGTCTTCCTCCAATTCTTCAATGTGTCTTTAGACCCGGGATCCACACACACAGCCCGTGACTCGCAAAGAAGAACCGTGGACGCAATGCTGCAGATGCTGTGGTGGACACGCCACAGCACCGTAGCCAAACTAGCCCGCCAACGTGTTTTATCCAAGCACCGTCAACTCCTGCTTGGACTTGCATCACTGTGCCTGTTACAATTACATCGTAGTGCACAAGTGCGTGCGTCAACAATATTGAAACCCTGAGTCCCGTCCTGAATGAATATAGGGTGGGCTTCCTGGCAATTGCAAGCAGTAACGGTAGTCACCACAGCAGTCACACCAAACATAACTATTTATCATATTTCTTAATAAGATGTCATTGCGAGGCGGGTTCGGTGCCATAGGAGCCCGTTACAGGACGTAGCAGGTACGGCGTTCATGCGGCTGCGGTCCCGCGGTATATTAACGCGATAGCGTTAAGGAGCTCGTGTCGCAGAAAAGCCGGTGTCGTCGGCGTCGGTGTCGGCGTCGGTGTCGGCGTCCGCGGCGTTGGCCGTGAGCGATAAATCACGGCAGGCACTTCATAAATAAAAGCAACTTCCAAGATGGCCTGGGTGGGAATCGAACCAGGGTCTCCGGAGTGTGAGACGGAGACGCTACCACTCAGCCACGAGTTCGATGCTTCCAAGCGGTACAAACGCGCCTCTAGTGAATGCGGTGTTGCCTTCGAAACGAGCCGTGGAAAGTTATACTGCGGTGTATATCGGTAATTATGAACATGTAACTTACAGAAGTCGCAATTACACGAGTAGCGAAGTGCGTTTCCGCTGCATTTCTTCTGGGCTTTCCGCACACGCAGAGCCATCTTGCGGCAAACATAGAAGACCCCCTCCTCTCCATGTACGGCGCTGCCCGACAGATGGCGCGCCACGCGCGCATTGGAGCTGTACGAGGACCGGTGCGAGGCGGGTCGCGGCATGGACTCTCTCTCCCCTGACAACGCTTCGCCTTGCTCCCTCTGCAGAATCATGCGGCCTTCCTTTCTTTAGATCACTATCTGTCTATCTTTCGGCCCGTGCCGATCACGACGTTTGGCTGGCGTGCATCATTTCCCCCTCCGAGATACCGAGTTCTTCGGTTCGTTCCGCTTGCTCAGGCGCACGTTTCGTTGCTGCGCCGAACGCTGCGTTGCTCGACCATATGGCTCGACGCTCACCGCGTCCGATGCGGGGCGCCTCGTAAGTGATGGCTGCCCTGTAGCCCATTGTCTTACACCCTTTGGCGGGTCGACAGGAACGCTGTCGCGTTCCACTCTTGAAGGCGAAGCTTAAGCGTCCTCCAATTTTTTTCTTGTAATTTTACAGTTTTCTTTAACAGTGCGCACTGTGGTGCCTGCATACCATTACAGTCACGATTTTAAGAACAATTAGCCTTTATGGAGAGTGAAATGTTGTATCGGTTTATTGTGGTGCTAATCTTCACATCACTACAATGTTCTATGTAATATGTCTTTCAAATCGATGCATTGCACACTGGTAATGAAGGACGTTGTGGTTGAGGGCGCCACAATAAATTCGACCATCTGAAGTTTTTCAGCTTGCATCTAAAGCCAGGCATGCGTGCGTGTGTGTGTGTGTGTGTGTGTGTGTGTGTGTGTGTGTGTGTGTGTGTGTGTGTGTGTGTGTGTGTGTGTGTGTGTGTGTGTGTGTGTGTGTGTGTGTGTGTGCGTTTTCATTTTCGCTCCACGTAATGCAGTGGCCTCAGCCGAGAAAAGTTAGCACACAAATAATACTATCAAGAGTCTGTAAAGGCCAAGACAACAACGCGCATTATCAAGAGTGATTTTCCTTCCAAAGGAAGTGTGCCTTGTTGAGTATTTCTTAACCCTGAACATTGTTCCCTTCCTTGCCGAACCCTCAGCGACGCATACTCAATGACCCAAGTTGGCGAGAGGTACATTGAAGAGTGCCACGTACCCAGCGCATTTACAGCGCAGCTCGCAGAAGCGTTGGCGTGAAAGATGTTTATTGAGAAGCGACACATACCTAGCAAATTTTTTGGCGGAGCCTGACTAAGCTCGGTTTCCTCGGTTTCCTTTCCTTGAGGAAGCTATGCGACGTGCGTTCGATTTCGCTGTCATACTTTTTGTCACTGTAAAATGGCACATTCCCATTGGCGCATATCTTGTTACACATGTTGGCGTCAAAAACACAGGGTGACACACAGCTACTAGCCATGCTGACATTAAAGAGGTTCATAGAAGACGAGCACAGACTGAGTGGCACATATTCAATGTTCCAAGCTTGCGTGAAAAAATCGTATTGAACATGGGTACGTACGCTCTTGGAAGAGTTGCACCCTTTGGTGTGTATAATTTTCCCGCAACAATATTCTTCCTGTACCTTAATTGCGTTTCCTTTCTTTAAAACGCTGTGCTCTCTACTTTCCTGTCGAGAACGCTGTCACTCTGATAACGCGCATGCCGTTCGCGACTTGGAGGTACCGGGCTCGCACCATTAAAGAAAGGAAATGTGGGCATGAGTGATGACGAAAATTGTTGTGGGACAAGATACGCTTTAAAGGGTGAAAACTTTTTTTTTAAGAGGGCATCTAGTCCGTTGCGCATCTGCAGTCACCCATAAAGGAAAATTTCCCTCAGGACCTGAATAAAAGTTCATTGTCTGTCTGTCTGTCTAAACATTTCGACGTACCATCTCAATAAAGTTGGTCTCATGATCGGTTTCGAAAGCTATACCTTCAGAAAAATAGCCCGATGCACAGCCCATTCAATCATGGTCTACCCAGTTTGTAAGGCAGAACGGAAAACCATGCTCTAAGAAAGCTAACGCAATACAATCAATCGCCGCTTTTGGTGGCCGTTCGCAACTTTATAGTCGACCTGTGAAAACTACGAATGCAAATGTAACTGTGAACGTAATGCTAAAATTCCTGCTATTCGAAACCAACTGGTGATACTCTGGTACCTTATGTGGAAAGCGTATTTGCTCTCAATAGCAATGCCTAATTCTCACATTGATGTCGTGCTTTTGAAACTTCTAACGATAGTTGTGGACCCCGCTTAATATAGTGAATGGCCGCGCCAACTCTGATTAGCATAAGCGATTGGAAGTTGTTTTGGGGGGAATAGCAGGATATCTTATGGTGCATCTGTAGGCGTTGTGATGATTTGTCATCCACGTAATGTAACGCAAAGCCATGGAGGAAATTAAAAAATGTTAGAACGTTTTGAACTCTTCTTAACTTCGTTCTGAGCCACCAGCTACCTTGCGCCGCGTAGGTAGTACAGTGAATTGGCCGTCCATGCAATAATACCAGATTCGGTGTGCTTTACGAGAACGTTTTATACTCCCAAAGCCTACGTTTGTTGAACGCAAGTATAGGTTCTCTTTGTAGCTTCGCGTTAGGTACGTCGATGACCGGAATCCCTTTTGTAATATCTGATCAAAATTTACTTTCCTGTAGGAATACTTTACCAGTTGTATGACATTACACACGTTTGCTTTTTTTCTTTTGCAGACACCAGCACCGGCGCATCCTGCTTGCCATTTCTGAAGGTGGCCTGTCTGTCCCACACAGAAGACGAGCTGCCCCCGTGGAGCCAAGATACGATGAAGAGGACGAGACAGCTCGGCTTTTGTTAACGTTGTACGGAATCGGCTGTGCGATATCGTTCGCTGCTTTGGCTGTCGAGCTCACAGTGCACAGGCGTACACGTGGAACCTTACGCCGACTGATCTGTGCACTCGCTCACCGTCGTAGGAGTGTGACTGTGGAGCAGGAAGGTCCAGTTGGCTAATCAACTCAATTTGTGATAGAACAGTAGGAATGCAGATGCTACAGTAGCGTTCCCTTGACGCGACATTGTATAAGCAATGTATCGCTCATACGACGTCTATGCGAAGGATACGAGCTTTATTGCGAGCGGATTTGTGGTTTCGAATCTGTTATGATATACGCGTGTTATGTATAGAATATTCCATTTAATTTCAAATGTAAACTCAGAGTATTTACATCTCCGCGACGAGCGTATCCGTATTAATATATATAAATAGATATACTAGAGAAAAGTATACGAATAAGTTACATGTTCTCCGAGCTGGGAAAAAAAACGAAGCATAAACAAATAATTTCAGAAACTGAATAAAATATTTCCAAAGTATTAGTATCAATACAAGTGACACCCTATATAACACTGGTGATTGGCATCAAAAGAAACTAATAACATTAGCTTCATACATATATCGCGTTGAACAAATTATGTCCATCGAATACGGCAGAAAGTTGTGCTCCTCGCGGCAGGCCTCGGAAGAATTTATTCCACGTGCATTGTAGGCTTACATTGAGGAAGAAGGTCCTTTCTTTAGTGCAGAAACCTTCTGCGTGTTCTCAAGCCAGTGTTTACATACACCTGGGGAATTATAAGCGGGAGAGATAATAATTGTGGTGTTAGACCCTATCTTACTATGTATATTTGAATAAACACAGGCAATGATGAGATGCACTGCTAGAATTCCCGGTCTAGGAAGGAAACAAACGCACAACTGATGCAAGAAAGATCGATGCATAAAGGTAGCGGCAGAAGGACAGCCATCGCCTTAGATCAGTGATACAGCACAATATGCAAGTGTGCAGACACGTACAGTCGCGTTCACAATAAGCTGCAACATCGGTGGCCGTAGTCTATTTATTTATTTATTTATTTATTTATTTATTGACAGTACCCTCATGGCTTACATGAAGCATTACAGAGGGAAGGGGCGAATAGGTATAGATAACTATGCAAAAAAGAAACGAAAACACAATAATCCCATAACAGTGCATAGTACCGAAGTTGCAGAACTAATTGCAGAATGGTTGAAGCTGCAGAAAATTGCAGAGCCAAGCACGTATTTGGTTCTTGGTAGTTTTGGTTGTTTGTAGCCGCCATCCATTATATAACCTACTTCGACCATGGGTACCGGTGTTTCAGTTGATAATGAAAGTGACTCTACATGCACAAATAATTGATGAATTAAGAAAAATAAGAAAAATATGTTTCAACACGAAGTAATTATAGTTGGAGAATTCAGTCACTGGGACCAGTTATTGAATATTGAACATTGTCCCAGTTGCTGAACATCAGACCTTGTTTACATTTCTCCCCAGGAATATTAGGCGTCATGTCCTTGAATGTGCTTGATTTTCTATGTAGAACTTCTGCAGTTCTGTGGTAGCAATTCAAATTTGTGAATTGCAGTATTGTTCATTATTGCAGAGCAATTCTGTGAAAGCACTAGTATAATAGGGTATTTATTTTCGTCGTACTTCATATCTACTATGAAATATAATTGTAAGTAGAATAAATTTTCACAGTGCACAAGATTTGGCACGGAGACACCATCATGCGACTATGCTCACAAGCAGAAGCGGTCGCTTCTTGAATCCTTCGTCACCAATGAATAGCACTTTAATACCGCTATATACTCACGCTGCATACCCAACTCCTCTCTCGTGCTCCTTTCTTGACTAGCGGCGTCATCTAGTAGCACTGTCAGTTGTGCCGCGTGTCACCTCCGAAATGCGAAGCATGGCGCGCTGGTGTATGAAAACTCTGAGAATAGCCCCCTTGCTTGGCCACGCATCCAGTGCTAAATACTCAGTCACATAATTTGGCGAGAGGTTAATTGAAGAGTGGCGCATACCGAGTGCATTTGCGGCACATCCTTTTAATGCGTCGTGTTGGTGTCCTTGAGGAACTCTTTGACGTATTTTCGATTCCCTCGAGCATCGGCTAAATATCAGAGATCTCTTTCGTCATTCAGGAGTGGCAGATTTGCAGTCGCCCATGCCTAGTTGCCCAAATGTGTCAAAGACGTTCAGTGAAGAGTGGCACACACCTGCTGGCACATACCTACGGGCCCGAATCGGCATCGAAGAGGGTCATTGAAGAGCAGGACAGGTCGAGTGGCACATAGTGCTCTAAGTCCAGGTCGAAGAGCTTCTTCGAACAGCGTTCCTACGCAGTCGCGCATCCGCAGTGGCGCATCTGAAGTTTCTTGAAGAGCGGCGCATACGCACATACTGCCGCACACGCAGTGACCCGAGTTGATCTGACGGTTGGTTTGGAAAGCTGTTCTCTCAGTGCAGCGCCCCGATGCGCTTCTCATTCGACCACTAACTGCCCATTGACCAAAATTGGCTTGATACGATTAGATACAAGCGCATGTGGATAGATGGCTGGCCCCCGGAAAGTGCGGAAAGTAGCATAAGAATGCTAACGCATTATAAGATCCCACACGCTTTGTAGATGTTCCACGGAATCCTACCCACATCACAAGGGTCCCTGAAGGACGGCAATCCTTGAGCAGCTTGTGTCACAAATGCATTGGGTATGTGACAACTTTTCAACGAACGAGCTTCACCCCAACGCTTTAGCTAACTGCATGCACCACGGCTGCACTGGGCATGTGCCGCTCTTCAATGAGCATCTCCCCAATTGGTGAAGGCGGTAGTGCAACCACGCCCTATTTATCAAGCCCAATTTCAGCATTTGACGAGGGCACAATGGGATCGCCTTGAGGCTGTTAATCGCGAGGCAATGAGGGTCATCACTTGCCTTCCCCGCATCACCCCGATCGTGGCTCTCCAAGAAAATGCGCAGCTCAACACACTAGATGAGCTGGTGCAGCAGCGACGTGATGCTCGCAGGCTTAAGGCCAGCCTATCACACGCAACGTGTGCTCTCAGGGCTTACGCTTTCTCGAACTCGCTTCTACCACCACCATCGCCAGTTCTTCCTCCTTGGAGTTTTGTACAGCTGAGTGATAACAAGCCAACTGATATACATCGCCCGACATCAACTCACGCGGCGGCGTCGCTTCGTGACCGAATTGTAGATCAAGATGCCCACCTGCCGCTTGGCTCCATCGTCCTTTACGTTGATGCAAGCATTAAGGGCTGTGAAACAACCACTGCAATTTATTGCCCATGCGCACCTGCCCTTAATAAGAGGACCCGGTTTCAAGTCGTAGAACCTCCTTCCTCCTTATGTGCTGAGCTCCTTGCTGTCCGAGAAGCGTTGTGCTCTGTGGCCGCCTTTCCCATGGTCCCCACGGCCCGCATCGTCATCCGCACTGATGCCCTCCAGGCGACGCAGCTTCTGCGACGCGTCAGTCGCAGCCCTGACATATGCCAAAGATCCATCTTCTGGCGGCACGCATCCCGCAGTCAATATCTGTCGAGTGGATCCCACGCGACCTTCTAAGCTTCCAAAGCCGTGCGGATTCTGCGACCCGTCTAGCGACCTCTCCATCGTCACTGCCTCAACTCTTTCTCCTAGATGATGCCACCCTCCTTTTAACAAGAAAGGAGCACCTCCGGCTCCGCACACGTGCTCTCGTACCTCCGTGTGCGGCAAACCTCCCCCGCGGTCTTACCCGTGCAGAGGAGGTTGCGCTTCGGAGGATCCGGGTCGGGGTAGCCCTCACTCCTGCCGTGACTAGGAAGTGGCCGCACTTTCGCCCGCTATATCCTCGTCCTGAGTGTCCACTCTGCAAGTCGCGAAATGTTGAAGCCGACATCCACCACCTGCTGTGGGTTTGCCCTGCACTGAAACCGACGAGGCTCCGGCACCTCGCAGCAGCGGGACTCTCGCCGCATAATCTGAGCCATTACACTGCTTGGACGTAGGGACCGCATTATCGATCCCTCTTGGACTTCATGAGGTCAGCAAATCTATTTTCATTCATTTAATCACCCTTATTCACCCCCATCCCATACCCTTGTATGCCCTGAGGCATTTATCCTCGCATTAAAAAAAAACTTGGGCAATTGCAAAGGTGCGACTAGGTGTCCGTAAGCAAGCGAACCATTTTCAGCGTTCGCATGCACCGCTGTGCTCCGATTCCTGTCTCTGAGGCCCCACGCATAGTTCTCGGCAGCACCATCAGATGGCGCAACGCATCCGTAAAGAAGAACGAGAAGGAGCCCTGCTGCCGCATTGCGTGTTTCTCATCGTTCGCACGCACTGGCGCTGTGTGTATTTCGGTGTTCACGCACAGTCTTCGCGGCGGCGGCGCAAGATGGCGCCGAGTGTACTTAAAGAAGAGCGATACAGGAGCCCCGGTGTAGTACATGAAGTACATGTCCCATACATAATTCCTTACGACGGTTCAAGTCTCGTGTAAAGCGCGATAATGTACTGAAGAAAGCCAAGAAGACACGCCTCACAATTGCAGTCTTTGGCACAAGCAGCTCAGCGTCTATTCTCGCCGCCTGTGTACGTCAATGAGCTTCTTTGCCCGAAGCTGAAAATGCTGCTAGCACTTTCGGTGAAAAAGAAATATGAAATGAACTGGAAAGCAGTGTTGTCTTTTAAGGAACGGATATATGCTAGACACTCCGACGCAACACCTGTTGTGTACTTACCAAGCGAGCGCTACATCGATAAGATTTTTGCAAGGCAGGGCGCTTCTTCGCCTTTCCCCAGTGCGTTAGCTCACGGCCCCAAACGAGTGACTTATTGTTACATATTAATACAAGGTCACTGAACCACAAGAAAGTTGATGTCGCAATTCTTCTTGAACAATTTCAGTTAACCTTTAGCACTATCATGTTAATTTACGGAAACTTGGGGAAGAAATGATGATCAGGCATTCAATTTGGGCGGTTACAATTTATTTTTATTTAATCGTCCAAACAAGTTGGGGGTGGGGCCCAGCTTCTTGCGATAGAAATAATTGTTATCTCATCCCTCAATTTACTGTAGTAACGGATGATTATTAAATACTAACAAGTCAATGTAAGCTCGAGCTGTTTCCTGCACTGTATCGACCTCCAGGAGGGAGTATTTCCAGTTTCCTGCTGTTCAATGAAACTTTTTTGCAATATGTTTGCAATAGCAACTTACACCTTGCAGGAGATTTCAATGTTAATGTCATTGAAAAAAGCAATGTCACCCGGGATCTAAACTCTCTTTTAGATCCCGCTGGATTTACTAACCTAATTACGACGCCCACTCGTATTACATGGTCCACAACATCGGCTTTAGATCTTATCGTGACAAATATTGACACCATCGTCTACAGCGCAAGTACTATCATATCTGATATCAGTGACCACTGCCCTGTCTTTCTAAATTACCATGGCAAAACACTAGATAGAAATTCACAAGAGCGACTCATTATTCAACAAATTACAACTCGAAGCATTGAATTATTCAAAAGCAACATAATGAATCAATGCTGGCCATCTGTAAACGAGAAGAAAACTGCATATGACGCTTATGCTGAATTCATTAAAATTTTTATGTGCATCTACGCAAAACATTTTCCTTTCAAAACGTTTAAACCTGTAAAAAAGGCTAAAAACCTTGGGTGAACCGTGAGCATCTGAAAATGGTAAAAATTAAAAATATTTCTTATTATTCCATCTGGCGCGTACGCTCTATGGAAGTATTGAAAGAAATTAAGAAACTTCGAAATTGAATAAATGCTGAACATAGACTTGCTAAAGAAGCCAATTCTCATCGTCTTTTTGAAAAGCTATTCGACAACGATGTAACGCCACTTGGAAGTTCGTTAATAATATATTTAGGTACGAAAATAATAATACTCTGCCTGAATCCTTGATACTTGGCGGTCGCGATTTAAGGGGCACATCACTCGCAAATCACTTCAAAAACACTTTTTAAACGCAGTAACTTCAGGTAATGATCCTGTGGGATTGGTTGCCGGAAGCGGTAATATGAAGCAGAGCATCTTTCTTGATCCAACAGATAAGAATGAAGTGCGTTACTCTTTTAAGTCCTTAAATAATACTATTTATTTATTTATTCAATACTGTAGGGCTATTGAGGCCTATGGAGAAGAGGGCACACAAGGTACAAGGACCCCATGTTAACGAAGAACAAAGAAAAAAGCATGCTACATTGTAAGCGTAGACGACAACGATAATAAAGACATAAATCGACTATACATCTGAATATTTCAGTCGGCATATCAGAATTTTTAAACATGTTGAGGATAAAATTGAGGATAACATTGAGGATAAAAGGTGCGAAAGCGACAAGACAACAAAAGAAAAAGGAAATTCGTTTCAACAGAAGAGCGTGTAAATACATGCGCGATACATTGTTTTCGCTTTTCTTTGCGCACCAAGCACAAGCGGCTTAGTGCAGTAGCTCAAAATAAGAGTCCAGAAGTGGCAAAAATGCGTGAACTGATTCAGCATTCACAACATAACTCGGTGCAAACAATTTGCAAATCTCTTCAATAAAGCATGCTATACACGTCATTGCAGAAATTCTTCCATGCATCTTTACCTCAGTTATCGAATCTGCAATTTTCCCAGAAGCAATGAAAGAAGCTGGCGTGTCAGTCATTCTTAAAGGAGGAGATCGTAACGTAGAAAGTAATTACATGCCTATTTCTGTCCTTGCTGTCTTCTCGAAGTGCCTAGAAAAAATTATCCTTGTTCGAATTACGCGGTTTTTCAGCAATTTTAATGTTCTAACAGATGCACAGTTTGGCTTTCGAATTGGCAGGTCTGCTGAAACTTCACTGATGTCACTGAAAGATGCTATAGTTCATCAGATCGAAAAAAACAAATTCACATTCCGTATTTTTTAAGACTTCAGCAAGGCCTTTGATTCCCTTGACCATAGTATTGTTTTGCACAAACTAGAATCAAATGGCATTCGTGGTAATTGCTTTGCTTAAATCGTTCTTCGATATAGAGTCCAGAGTGTACACATCAATAAGTGTAGCTCGCCGTTTTCGTGTATCATTCGCGGCGCACCGCGAGGCAGTGTTCTGGGTCCCCTGATGTTCAGTGTTTATGTCAACGATATCGCGAGCATGGGCCCAACGTTTAAGTACGCAATGTATACAGATGACTCAACGATACTTTCTTTCACGTTAACCTGCGCCATTTAATATCCAAACCTAACGACGTTCTTTCGTAGATTTCCTCGCGGTGAAAAATTAATCGGCTTAGGATCAATCCAACTAAAACTAAAGCTGTTACATTTCGCGACAAAAATAAGATATGGACTACTCACCAGCCGTTAATTCTTGATTCACAGCAAATAGACATTGTTAATACGCATAATATACTTGGGGCTTACTTTTCATCGAACATAAGTTGAGATGCTCACCTAAACTGCCTCTGTAGAAAATCTCGTCTGTAACAGGAGTCGTGTCCCGCTGCCGTATTCTGCTGCCACTCGGGGCCAAACTTCAAATATATCACACGTTGTTCAACTCGCATTTAAATTATTGTAGGGGATATGCGGCACAACAACAAAAGCAAGCATAAATAAAATCCTTGTTCTACAAGAAAGGATATTTCTCTACACTGTAAACATTTAACGTCTGGGAACCACTCCCAAAACGTTTGAATGGTTCAGTGTAATACGGATTGACAAGACTTTCTCACATCGTTTGTTGAACACTCTCTACTTTTCAAACAGAGAACTCTTGAACTTCATTACAGCCTTATCATGTCTAGAGCGTCGTGTTATAACAGTACCTACAAGAAACACCCACATATGGTCTGTACCTTGATTTCGTACACCCGACGTGGTTGCTCAGTGGCTATGGTGTTGGGCTGCTGAGCACGAGGTCGCGGGATCGAATCCCGGCCACGGCGGCCGCATTTCGATGGGGGCGAAATGCGAAAACACCCGTGTGCTTAGATTTAGGTGCACGTTAAAGAACCCCAGGTGGTCAAAATTTCCGGAGTCCTCCACTACGGCGTGCCTCATAATCAGAAAGTGGTTTTGGCACGTAAAACCCCAAATATTATTATTGATTTCGTACAACATATAAGTATCAAACCTTGGCGTACAACGGCCCAACAACACTAAACACACATGAAAACACAACTAGTTAGACAGAAAAACAGTTGCGTTCTTTCTTTGGTTTTATTGTTTGCTAGCAAAAGGTTCAGTATCTATGAACAATATCTGCTATACTACTTGCAAATCAGTCATTAAAATCGTTAAAAAATTTCCGGCATTCTTAGTCTACTTGTGTGAGTGATAAATCTGTTGTGCTATTGTTGTAATGTGCATATGCATTTCCATGCGCATCGTATTTCAAGTGCAGTGGTGTGATTTATGAACATGTTGCATTAAGTATTGTAATCGCCATGTTTTCATTTTCGCCTTTGTCACGGCGTATCTTAGTCTCTACCTGTGCACCTTGTATAGCTGCTGCCATGTAATGGTCAGCTGGGCTCCGTTAAGCCGCTTTCACGGCTTTTAGCCCAGTGGACTTTCCAGCATATATTCTGGTAAATAAGCTTGAATTTGAATTTGAACGCGTTGTGCCGCTATGTAAATTCAAAGCTAGCGCATTACCGACGACAATCATCGTGAGATTGGCTCTGTCGTCACTTCCTAATCTGTCAATTTTGTGGTTCTCCTTGCAACTACTTCAGTCACTTTCACATCACGGAGGAAGCTTTACAAGTCACAACTAACATTTTAAGCTTTTAACTTCATTTGACTCTCTCAAGGAATTAAATGATTATGGCCACTCTACAGCATGGTCTGTATATAATTATTTTTCTTTGGGCTCACGTTTCAACCTTTGATGTCAAATGGGCTGATGAATTCTAAAGTATTTGTAAATGCAGTAACTTTGTGTAGTGATGGTGACGCGGGAAGATTGCAAAGCCGTTCGCTGCGCATACATGTGCTGTCCTAAGTGCTCCCCCCCCCATACCCCACACATGCACTCAGGCCTGGTCGACGCTATGAATGAAGCGCTCAGCCAGGTACATGCGGCTATGTGAAATTCGCTATATGCACAGGCACAGGGTAATATACTAAAGTCGATATTGTCCGCCTCGATTCCTTGCGTCGCTGCCGCCAGAAGAATGCGGACGGGCTTGGTCTTGCGAGGGAGAGTGTTATTCTTGTTGTTCCTTATTGGGCTCGCGAAATCCCCTCTGGAAAATCGGCCAGTAATGGGGCCGTGAAGGCAAGTGTGACGTTCACGCTGTTTTCTTCATTCACCCGTGCCTGCTCTTCACAGCTTGCCTACCGAATTGACAAAGTGACTGCTTGCAGTTGTGACAACGCCATGCAACCATGAAATATGCTCACTTGGCGTCATTCTGGCTGCGCCCTTTCTTTGATAAAATTATGCATCAAAGTGCACGCGGAACTTCGCGAGTAGTAGGCGTAATTAGAGGCAGAAGACAAAAAGTCTAACGCCGGTGGCCGCCTTCTTCGATTTTGGGATGAGCTCTGAAACACAGTAATCTAGATCTTACAAGCGTCAGAGGATTTCTTTTCTCTGTGTTGTTGGTCTTGTAATGCGCGAAATGTAGTGTGTTTGAAATCGCTGCACAATGTTTCTGTGTTTTACAAGCAAGTGTGTTTTAATGCAATAAATCTCGCAATATTGTTGCCCTAAAAAAATTCGCCCAGCCTCTAATGTGTTTTTGCACGTTGTTTGAATTCCATAATTAGTGTGTATCATGCTGCTACAAGTAGCAATTTCTCATATTTTTTGAGGTTCCTTCGTGAATGTTAGAATAATCTTTCTATTATTCTCGTGCTACTGTACTTCATCGCTTTGTTGATTTTCGACGGTCCCGAGCATGGTTAGTGTATGGCGATTGCAACATTCTGTTGCATTTATGTCTGCTCATTCGTGGTGCGCACTTTGATGCAGCAGTATCAAATCGCTCACTGAGTGAAAAATCCGGCGTGTGCCGTCTGGAAAAGCGAGAAACGGCACCGAAATTTCCATTGGCTGGGACGCCACCTATCGAGCGCACCTCGATGGAGCAGCGTGGTGAAAAGCGAACGCTTGCTGTACGCTAGCACGCCAGGTGTTGTGCGAGGGAGAGGGCACCGCCTCGACGCCACGTAACCCTCACTATCAGAAGCCTGTGTTATCAGCGCGTTCCTTGTACGCACAAGCTCTCGCTGCATAATAAATGCGCCTCAGTCATTGCTATAAATAAATAATGTATAAAAACAGAATAAATTTGAGAGGAAAAACGTCAGCGGTAGTGAGTTTCGAACCTACAACTGTCTTACCCACTGGGCTTGATCACTGCCTCCTAGATAGCAGGCCTGTGCACTCTGCTTTATGACGCCATGCTACTTGGACCGAGATTGGACCAAGCGTCTCAACACGCTCGCTTGACCGCGAGGAGTTCATAACTCGAAGGACTGCTCAAGAGCGTTCACTTGGACAATAATGCTTTCGCATTCACAACTAATATAAGTGCTTAGCTGTCCTCGGATTTCGTTTTTAACTATGGTGTCTAGAAACTTACAACGGAGGAATTTATGAGCAGTTCCTATATTTTCAAGTTTGTAAATTTAATTATCTTTAAAACCTTAAGTAAAATATTGCATTCTCATTCGACCACAGACCTCCTCAACAAAAATTCGACCTATAACAGGTATATTGTTCGGGAGCTCCTCGTAGTGGTGGAACGCAAGCATTTGAGGAAAAATCAGGCAAGCGACATTAAGACGGTGGCCTTCACTGTAAGAGAGTGTAGCTGTTGTAGCAGGTGAGTTCAGAGACGGAAGAATGGCTGAAGTCTGGTGCAACATTTTGATTTATTTCTTACACCGTGAATTCGTTTGCTTATGAATTTCATGGATTGGTTCATCGACATTTCCTGAATAAACTGTTACTGAATGAGCTGGCGCCACCACATAGCTACGATAAGAATACCTACTTGGCAATTATTTATTTGTAAATAAATTGTTATAAAATGTCTTTCTGTATTCTTCTCATACATTATTTGCTGCGTGGGGAAGTTTTGCTTCCTGAGCTAATATATCTCGTTTTCTTAGTCACTAAATGATGTAGACGGTATGAGGGACAACTACTATGAAAAATGCCACTCACAAAAGGATCGTCGTAATAATAGCTGCCTATTCTTATGCCGGCACCTTTACAGTACATGTCATACACCGGGCAGTGGGCCGAAGCTGGAATTCATAATGGCAAAAAAGTCCTGCGTGGCACACGCAGCACATTCACGGCACTTCATGTGGCGCTTCATATTCATTCAGGCCCTTCATATTCGGCAGCACGCAGTAGAAGGTTGGTGCCTTGCGAGGAGGTGCCATAACGTGTACCGAAGAGTAAACACAGATATTGAGACTGCTCGGCGCACATGTCACATCCTTCGAATTTTGCAGGTATCGATGCTACGCGGCGCGCATGGGAAGTTGTGAGAAGTTGTACGATATTATGCTGTTGATGATAATTATTTATTGGCATCCCCTTTGAAATGGTGGGGTGACAAACGATCACCTAGCCTGCTTGACTTATCCAGGTACGCTTTACATGCTTTCATTCCAGCATTTTTGTATACATCTCCTTAACCTTTCTTTTTATTCCTCAAACCTTCCCTGTCTACCAGCGCCTCCTAAAAACCAGGCCTGCGTGCTCTGATTTATGACGTCATGCTGCTTGGACCGAAATTCCCATTGCCAAGCAAGGCGTGACGAAAGCGGCTACCTCAAAATCACCGCGGCGTACTCGAGAGCGTCTCCATTAGATTGTATGGCAGTCGGGCAAGGTAACCTGCCGTGCCGGATCGAAGGGCGCCAGCCTTGTGCTGCCTAGCAGGCGTTGGCCAAGCATCTCAACGTGCCGGCTAACCTGCGAGCAGGTCATGCCTCGAAAGTCTGCTCAGCGGCGTTCAAATGGGCATTATTCCTTTCGGATTCACAATTCATAAAAAGTGCGTAGGTGTCCTTGGATTTTTGCTCACACTTCCAAGATCACCCTAAGTGGCTTTGGACAGTACTCCAGGCCATCAGGTCATCCGGACTCATTCTGAAGCCGAGTAGTGCGGCTTCGCGTACGAAGTACTCCTATTCCTGCGCCACGTCATCAGCATATCTGGAATCGGTTCCTCCCGCAGAACAAAGCAGACATCGCTCAGTTGCCGCAGCCCGTTGACATGAAGGCTGAACGGAAATTTTTTGGCCTGCGTGCCTGGTATTGGCGCTTTGCTAGTGACTTTTCTCGCAACAACGCGCATCTGAGTGCATCTAAATATAACTAAGACGGCCATTTAAAGTGGAAAACAATGCAGGTCGAAGCATGTTGAGAGCCCAAGCAACGCCTGGATTCGCCACTTATATTTGCGCACTTTGGCGAAGACGCTGATGCGGAAATTCATAGAAATACAAGTAGCGTAAGCCTCATTGCCGTGGCAGTCCGAACGAAAGAAGGAGTTGAAAGTGTCATAGATTGCCACAGCAAAATTTCCGCCCCACGTATACGGCGGCCTCTTGGAAATCACTAGCGAATACTACCCGCTGTGTTCGCCCGGAAAACGAACGGACCCTCAAGTCGCCTCGCAAGGTGGAGACCCAGAGTGCGAGAGTTTGATATCACCATGAGCTAGGATCTAGAACCCCAACACTCACATGCCAGCTGCATCTTCCGCAGCTAATGACCCGCCGCTGCAAGACGAGCATGACGCTGACGTACTCCTAGGAACAATGAGCGCGGAAGGCTTCGCCGAGTGCAGCGAACACATCTCCAGCTATATGGAGGCTAGTCGAGCGCTTCGAACACGAGACCGACTTTGTCCCTCATTTTACTTTTCCGTTGCGAAGACGAACGTCGTCGTAAATAAAAGCTTCTCGCGTGTCCGTGCCAACTACCTTATCGTTGCCCTTTTAGCACCGCTGCAAGAGGTTGGGCACCTCTGTTTCTGCTGTATGATCACGATCATTCAGGAGAAGTATTACGGACTGTACTTAAGCAATAAAACCACCTATTACATCAAAACTTGCAGATACTGTCAACGATGGAACAGCCCACTGATAAGGTCAGCGGGATCACTACAGCCGATTAAGCATCCTGGCTAACCGTTCAAACATATTTAGCTGGACCTATTGTGATCCTTTCCGGGACATCGACATTCGGGGACAAGCGCATCTTCGTGGATAGGGGCTACCTCTCTCGCTACGCCGAAGGGAAATTCCTTCCGGAATATTCTGCGGCCAAAGTGGTGAAATTCTTCGTTGAGAACATCCTGCTTCTACATGGTGCCCCAAAGGTCCTCATCACCATAGAGGAACAACATTTACAACGAAGCTTACTCAAGCGATTCTGCAGTACAGCCAGACAAGCCATAGGTGGGCAGCCGCCTGCCACTTAGAGCCGAATAGTCTTACGGAATGACTGAACAAGACCTTCGCCTAAATGTTAGTAACGCACGTCGACGGCCAGGACAAGACATAGAATGCTGTCCTTCCGCGCATTGCCTTTACAGACAACTTGGCAGTACCGGAAACCACGCATCTGGTGCCATTCAAGCTGGGAGGCCATGACGTAAAGCTATTTTAAACTTTTCTATTCCAATTCTACAATCAGCGCTCCACGACTGCTCAAAAGCCTTTTTGACCCCCCCCCCCCTTCGCCTGTATTTCACACAACGTGACGAAATCCGCGATAGCTCGCAGCCTGATATTACGTGTACACACTGATTATGCATGACTGGATGCACCAAAAGAAAAATAGTGATTTCTGACTCGACGCCTTTTCGCCATTAGCCCTCTGCTATCGGTCAAAAGTTTTCGGGCCGCACCCACTTCACCTGCTCGTCAGGCAACGTGACAACACCGCGAAAACTAGCCATGTCAAATTGACGTGTACGCGTTAAATATGCATTACTATGCCGAACAAAACTGATTTTCTTGTGAATCAAAGGCTGTCCTGTTCCGAAAGGAGTAAAAGATGGCTGCCCCCGATCGCTCAGGCACTGGCAACTCGCACCTGCGGTAGAGCATGGGTTCATTTGCGTATAATAAAACTTTCTGCGTGGCTGTGTAACGTTTTCGGGCACTTTTGGCACGTATATGACCTCGCTGTACCAACTCTTCTTTGCTGAGGATCCGTTTTGGTGGCATTCTTAACCTTCCGTTGCACGCCGCCGCGATTTTTGACCAGCCATCGCAAGCTAAGTAAGGTAAAGCGGACCAATCGTAGAATCCCGCACTTCCCTCTTCTTCCAGTTATCTATTTTCAGCGTGCTGGCTCGGCCCCATTCAACCCTCTCCACTTGAGCTTGCTCCTCGTCTCCTAGTAGCCGATTTCAAGCAAAAAACCACTCCATGTAGGCAATGTTACTCATTTTGAAAGCAAAGTGACCTCCTATAAACTATAGGAGAGCAATTGATTGGTCTGTTGAGGCAACGCTGCGGGTCTACACTGCGTTGGCGGTGACGCAAATTTGACGCCAGCAGATTGCAATAAAAACATATTGGAATAGTTCTACGTTATAGGGCTCCTGGTTTACGGAAGCAACCCCGTGCTCACACTAGACGCCATGTTTGCGAATGTGAAGTCGAAGATAGCCAGCATTTCTCCGTATATTTACAGCACGTTGCAGGTGCATGACAACTCGCACTCGTGCAGTCTTAGAGCCAACAAAGCACCGACAACCATCGACCGCCACGTAGTCAACTGGCACTACATGCAGTAGCGGCCCGGCGGCCGTGTTTGCGTATGAACCCTCATACGGCTGCGTGGGCTCAGTAAAAATCTGCAGCAGTGTTACTTCGGGCCACTCAAGTTCCTCCGACGTATTGGTGCACTGGACTACAGCATTACGCAGCCACCACATCAGCGGCGCGCATGGCCTGACGCCGTCCACGTGGTACGCTTTTAGCGATTGTACGGGCGAAAATCAACTCTGTGATTTTATTCTTTGTCGTTTTCTTATTTATGTTTAGTACCTGGGCTTTTGTTTTTCGTGTTCTGTTTGCAGCATCCGGACCGTTCTTTCTATAAAGAGAGAATTCGGAGGCATACCCATTTATCTTCTTCCGGCGACCGTTTTCAACCAGCTAAAGGATCATAAAACGTTATCGCTCCAAGTAAGACGCACGAAGCTGAATATACTGATTTAGGCCTACGTTACGAGTCGGTCACATGATCACCGGCACACGCGGGTTTCTTAGGCAAAAAAAAACGCTCCTTACGCAGGTTGGCCCTCGCTGAATTCAGGCGAGACGTCGCCGATCTCATAAGTGACCATCGCCTATTCTCTGAAAAAACTTGGGCTAGTATGCAATTGTGTGAATGAGGTTTGACAAAAATATTTCGGCCGAAAAAAGAAAACTTTGGCGACGTAATAGCTCTTTGAAGTCTGATCTTTTTAACCTTTGACCCTATATTTGGGGCTGCAAGGATGATAAGAAAATAAGCCATTTCGATATCGCTGTGTAGTCTCTGAAGGCGCAGGAGAGATGGGCAGAGGTTTACGTCTGAGTTGCTGAGATTTTCAAAGTATCTGCGAGTGTTTGTGTAGCTCGTATGCATTTAATTTACAGCAACGTGCTTCGCCTATAGCAGCATCCCCTTTGATGACGCGTAATGATATTTGTGGTGCTTAAAGAACTAATTTGCCTACAGTGTGGTGTAACGTGAGGCTGTTTTTCTTGCAGCTACAAGCACCGTCGCCTCCTTCAGGTCATTGCTGAAGGCGGCTTGTCTGTTCCGCGCAGAAGACGAGTTGTCCCAGTCGAGCCGAGATGGTGGTGGTAACAACTTTATTGAGATTCTGCTCAGTTATCTGGCAGGCCCGAGTCCTAGGATGGCCCCTCACGAGGAGCGACCCTTTCGGCCCAGGCAACGAGGGCTCTTCGTCGTTTTTCATCCAGCGTTCTGAGCAGCTCCTCCCACGTCTGTTGTGAGGGAGCTGGCAGGAGCGACCTGGGAGGGGGTAAGCCCTCGCACCCCCAAAGAACGTGATTATGGGTAGCCAATGTTTGATTTGTGCAATTTTTACATATTGGGTTCCATTGCCCGTTGGTAATTATGGCCAGCCAATGTGGGCTGGGAACGACTTAGTATGGATTCGACGCAGGGTTGAGGCTTGCGCTCGCGTGAGGCTTGCGTTTCGAGGCGGGTAGATTCACCTTTTTTGCTTGTAGTAGTTTGTTATCTCGTGGTATGTCGTCGGTGCCTCATCCATGGGATCCGAGTCTGAGGGGCACACCTCCCGGTTGATTAGACCTCGGGCTACCCAGTGCGCCTCCTCATTCCCTTGATTCCCCGAATGGGCAGGGACCCGTACGAATTCTACAGTATTTTCATTTGTAAAGTCCCGTAGGACTCGCGCTGCACATACGCCTATGCTGCCTCTCGAAAAGTTGACTATTGCGCTTTTTGAGTCGCTTATGATAGTTTGCACGGAGGGATTCATGATGGGCAAAGCAATGGCAGTCTCTTCCGCTTCCACGGTGGACACTGTTTTTATGGTCGCGGCGTTGAGGATACTTCCCTCTCCGGCCACGACGCTCACTACGTAAATTTGGTGATTTTGCTTTGCTGCATCGGCATAAGCGGTGTGCTGGTTGCTTTTGGACCTTTCTTGAAGGGCCTTGGCTCTGGCAGACCGCCTCTTGTCGTGTCTCCCAGGGAGCATGTTCTTGGGTAACGGTTTTATAACCAACGGCGTTTGACCGCACCGAGTAAAGTTGTTCTTCCTGCTGAATTCATAACGGGATTCAGCCCGAGTTTACTTAGAATGACCCTGCCAGTTGCGGTGCTGGAGAGTCGTTCAAGTTGGGCTGTTTTATGGGCCTCCACGAGTTCGTCTAGGGTATTGTATATACCTAGCTCAAGTAATCGTTCAGTGTTCGCGTACCTCGGGAGACCAAGGGCAGCTTTAAAAGCTGTGCGAATGACACTGTTAACCTTTTCCTTGTCAGAAAGGCTTAGGTGGTAGTAAGGGAAGGAATACACAATTCGACTGATGAGGAAAGCCTGCGTCAGATGGCAGATATCAGCCTCCTTTGTACCGCGGTGTCGTGTGGCTACTCGTCTGATTAGGCCACATATTTGGCGGGCTGTCGTCTGTAATCGGGCAATCGCCTCAGAATTATGTGTGTTATGTTGAATTAGCATGGCCAGAACTCTTATAGTCAGTACGGCCGGAACTGGGCCGTCTTCCATACTGACTCGTATAGGTGAGGTGGCGTCCCTTTCGGTGGCGTGTTTGGTTGATTTATCTCGGATGACGAGAAGCTCCGATTTTGTCGGCGAGCACGCTGGACCATTCCGTCGCACAAAATTGTGTACGGTATCCGCGGCCGCTTGTAATGCATCCGTGATTTCTCCATCGGAACCGCCATTGGTCCAGATGGTGATATCATCGGCATAAACGGAGTGTTTGATATGCGGGATACGACGAAATGGACCACACAGTTCACCTTTTTGCTCACATGTTACGGAGTTGGCTGTGCAATAAGTTCGCTGCTTTGGCTATCGAGCACGGTCAACACCTGCATACTTGTGTAATCTTTTTATATAAGTGGCAATATGGTGACTTCCGTAGGTTTCATTGTCCGCAAACCATTGTTTTCTATTTCTTTACGCATCGGTTGGTCAAAATACAGGTCACTCACACAGAAACAGTCTCAAGAAAATTAAGAAGGTTGAGCTGAAAATCATAAGGCATAATGAAAGCTGCTACTGAAAACGTTGCCTCTAATTGTACACCTTCATCACAATTTTGACAATACCGTATTTACAATTGCTAGTAGCTACAGGTTGGCGTGGCACTTGCGCTGGCGCTGGACGTTTGCGCGCATGCGCGAGTAAGAGTGGGTGCGAGAGAGGAAATATGGGGACTTTTGCTCCTTGAATGTACGACTGTGCCTAGGCACTACAGATGAGTTTCTTAGCGCGTGTTGTATGCGTTTGTCCATAGGCACGCCGGCATTGCGAAGTGGGCTCCAGTTTGCTCACGCTCGGACTCTGGCTGCCGGCGCGGTGAAACAGGTGATAACATCGCAGATGTTTCCGTGGGAGCAGTAGGGACCGTGGAAGAGGCCGATCCGCATATATTGAAACTGTAGAAGGCACAGCGCCATAGCAACCGCGGTTGAACGTGAGTGGCTGAAAGGGTGCCGGCGACATTCTACAGCCCCGCAACCGCTATAAGTAATACGCCGCGCCTCCCTAACGCGTTTTGCGCTGACCTAACCGAACGTTAACCTAACGTAACGTTCCCCTAGCCTAAAGTTAACCTAACCTAACGAGGCCGAGACAGAAAGACAACAATGGTCACGACGTAGCCGTTGTGAGAACACGCCGCACCACGCCGGCTTTTACGCTAGCCTAGCGTAACGCAACGTTAAGGTAACCCAACCTAAGTTAACCTAACGTAACGTAACAAAGACAATAATCCACACAGCATAACCGCTGTGACGCCGCGGCACCCAAACGCTTTTTACGCTAACGTAACGTAACTTAAGCTAACGTAAACCTGACCTACAGCTAATCAAACATACCCTAACGTGGACGAGACGCAAAGCCAGTAATCCTCACGGCGTGAAATCGGGCAACTGCGTTCAACCGTGGTTGCTAAGGCACTGTGCGTTTATTTCACTCAAAGGGAGCCACTCAGAAGTGCGCCTGAAAAGTCCAGGAGAGCAGGCCCGGCCTCTACTACGGCCCCTATTGCTCCCCCAGGGAAATCATTGTTTTTTTGTGTGTTTTTAGGTGGAGTGCCGTAAGGCGTGACAAAGTTATAGCCCGGCATGACTGACTCAGCCCCAGCACCACACGCGCGAGAAAGTCTCTCCGTCGTACTTTTAGACACAGCGATCACCAAATGGGCTGTCAGTGCACTCTCGTTCACCTGTTTCTTCGCGCCAGCAGCCAGCGTCCGAGCGCAAACAAACTCGATCCCCCTCCGTCATGCCGGCACGCCTAGGGACAAACGCACGCTGCACGTGCAAAGAAACTTCTTCACCGTAGTGCCTAGGCAGAGTGACATATTCAAGGAGCGAAGGCCCCCAGATTTTCTCTCTCGCACCCGCTGTTACTCGCGCCTGCGCAGAAACGTCGAGCGCCGTCAAAAGCGCTCCGCCCCGCTGCACCTACTAGTAATTGTAAAAACGCTTCCCGGTAAGGGGTTCGCGTTCATCGCGAGTAATCTAGGAAACGCGCTGATGTCGAGAGATCCCCGGATGGACAATCTGTTCTCTGTAGAGGAGCTTCAAGCAGCTTTGCAGCATGCAAGCTTTCCTCATCACCTGGACCTGATGATGTCACTTACATGGCCTCTGTAACCTCGGTCAAACAGCTCGGCATATCTTTCTAACCATTTACAACGACTCGTGGTGCAATGGTTTGGTTCCTCTCTTGTGGAAGACCAGCCGCCTCATTCCACTGCTCAAATCAGGAGAATATCTCCCTTGGCCTGGCCTCCTACCGCACTTGCCAGCGGTTTTGGAAATGTGATGGAGACAATGGCACCAACTCGCCTGGTGTGGTGCCTGTAGCATAACGGTATATACTCTCATGCTATGACCGGCTTTTGATGTCGACAGTCCTCCATAGATAGATTGTCTCGTCTGCACAGCAACAAAAAAGCGTAAACAGATTATCTGCAGTGATGTTCTTGGACGTGAAAGGCGCATACGACAATGTATCGCATGAAGCTATCCTGGATGCCTTGGGGAACATTGAATTGGGGCGAGAAGGGGGCGTGTCTACGAATGTATTTACAGTTATTTGAAACGCAGAACGTTCTTTGTACAGTCATCGACTATGGGGCCTCCTTCTGTATATTATTGTTCTTTATAACATGTAATCTATTATGAATAAAAAAGAAGATGGTACAACAACGCATCATTGTACTTGTCGCGGTGTGCCTCAAGGTAGGGTTCTGAGCCCCACTCTCTTTAACCTTGAGCTGATCGAGCTTGTTGATGTACTTCCGCAGTGCGTGCATCTGTCAATATACGCATACAACATCTGCACTGGGCATCAGGGTTGACGCGTCTACACATACGTGTCAGGCTTCAGAGAATGGTTACACTTACTACCTCCAAGAACGTGGACTAGATTGGACGTTGACGCGGACTAGAGGTGTCACCTGAGAAGTGCTCACGGGTTGCTTTCATGCGTAAGGCGGTGGGCTTATGCGTCATTAAAATAAATGTACAGGCTATTAGCCTTCAGAAGACCCACAGCTTTCTGGGAGTAATAATAGATCGCGAGCTGCCCTGGAGCCCTCATATTGCCTGCATCAACGAGAAGCTCACCATGATTACCCACGTGCTAAGATTTCTTGTGGGAAAATCGTCGGGCGGATCTGTACGAGTAATGCTTCAACTTTACACTGTTATTTTCCTCGGGTTGATGCGCTGCAGCTTACCTGATCTGGACAGAACCCAAACAAATGTTCACGTCCTCCAGCCGATTCAAACTCGAACACTGAGAATATGCCTTGGCCTTCCTAAATGTGCATCTTCAGTAGCGACTGTCGTCACCGTGCGTGATCACCCAGTCACAACATATGTTAGTGTCAATGCCTAACGAATGTACAACAGGCATTTAGCCCGGATTCCCTCACGCCACTTCGCTTCACTTCCTGCTTCTAGGCCACATTCTGCGTTCACCGATATCATTGCGTCGCATCGTTCAGTGGTTCCCTCTATCTTCACACCGGCAGCTAGACCACCATTACGGTTGTGGTGCCTACATCCCCTCAAAGCCATCCTAACCATTCCTCCAATCCAAAAAAAAACATATTCCTCATTTTGAGAACTACAAGCCAGACTACTGCTCCTGCATGAGAAACACAGTAGATGTCTTTACATTCACATGGATGGTCGAGTTTCTTATGCAAGCTCAGCAGGAGCAGTGGTTATTCCCGGGAAGGCCGTCATCATAAAATCCAAGCCATCTCATCTCACACCATCGATGGCTACAGAACTAGCCGCCCTCCGTGCTGCTCTAGAATCCGTGATTGAAGAACCATCCCAGACATGGTCAAACTTCTTCGACTTCTAGGCCGCTCTCCAGTGCATTCTGTCGCCAATTTGTCATAGACCGAATGAACAATTCCTCGCTGAAGTAAGACTTCTTCATGACCACACAATAGAGAAAAAAACGCAACATCGTTTATTAGTGGATACCAGGCCATTACGGTATCTAAGGAAACAACCATGGAGACGAGGCCGCCCGATATGCTCATGATGGCTTCCACTGTGAAGCTATACCATTATCCAGAAGAGACGCAGCTACATGGCTTCGTTCACTCGCGCCCGAACTAACACTTTCGCAGTGGAACTCGATGGAATTTGCCAACGCTCGTCTCCACAGCTTGGATCCGAAACTACTGCGGCGTCTTCCGTCAGGACTATCTAGAGCTGAGGAGACACTTCTGTGCCGCTTTTGGTTTGGCGTGGCCTTCACGAATACTTACTCGTTTCGGATCGGAATGGCCAACAGCCCTACATGCAATACCTGTGGGTGCGAGGAAACAATCGCTCACCTTCTCTCTGAGTGTCCCCGCTTCAGTGTGCCCAGGAAATTACTTTCAAGCATGCTAGATATATAGTCTTGACAAACGCTCCTTGTCGGAGGAAAGGGTGCTGGGACACTGGCCGAGATGGTCCTCAGCACAGACGGCTTTGAAAGTGTTGTTGCACTTCTTGCAGAGAACTGGTCTTAGAGACAGACTTTAAGCAGTGCCGTATTTTCCTTTCCTTTTCACCTTTCTTTGTCGCTTTTCTTTCCTTTTTTGTAACATCTTTCTATTATGCTTTGTTCCTCTTTTATTCCCTTCACGCCCTTTCTTCAGCACAGGGTGGCCATCCAGTCTGAGAACCAACTAACCTCCCTGTATTTCCATCTGTTCCTGCTTCCTTCCTTCCTTTCTATGTAATCTTTGAGCGGCTGCTCTATGCACTCAGATAACGCCGTAGAACGAAGTCTGGTAGGCAGAATGGTTCAGTGCCACCATCAACACCTCGCTTTTTCATGCAATAGCAAAGGAATCCCTCAGTGGAACATTTTGTCCAGCATTATCCACTTATGACTGTACCACGTGTAGGGAAAGCACGGAGAACGCGGGAGCTGTAAATTCAAGGCGATGAGCAAAACGAGAACAAGGTAACAGCGGGAGCTAACGTTTCGACAAGTGGACTTGTCTGTAGTTGACTTAAGGAGCGATCCAATTAGGCAGCGTAAATAGCTTATTGTTTCTCTACAGTGTGAGTTACTGTACTGGCGGACAACTTTCTGCAATAAAAGAAATGCTGTGGAGGCAAAATGCACACACCGTAATAGTTCTCATAAAAGCTACCACATGCGCGACGTACTATAAAAGCTTTTGACGCCGTTTTCGATGGCTATTCGCCGTCGCCGACGTCCGCGGGCCGATCATCGACGCTGACTTTCTGTGGAAGTATAACCTTCTCGTCGACCTTCGCCACTTTCACCTTCTGGACTCTTCAACAAACCTGTCCGTACAAGGTATCACCACGTCTGCACCACCTTTGCGTCTCGTACAAGCACACACCCAGGCGCTGCTGCTGCAGTAGCAGCACTAGTCGTCGTCGTCATCGTCAAGAGCGAACTGCCGTTTCATAGCTAACTTTCCACCCGGTGCCCCACGTGATGTTCAGAGGCGAAGGTAGTGCAATGGTGTGGCTTCGCCGACGCTGCCAGAATTACTGGGTGCATGCAGCGCCTCAAGGCCCTCAGTGAGACCAATGTGCTTAAGACGTGTCGCCAGTTTCTGCCACTTCGCGCGTCGTAGCTGAGTTTCATGATGTCAGGTTGTTGATGTTTAGTTTCCGCCATTCCCCCAAGTTCTTTTCGGTGAACCAATCGAATACGTCAGCGACGGACCACCAGAATGATTCCACCGCCTTTCTTCCGATGCCTTAAAACGTCAACACAGAAGCTCGAAAGAATCACCGCATATATGCAAAAGTGATCGCCCTTCAGTAGGCACCAGAACTGCTAGTATGCACGCAGGTCTCCGCAAAGTTTCTCACATTTTATTTTCTACTTCTCCAGCGTATATATTCCAATCGCGTAATACAGAATATTTGCTGGTAGCAGTCCAGTTTGTCCGCTTTCCACTTCCTAGAAATATGCCGCTTTGAGATGCCATTCTCCGCACGCGGTACTGCGACACAAATCGCCAAAATATTTCGATTTGGCGGCAAGCCTGTGACCTTGCTGCAGACGCCTTGGCTCTCTAGCACAAAGGCACGTTTTAAGACACTCAACTTGTTAGTTGAATTTTCACACTCGCCGAGATTTTACTATTCGATCTGAACGTGGTCCCATCGTGTGGTTATGCGCTTCTTTTATTTTTAACAAGACCATGCTCTCCCCACACGTGTCCGGTGAAAGTTGGAGATGACTGTGTAGAAACAGAAGGCCCACGAACAATTTCCATTTGTTTATCAGGTGACTGAATTGATGTCGCGGTTACCATCGTCGAGTCTATATGCCTGATGGCGCTAGTCCAGTCTTTTGTTCTTCCACCAAGGGGCTCCATGAGTACTGTCCACTACATGGCTCCCCCCCCCCCCTAGCACTGAAGGCCGTGCCGTTCAGTGGTTTAGGTTGTGGAGATGGCACTGCTGGAGTCTAGATGAGCTGGCTTCAAGAGGTCGATCGTAATCCGCCTCTTTCATGTTCCTGTGCTGCCCTCTGACGCACGCCGCTGGAAACGTTTTGGAAGGGTGTCGGGGATTTCGCCGGTTGACTTGTGTACCTGCGCCCATGTTGAGTGTGCGTCGGTTGTGCGGTTCGTTGTTCGCGATTAATTATTAATGGTTTCTCCGGGGCAGCATGTCACTCATCCATCGAGTATAGTGGGTGAACAGACCCGAGTGCGCTGTTGTGGTAACAGCACGGCTGACAAAGGCACGCTGAGTTCCGTCTGCCGACGCGGCTGCCTCGAGTTCGTTGTCGCTGATGTCTGCGATTGCACATCGCTTTTTCTATTTCTGTTGCACATTCACTAAACATTTCACATATTCAAGAAGCCTTCGACCGCAGCCTTCCACGTGGGATTTGCCAAAACGGTGCAATTGTTTACCTCTACAGCTTCAGATCGCCGTAAGCTTCGGTTATTGTAGAAACGGCGCATCGCTGATGTGAAATAATCTCAAAACGTAGCAAAATATGCAATCGAGTCTGTATGAGCGGCAAAGTCCCTTAAACAACTGCAACTGTAATCCAGACACATGTATAGTACGAGTTGTTAACTGATTCTCGCTTTTGTTTAACTTCATCATACTTACAGTTTGCGCGTGCTATAAAGTATTATCAGAGACAACTGTGCTCGGCATAAGTCCCCACTTATATGCCGTGTAGTTCTCTAGCACAAAGGCGGACGCCATCGCTGACATTATTGGCAACTGAGCGAGTTTATGCTGTATCGAATGCATTGTCTCTCTTTTCCTGTTTGACGAAGAGGTAAACAATACTTCTTTGGAATTAAGAAATGCCAGCATAACACACACAGACCCACCTTCTACGGGAATGCGACCAGCAGCGTTCGGTTACGGTGACCAAAGTACAAGATGTTGGCACAGCGCTGTGTCGCCGCTTGCCGCTTATTGTGTACGTGCCGTGCGAAGTGAAGAGTAGTTATCAAATCGCTATAGGGTCGCAACCTAACTATAAGAGCGGTTTCCTTCGTCCTGACTACATATTGTTTAAGTCCAGCTCCATCGGAAGCGGGTGCACGAACTCGACGGGGTCAGACCTAACCCAAACTTCGCTATATAAACAGGACAAACATTGACTCAGACTTCATGCGCACGGCTTGAGAGGACTGAAGCTCGTGCATTTCAACTTCGAAGGCATGTCGACACATTTTGAGCGCGAATAATTATATTTACAAGTGAATGAGCTGCAGCTGTCACGTTGTGGGTTAGACGGCTGATCAAGTAGAGTTCGGTCAAGCTATCACGGTCGTCAGGCTGATTTTGTCGGTGCTGTCGACACGAAAGCCCGTCGCGCTATATGACAACTCGCACCCGTCGGTTGCGTCGTTGTCGGCCTATTACGATCAAATGGTCTCAATGACGCAGTGCTGAATAGTCGGCCAATCGTCGGCGTCAGCGTCTTGCCCGTCTCGTATAGACCTTTCTTATCCACGCTGTGGCAGCAGTGCCTTCATGACCACAGAAAACTTCCGGTCATGCATTTCTGACAGTCAAGTTAGCCAAGAAAACGGAAGTATTTTGCGCATAGATTACTGTAGGTACATATTCTTGATGTGTTGAGATATGAAGAAAGTGCGGCATGTGTCGATCTCAAGTATGGGCTTTTTTTTTTGAAAGGAACAATAATATTAGCTTGTAAAACATTCCAACTTCACAGAAAAACTGGTGCCAGCTGGAGGGTTCTGTAAATTGATAGGCTATTGTAACTTGTGTTGTTGCAGAGGGCTTAACCGGAAGTCTTCTGGGAAGCCCGTTTGTAAGCATAAAAATGGTCTATAGACCAATTGTTACCACGCCTGAAAACAGTACACGAAGTCAGGCACACGCTGCCACCACCAGCAACAGTGGGCCGACGCTGCAAGAAGACTGCGTCGCCCAAGTGTAACGCTGGGGTTCATCGATAAATTTGACAGCCGTCAATGCAAGGCGGCAACTACGTGGTTCACAGTGCAGTCCGGATGAAGCCCTGGCCCTTTTCTGTTTCAAAGTGGAGTTGCAGTCTTACGCACGTTTTCGGCACCGCACCGACGTCGAGCTACCAGTAGAGTTTCAACGCGATACATGGCACGAGCGTTTGCAACAGCTCACGTCCAAGAGCTTCTTTTTTTTTTTTCGGGGTACTTTCCCCCGATATCTGGCCGCGCGGCCGCGCGCGCGCGTCCCTTCCAAAACGTTTCGCGACTAATCCGCTAGGGCAGGCTGCATGCGCCGTCGCGCCGTGAAAGAGGCGGATTGCCTGTTCGCGTCCACTGGCAAGAAGTGTGAAAAACTTGGCGTCACGCTTGATGACTTTGAAGGGACCGTTGTAAGGAGCTTGTGAACGAGTGCGAGTACCGTCGTGATGGATAAATACGCTACTGCTATGAAGTAAAAAATGGGCTCATGTAAACACTGCTGCGGTCGTTACGAAGCTGCGGTGGTATAAGTATGACCATTGTAATGCCAAGGTGGTCGGCGCAAGATTGTAGGTCAGGACATGACGGTTCTGAGGCAAAGAACTCACTGGATACGCGAAGTGTCGTGTCGAAAACGAGTTCTGCTGAGGCACACTGTGCATCTGCTTTCAGAGCTGTGTGAAGACATAGTAGACCTAAGGGCGGGCGCTCTGTCCATAGAATTGTGGAGTCATGGGCACAAAGTGCTGCTTTAAGTTCACGGTGGAAGCGTTCTACCATGCCATTGGAACCATAAATCCGGGTGCTTAAGTTGGCCGGAGCTACAGACAGCAATATTGTGAGAGAGTGACTGCTTCAGGCCGCGTGTGAAGTGGTCGATACAAGTGAGTATGTATCGTTGGTTCGATTATGGTGGTAGCGGACCAACGACATCAATGTGATCGTGGCAAAAACGAATGTCTGCTGGAGGAAAATGACAAGCCGCGCTCATAGTGTGTCGACTGACTTTGGCGCGCTGGCACTATATGCATGCCCGAGCCCAACATAGGAAGTCACCGTTCATACGCAGCCACAGATAGCGCAAAGAGATGAGACGTTGTGTGGCGCGTACTCCAGGGTGCGACAAGGAGTGCAGTGCGTCAAAAACTTGCTGCCGAAATTGTTGTGGAACGTACGGCCGAGGACGACCCTTAGACATGTCGCTTATCACTGGGACGTTGCAGCCAGGCAGTAAGATATCTTCAAAGCGCAGATAATCGTTGGCGGTCTGGAGTGTTTGAACTTCACGGTCTGTGCGCTGAGCGGTAGCGAGGTGGACGAAGGTAATGCTGGAACGATTTACTTGGCTTGCATTTATATGGATGCGTGACAAAGCGTCAGCACCGGGATTATCGGCACCGCTTATATGCCAAATATCAGTAGTGAATTCGGAGATATAGGCAAGTTGACGAATTTCGCGGGGAATGTGCGAGGAACTGTTGGAGGTATTAGCATAAATGAGTGGTTTTTAGGTCGGTGAGAAAAAAGAACTGCAGCTCTTCGAGGTTGTCGCGGAAGTGGCGGACTGCGAGGCTGTGTCCTAGCAATTCGCGACCGACAGTGCTGTAGCGGGTTTCTTGCGGTGTCAGTTTCCTTGAAAAGAAGGACATAGTCTCCTATGCCTTGGCAACCAGCTGTTGAAACACGGAGCTAACAGCTATGTCACAGGCACTTACCAAAACGGACATTAGAGCGTCTGTTTGCGGGTGTGCCAGTAGAGTAGTGGTAGCAAGGGCGTTCTTGGCAGAGATAAAAGCAGATTCAGCAGCATTAGTCCATGATATAGGCGTGCCGAGAGTAGGATGTGCAGAGGCTGCAAAACTGAAGCACTACGAGGAATGAAACGGCGATAGTAATTGCTGGGGCCCCGAAATGCCCCTAATTGCTTGATGGAAGACGGACGTGGAAAATCTTCAATTGCTTGGACAGGGGATCGGACGGGCTGGATGCCGTGCTTGTCTACTCGATGGCCCTGGAAATCAAGAGAAGCAACGCCAAACTCACCCTTCGAGACGGTTACAGCCAGGCGATATTGACGGAGGCTTTCAAACACATTATGTATGTCATATTCATGTTCCACAGCAGAGCGACTGAATATAAGAATGTCGTCTAAATAGACGCAGTAACAAGTCAGGCCACGGAGTACTTGATCGATGAACCGCTGAAATGTTTGAGCGGCATTACGGAGGCCGAATGGCATGTGCACGTATTTAAGCATGCCAAAAGGGGTAATGATTACGGTTTTTTGAATGTCGGAAGGCTCGACAGGAATCTGGTGGTAGGCTTCTACTAGATCTACCTCGCTAAATAGGCAGCAACCATGAAGCCATGTGGTGAAATTGTGGATGTGGGGTATAGGGTACCTATCGGGATTCGTCACTTTTGTTTAAGGCGCGGTAATCGCCATACGGCCGCCAATCACCCGTCTTCTTGGGCACCATGTGTAAAGCAGATGACCGAAGGCTAGCGGAAGGACGAAGGAAACCCAGCTCGAGCATGTGCTCGAATTTTTGCTGTGTAATATTCAGACGGCATGGTGCTAAGCGGCGAGGTCGGGCGTATACTGGTGGTGTTTTAGACACAATGTGGTGCGTGACATTGTGTACTATTAGACGATCTGGCGAGGGTGGTTTGTACAGCTCTGGAAATTCCAGCAGGATGTGAACCACGGTTTTGGGACCTGGGTGTATGCTTGTACGAGACGCAAAGGTGGAGCAGACGCTTTGATACCTTGTACTGAGAGGTTTTACGGAGAGGCGGCAGTGGCGAAGGTCGACGAGAAGGTTCCACAGAAACTTCCACAGAAAGTCAGCGCCAATGATCGGCCCGCGGACGTCGCTGATGGTGAATAGCCATCGAAAAGGGCGTCGCAGACCAAGATCGAGAGTGACAGTTTTCTGGCCATACGTTTGATGTTCTAATACGTTTTAATACGTTTTAATGACAGCGATGAGAAAAGACGAGTCATGGGGATGTCTTCTGCGGTCTTGAAAAGTAAGGGGAATGACACAAAGTTCCGCACCAGTGTGTCCAAGTTTGCAAACTTTCGTGACACGGTTGGTGACGCAGAACAGACGGCTTGATGCAGGGCCAGTAGCACTAGCCGTCAGTTCTCCGGGCGGTTTCCCGGCCCGACGGTTTCTCGGGAAGTTGCAAGGCGGACGGCACTTACTTGCGCGAGTGCCACATCTGGCGTGATACCAACAAATAAAGGGAGACGGAGGGAGTGACACGTTTTGGTCGCGCGAGCGATGCCGCTGCTGATGGTTATTCGCCCGCAAGCGTAAGGCAGCCAACTGGCTAGTTAGCTCCTCTACTTGCGCAGCAAGGTGCGTGCTTGAACTGTCAGGTTCGTCAAACTGCTGCTGTAACTGGGGCTGTGTCGCAACGGGTGCATTACAATGGTCAACAGTGGATATAACAGGATGGAAAGAATCCAGAATCTCGCCTGCCATCGTCGCTAAGGCCTCGACAGACGTCGTAGTAGGTGAGGCACATAAAATCATGCGCACCTGGTTCGGTAGACGCTGGAAGAACTCCCGAAATATTTTCGAGTCGGCTGAAGACGGACTGGTTCCCAAGAGTTGCGTTAGGCGACGAAGCAGCTCAGTCGTTTTTCTGTCACCAGTTCCTCCGATGAGAGGAGCTGTAGAATCAGTCGCGACTCAGAGTCGGTGGTGCGCCGTAGTAACTCCCGCTTAGGGTGTCGTGCTGATCATCGGGCGGAGGAGCTAGCAAAATGTCGCGGACCAAAGCTTCACTGGTCAGGTTTAGCGCACTCACGACGTTGTCGTACTTGGCCACCCTGAGATGTGACTCGGTGACGGCGAAACTGCGCCTCGATGTGGATGAACCAGAGTTCACACTCTGGGAGCCAGAAATCGAGAAGTTTGAGAGTGGCGACGGAAGACATTTCGTTTTCTTCGAGACGTCGGCCGGTTCCATGGCGTCGAGAAGAGACATGATAGACATATACAGTTGTGATGTAGTATCACGTCCGAGGTTACCAACTTGTAGGAACAGAAGGCCCACAAAGAATTGTCATTTATTTATCAGGTGACCGCATTGATGTCGCGGCTACCATCGTCGAGCCTTGTTCTTGTTTCCTAGTGAAATAGCGCAACCCACTCTGGGGGAATCGGCCATGAATCGGGCGGCGAAGCAAGCGTTAGCTTTTTTTTAATACATTAGGGTGAAATCAAATAAGTATCTTGCCAATGGGATTTAAAGTGTCTTATGTTACAGATATGAATAATCAATTATCTAGATATTTTGTGGATATGTGTACATTATATATTTATATATACATATATATATATATACCAGATGGCGCTCGTCAAGTCTCTTCTTCTTACACTTAGGAGCACTGTCCGTACTCCTCGCTACAACTGCATCAAAACGTACAGTGCATCTTGACTACAAACAGCAGTCAATGCAGCCTTCTACGCCCACCTCCCTACTGCAAGGCCGTGTGCTCTATCAACCAGCCTCTCGTCGGGTGAATGGTGTATGTCAAGTAGGCATCAGTACTTCCCTGCAAGAGTTCAGAGCGATACAAGCGCAAGCCAAACTGTTGTTGCCTTTGTTCACTACACACTGTCTATCAATACGTACTGACAATATTTTCTCTTGGGTTGTCTACAGTAACCCGTCTTCGAGCGAATGCAACGATCCAACGGGCAAGCCATCCGAATTTGTTCCTATCTCCTCAGGCAATGCTTTATTAGCTCTGCCCAAAAAAATGCGCGTTAAATGCGTTTACGGGCAACTAATGATGTATATCAAAGGCGGCGCTGTCTGATACCAGAGGTTTCATCGCTTGTTAGGTGTTATTATTGACAGTGACTTTTTATCTACTGCATCTAGCTGAACAAGAAGCTAATTTAGATTATTCAGCTAATAACGCTCCTGCGCGGAAAAACCTTTACAGAGCACTGTTTGTGGGATTTTTACGTTATAGCTTGCCGGGTTTGGCGAAACCATGCAAAACAAATGTTAGGAGGCACTACGCACGTGTACTAGGCTACCATGGTGGGCCTCAACTCATGCAACAATCGTCATTAGTAGACATCATCTTATTCCTCTGTACGTCACAGTTGACATCCCCAGTGAACGCATTCGATATCTAATATATCGGGTGCCCCGTCTCTATATTGCTGCTTTTCCGGCGTACAGACTTCAAGCTACATTTCCAAAACTTGTTCCAACTCATCAAGGCTGCCTTTCACCGGGCTTTAGCCCAACAGCAAGAACACTGCCACCCTTGTGGTGCTTACGACAGCACAACTCCGCCTCTCGATACCGGTAATTGCGAATAAGAACCGTCATTCAACAGTGGCTCTATGAGAGATGACATTCTTAGTAATGAACAAGGCATATGGATAGAAAACGCATTTATTCCGATTGATTTATCTTCGCCACCAGCTCCACAGGCGCTGTTATCTTAGACT
Source organism: Dermacentor variabilis (assembly GCF_050947875.1). NCBI lineage: Eukaryota > Metazoa > Arthropoda > Arachnida > Ixodida > Ixodidae > Dermacentor > Dermacentor variabilis. Next base: position 147,682,184 of record NC_134570.1, read on the forward strand.
TAAAAGCTAGAATCAAGTTCAGGGTAACTCATATGATGACCTTTAAGACAACAAAACTTGCCACCCCGAGTGTTGCTGTTAATTACATCGAGCAAGTGCAAGCCCGAAAGTTCGTAGGTTTTTGTGAGTCCAAGGCAGCCCTTCAGAATCTGCAATAAGTCTTACGACGCGAGGCCCATGATAATTCGGTAGTTCAGACAAGAAAAGTTCTCAATAAAGCCCTCATAAAGGGACATGACATAAGCTTCTAATGGCCGTCGCGGCACTGTGGCATTGTCGGTAACGACCTTGCTGATGATTCCGCCCAGTCAGCTCATAAAAGATCGCAGACAGTCTTCCCACCCTTATCAAGAACAAACACTGTGACGTGTTATCTTTTACTTGCTCACAACACGACACAAGCTTCGCGGCTGTCTCGAACTGTCGTCTCCACAGACTTTATTCTTCATTGACGCTGCAGATTTCATCAAACTTCTACCGTCTGGGTGCAGCTTTGCTTGCAGTGCCGCCTATGGTTAGAGGTGGCTTTTACAAAAGCCTACTCAATTCTCATTGGAATGTTAGACACACCTATCTGTGACTCATGCAAGGGGAAAGATACAATCGAACGCGTTTTTTTTTTGTGTGATCGTTATGACATCGAATGCGGCGTTCCTCGCAGTAAGGTTCGCGACTAGATAACAGACTATTTTCATGGAAAAAGATTCTTTCACCATGGCCCCACGAATTAGGGGCCGAATTCACAAAGCTTTTCGTTCGTAAGGGCTGTTTTTCATTGGCCGATCGCCTTCGTCAATAATATGTCCTACACTACTATTGGCTGGCACGAACGCATTTAGCGTAGAAATGTTTACCGAATACGGGCACAGGTTTACATGGGTATTGGCGCGGTTTATGATATCGACTGGCCTGAGTGGCCGTTTGTAGGCGTGTTGGACAACCACACGTGTTGGCATTGCTAGTATCTTTCTCCTTTCTTCTCTTATCTTTTCATCCCTTAATCTAGCTCCCCCTGCGTAAGGTAGCAAACCGGACGCCCGTCTCATTGAACACTTTTTGTTTTACCCGCCATGGTTGCTCAGTGGCTATGGTGTTGGGCTGCTGAGCACGAGGTCGCGGGATCGAATCCCGGCCACGGCGGCCGCATTTCGATGGGGGCTAAATGTGAAAACACCCGTGTGCTTAGATTTAGGTGCATGTTAAAGAACCCCAGGTGGTCAAAATTTCTGGAGTCCTCCACTACGGCGTGCCTCATAATCAGAAAGTGGTTTTGGCACGTAAAATCCCACATATTATTTTTGTTTTCCTCCTTCACCTCTTCCTTTACTATATAAGCGAGCGCTTCATCAACACAAAAAAAGCTCAACAGACTAAAAACTTGACTAATTGAGGCACGTCAAAATAAATGAGGCAAGACTGTTGCGTATCGGGGCCACTGTAACGTAAGGCTCTTCCAAACTTTTCTAGTCCATTTCTGCGATCAGCCCTCCACGATAGGTCAAAATTTTTTCGGGCCATTCCCACTTCGTTTGTCTGTCAGGCGACGTCAAGAAAACCACCAAATCTCATCTGATATGACGTGTACACACTCATTATGCATGCTTAGACCGAAGAGAATAAAATTATTATTTCCATTTCTACGTCTTCTTCCCCACAAGCTCACCGCTATTGGTCAAAATTTTTCGGGCTGCGCCCACTTCTCATGTCTGTCACGCGGCGTCACAAAACCGGGAAAACTTACCACTTCAGAGTAATGTGTACGCATTAAAGATGCATTACTAGGCAGAACAAAACTGAGCTTTTTCCGGAATAACGTGACACTGCCCCGTTCCAAAATGAACAGAATATGGCTGCCCGTCGATCGCTATGTCACTTGCTACTCGGAGCTGTAGGGGCAAATTGATTTATTTGTGTATAATAAACATTTTTGCGTGGCAGTATAACGTTGCCGAGCCCTTTCAGCACGTACAAGACATCGTTCAGACAACTTTGCTAGGCTGAGCATCCGCTTAGCGTCATTTTTTCCGTTCCAATGCACTTACCGTTAACCAGTCTGTTTCTACCAAACACCGAAAGCTAAGCAAAGAGAAGCGGACCAATCGCAGTCGCGGGCACTGCCCTCCTCATGCGGTTATTTATTTTCATTGTGCTAACCGAAATCCTCTCCACTTCTACATGCTCGTCGCCTCTGATCAGCCAATCAGATAAGAAATACCTGTCAAGATATACAATGCTATTCTCTTTGAAAGCAAAGTGACCTCCCATAAATGAGGAGGACGTTTCGTTGGCATGTTTAAACAACGCAGCGGGTCACCGCCCTATGCTCGCGTCGGTTATTACGTAAGTTTGACGTCAGGTGATGGGAATAAAAATATATTCGAACAGTTTTACGTTATAAGGTCCCTCGTGCGAAAATATATTTAGTTCGAATGAATTTATGCGACACAGGAGAGCAAGTGTTCCTATCCCTCACTTCACTGCTTGAAAGAACTGAAAAACTTCTTAGCAACACAAAGCTGCCGGCCAGCGATGAGAAGTTTTAACAACCAACCCTTAATGTCCCTCCAAGCACAAGAACGACCAAACGCGTTTTCCTCTACCTGCTCAAAAGACAATGAGAATCACTTCCAAATCCATGAAAAGCATTCGCCGCATAACAGCTGAACGTTTTTGATTTCACAGCATCAGTTAGACCTCTGCTAAGAAAACCTCTGAGTCGGGCAACAGCCCTAAAATTTCTGGAGCGGTGAGCAATGAATAGCTGTTCAAGAATTCATTCACCACCACTTGAGTTTTTATTACCATTGGGAAGACACCGGCACGAAATGAATGCCACCAATTTTCACCTTGCGTAACCTTTCGTCACCAAACGGGATCATTGGCATTTAGTAGAAGCTTGAGCAAAAACAGTATTTCTTTGCTTTCTTTATTCGCTAAACGCCTTGACAGTCACACCTTTGCAAAGAAAGCCTCCGTCTTCACCTGCGCCAGGGACCAAGTACGGTCGGTGAGAGCTTCAGAGTACACGCGCAGCCCCCGTTGCAGTTGTCTAGAACGCGGAAGCGGTGGACGCAGCGGTGCGTTTTGCGCCGTTTTGCGCCGTTGCACCCACTAGTTCGAGTCGACTAGCTTTGGGCATACGATGCCAGCTACACAATGAAATGGCTCCACACAGTGCAATTGGCTTCGCAATGCAATGCATCTTCGTCTTGCCGCATCCCCGCCTAGGGCAAGGTGAGCCTCAGCAGTCATCGAGATGCGAAGCCAAGGTGTGCCTTCTGGCCTCGATTGGCCTACGCCCACTGAAATACTTGCTTTTGCTGCACAGGGGGCAGCGCGCTTAGTGGTGACCCGCCGGTAATGCACTGCTTGCTGAAGAGGAATCCGACTTGAGCCAGTGACCTCCACTTCATGGCGCAGATGTGCGCTGCTAAAGAACGCCCCCCTAAATAAGTTCACAGGGGATTGTGCAACCACTTCCTGTCATTTACAAACATATGGGAGACGTACGTTTCAGTTCGTTCATAGAAAAACGGTGTGATGTTTACAAAATCTTACGCCGCATAACACTCAATGGGACACTAAAGACAAGGGCTGAAGCCCTCTAGATGTATGTACGTATATTTATTTAAAAATTGCGCTGTCTTTTTTGCTAGGTGGAACCGTGTTTCTTGTCAGCAATTAAACCAGCAAAAAGGCTCCTTACTTAGCATCGATGTGGCTTGGCGTGTTGAAATTGTGTTTTAATTTGTGTTGAATTACAAGACAGGCAAAGTGTCTTGCTTCCTGAACTCCCAATATTACCATCTCAATAGATTCACGGGAGCTAGCATGCCTATCTAGAAGTGGTACCGTCATTCTTTCCCAGTTTTTGAGCAGTATCTGTCTCACCAAGGCAGCGTTTACGGTAACATCGAGCTGTTTGCAACTGCAGAAACGTGGACAATACCAATCGAGCGTAATCCTTATATTTAGCGTCCTTCGAATGATGTGAAAGTGACAGGGGGATCATGGGTTTTCTGATGACGTAGTGGGCGGCTCTGTGCAAGTGGCCTCCGCGCTCCTGGTTACTCGCGCAGCAAGAAACGCGGAATTCCCACTGGTCGTATCATCATCTTAACGCTGGGGTAGGAGTGGTAGTGGAGCGGGACAGAGGAACCTCGCAGACTCCACTCGATTCCGTCGGCGAAGCTCTCGTGCGGCCCGTTCAGGTTGAGGCCGTTCAAGTTGGCCGAGTGGCAGCTGTTGTACCACCAGGCGCCACGGAAAGTCGAGGCGCAGTTCTGGGGCCACAGATCGTTGTCCCGGTCGTGCGTGGAGAAGTTCTGGCCGTTCGATATCGCCATGGAGTCCCAACCTGCCGACAACAGCGGGAGAGGTCAGGGGCTAAACTCAGCAATCTTTTCGTTCGTAATCAGTGCGCCGAATTTTGCCATTGGCCGGTCGACTTCACTAAGCATTGGTCCTACACCACAAATGCCTGCTATTTGCTGTTACGAAAAATTCTATCATATAGATGTTCTTGTGCACAAGGATCAAGAGCAGCAAAAGAAGTTAGTTGTGACAGAGCGGAACGCTTTTTTTAGAGAAGTTGAAAAGAAAAGCTAGAAAAATAAGCGTGTTTTCGCCTTCAAGGTACTCTTTCTTGCTGTTCCTCTTGCGTAGATTTGCTGTATGCTATATTATTTGTTAGGAACTAAATGCTTGTTCCGAACAGTGGGAACCTTGAAGTCAAGCAGCAAGACAAGCTAGTTTTGAGAACAGTGAAGGTTTTACCTACCTTACTACCTTAAGCTTACCGTATGCTACATAGTTTGTTACAAACTAAATGCTGCTTACTGGTATTGGGAGCCTTGATCTAAGAAAATTTACCATCACTCTCCGAATATATAGCCTCATGATCTTCGCCACGGCGGTCATCAGGATTTATTTTTTCCCCCTTCGGCTCTTCACCTATTTCTTCCTCAACGTTGAGATCATGGCCGAAATGCACTGATTAAGGTGAACCTCACAACTTTTATCAATTACAATATTCTCTCAGCCATATGGATAAAGCCGTCGCAATTTAATATGCCGGACGAATTTCGTGCCATTGTGTGAACTCTAAAAGTCGGCGTACGGTTTCGCTTTATTTACATTGCCAGTATTGCCTGCTCAGCTCCCTCAACGCATGCGTTGTTCGAACTATAACGATATGGACAGTGCGTATTACAGTGCAAAATCAGCGTTTATAAAAGCTCTGTTGACCACCACCAAGTATAAGTAAGGCTTCCGGTTTCTCTTTCTTCTCTCTCTCACCTTCAGGTCCGGAGAACTTTCCGAGGTGTATTCTGTAAAGTTTACTCTCGGGTTCCACCCGAACGCTATCGTAGTCCACCGACGCACTGTCGTCCGTGCTGTTACTCAGCACCACACGCAGAACCATGGTCTGGTCGCTCGACGTCAGCGCATTAAGCGCGTCGTTGCCTGCGAAAAATAGGAGCAAACGTAAAAACTTGCTGGCCAAGTAGAATGTGATCAGAGGAATGTATCGCGCATTTCACTCATACGGCGTGATCCGTGTGACGTATGTGCCACACCAGCGGTGGGAAGAGGCTCTTTTTGTCGTTTCTTCGTTCAGCACGGAACACTGCACAAAATGTGGCACCTGTACGGAAGGACCTACGTGCGCAAATAGACGCTCCATGGCCTCGAATCTCAGCTGAAAGTGAAGAGCCAAAACTGGCTCTATCAGCAACTAACACCGCTTCCTTCTGTAATCTTCGAGACACTAACAACGCACGTGAGCAGGCTTTCCCATTCATCTGGTTTGCCTTGACCAAGATGGACGAGCTCCCGCTAAATACTGCTCTTGAAGCTCAAAGACGCGTTTTGAAAGTTGGGACGGTGCGATGAACATATTGCGGCAAATGTGGTGGCACCGAAACGCGCTCTGACGCCTTAACAATGCGACGCATATTTTGCCTCATTCTTGGCACTTCGCTACGTGTCTTGCCTCGCTTAAAGAAAAATGAACTATGTTTGACCGATGTGGGAATCGAACCTCTGCCGTCGAGCACAGAAGCCGGGTGATCTAACCATTAAGCCTGACCCCATGCACGCTTACCTCGTTCCAAAGCCAGCCAGCTCTTTGAAATACTCGGCGCGCGCCATCACGTGTCACTTTGCCCTTTTCTTTACTTGTCACAATTCGTGCTCCGAGGCATTGGGTTAGACTGCACTATCAACGGAACAAACCGACCTAGCCTGGTCCTTCCTTCGTAGCAGCTTACCCTAGAAACTCTGCGACGGCGCACCGACTTCATGGCTGGCCAAGTTAATGAAACTTTGACATTTCTTCGCTGAAGTACAAATGCCATCGTCGTTTTATTATACACCAAATGAAATAGTCAGTTGTACGTACGATTGTATACCACGTAGTCGCTGAGAATATCGCAGTGTGTGTTTATCTCGCTTACGCTCGTCGACTGCCTACGTGGAACCCAACAGTCGCCATGTCGTAAGCCCACGTCAGACGGCCTCCGTATAGATCATGCCAAGTGGTAGCCATCCTGCTGTTGACGTCACACACGCGTACGCTTACTATCCACACCCAAAACTATTCAATTTGAACGAACACACTGGTCCATCGGGCATTGTTTTGCGGTACCCCAAACAATGCTGGATAGCCAGGTGCCTGTAAAATGCTTCGCATGTCATAGATATCTGCACACTTTTTTTCTTTACTATTTTAGCCTTGTGTCCGCCATCTTGGTTAGGTCAGACGACATTTATAGTGAAGAGCACTTCCGCACTCTGCATTACCTCTGTTCTCTTCTATAAAGAACATTCTGCTTTTGTGATGGCCGCTCCACCTAGTCTGGTGTCGTAGCTATGTCGTCACCGTGCACCGCTAGTACATGCGGTCAATCGTGACAAATATTCCCATTGGATCAACTGTTGCGCTGGCAGCGAGGAAATACTATGGGCCAGAAGATTTACTTGCGATGCATTCTCTTACCAATCCAGTACTCCTCAGATGGATCACCGAAGCCTCGAGCGTATTCGGTCCAGTTGCGGTAGAAGTGGTACACTCTGTTGCCGAACTGGCCTCGCTTCTGAATGACCTGCAAATAGCGAAGCCACAAGTCGTCTTGAACTTGCTCCACATTAAGGAATACTGTGCGCTTTAATGAATGTTCTCGTCACGCATCAAAGGTCAACATAATTCTCGGGTGCACTGTAGTTTCCTAGGACCGTGGTATGTGTCATCCCTTGCCAGGGATGCTAGAATGCGCATAGAGAGAAAGAGAGGATTCGATAGAAATAAGCGAAGGAAGGACAAGTAAGTTAACCCGCGAATATGTGCTGTAAGCTGCCCTGCAAAAGGAAAAGGGTGAAATTGGATAACCAGTACGTTAACTTATTTTCAAAAATCAAAAGCACTAGCTTCACGCTATCAACAGACATCAGGCTGGGCGGCTTTAAAGCCGTTTATCTCCATTATTTAGCAGATACAAAATTGTGGCACAGACCGCAACACTAGGACACCGTAACCGACATTGATTCTACGACAGGTCTGATGAAAAGTAATCAACAAGAACCAGTAACAGACTTCAGCCCATCCCTCGTTATACGTGCTAAACACCTCCCGCCACTTCTTATTTTGTTTTGCTTTTGAGACTTTCAGGTCATTACTCCATGCACCAAGCAATTCTTCTTCTCCTCCTACTGCTCCATTGATGGGAGGAGAGTGAGCTATGCGCGCATAAACGCTGCTATGGAAAGTAGTTTCCTCGATGAGGAAAACAAGGCCCCTTGTGGAAACATCGAGGGGCGTGATGGGGGGGGGGAGGGGGGGGCGAAGGAGGGCACTAGTATCTGTAGCATACTGGGAGACCCGGTAACGGAGCTGAAGCTCTCCAGCCTATATAAGAAATCTCGATCTGTAGCGTCACAAGTGGAAGGCGCAGGTGTTTACGTTCGAATAGAAATTTACAAACAAGCACGCTGTAAGAGGAATAGATACCACAACCATAAGCCCGCTCTTCTGAGGCCCCAGTCCAGCCCGCACGTGCTTTCCGTTAAGGGTAAAACTGCAGAGACACGAATTGCCTACTGCGAAGCATGCTGGTGACTCACCGTCCAGCCACCACCATCAGTGTCCATGTCGCAGTAGACGCTCTGTCCGGAAGGACCGGCACCCTTGTGGAACACTGTGTACACTCCGCTCGAGCGCTGTCCGGCACCGAGCAGGTCGGTGCAGTGCCGAGGGAGAATCGTGGCTGCGCAAATAGTTGCCATAAAGAGATAAAAAAAATAACAAGGACTGCTCACATTCGCGCAAGCTTGCGCGAGGCACCGCACCAGATATCTCCAGTTCATGTGAAATAAAGTGTGCACACTTGGGAATGCCGGAGACGCAGTGTGACGGCAGGAATACGTTCATTCGAAATTCCACCGCCCTTGTGCTGTCTCACTAAAGATAAGATAATATTAATCAAGGATAGATACGCGGGAATTTCTGCGAGAAGTTTTCCACCTTCTCAAAAAGAAAAAGGTTTGGCAATGCATCGATAAAAACGGTTGCGTTACTAAAGGGATGACAGGGACTGTAAAAGCCGCAATTCTAATTACATGTGCAAGCACCAGCGCAATTTCTTTCCTTAGTGTCATCTCTACAGCATAAGGAGGCAACGAAGCCCTCACTATGGACCCAACACAGGGTATGACGCGATGGCTAAAGCGAAACGACAATATCGCAAGAGTACACTGAAAAGCCTACCGTTTTGTCCCGCTGCATTCACTGCGTTACTTATCTCTTAACCTTACGCCAGTAGGCTAGCCTATTCAAAATGTTGATTTACAAGCAACAAGTGGTTTCGACGGTTAGCATTCGCTTCTCACTACGTGAAAACGTTCCAGTAGTTGGTGCTCGGTGATTCAGTATCCTCCTTTTTCTCCACGTCAACGTCCGAGCGTAAAACGAATGTCCACCAGGTTTTAATAAGTCGTAACTGATCATTTCTTCTGACGAGGTGTCCAAAGCTGTGTCAGATACAACATAACAGGTTCTTAGAAAATGCACTGCTTTTAACACTAAATATGCCCCTTTCGTGGCGTCCGTGCATCCTTCCTCTCCTAAGCGCCTTCGTCACTCGTGATGACTTTGTAGCCATTCGTCTGTACCCGACGCCTTGACTACATCGGCAGCCATAACAAGAGCCAATGGGTGCGAAAAAAGAACGCGTTAAGGTTGAGATCCCTACACAACGTGAGCACAACCTACTACCTCCCTAAACTCCCTAAATCGCTAGCACCGTGTTATATAAACGACTACATTTTGCAAGTAAACTAATGCAAGGTCTTCCCCAACTCGCTCACGCACGCAGCAGGTTACTCCAAGCACCCAAAACAGGGCGCATGGCATCGCACTCACTCAAAATACTCTCAAGTTATTTGGGATTAGCATAGATTTTATTCAAGAAAATAAGTAATCGCAGAGAAGATTACAAGTCACCGAAGCGTTCAGACATATTAGCTTATACTGCACTTGGCCCCACAGCATCACGGGGTAAAGAGGCATCTCTACACCTGGCATAACTAAAGATCATCGGCGGCGACAGAAACAAGCAGGTTACTCTTGAGGCTGGCCAGTATCTCGGTCAGCTCGCGTGCCCGCTGTTCCGCTTGCTCGATGGACGGCCGGACGTCGGTCACCGCGAGCGCAGCCGCCTCTGCTGCCATGGCAACCACGTACAGAATGGCGACGCCTACCAGCATGGTCAGCCGCCTGCGGAGATTCCCAGCAGCCATGTTGTGCCTGCAAAATGTACAGGGACAGTATTGCCTTCAATGAAGGGCTCTATCTCGATTACAAACACCGCGATTTCGTTCAACATTTCTATACTTCTTCATAATCATTATTTCATTCAGTCAATTCACCTTTACGTTATCTCTTGTTCAAGCGAAGCGTCATTTGGCTGATCCCAGGCACTGTGTGCAATGTAGGTACGTTCTCGTATGTGAACCGTTTCGCGCTTCTTCGACAAAAAAAAAAGAATTATAAATTCCGATTGTGGGATCGCACACAACGTTTCACTCCTCACAGTCTGCTGTGTTCATACACGCGTTTGCTTGCAAGTTGCACAGAGATAGTAAGCAGGAACGCTATACGCTGAGAGTTCTTGGTCAGTGGTAATGGGAACGCAACCTTCGCACTGCCACATCGAGCCGACTATAAGGGGAACGTGGTGAGGCGATCACTTGCCTTTCGTGGTAATTCAATGCCCTATCTGACGACATACTGGACGTGTCTGCACGATAAACGCCCCCTTATCTAAAGCACGAACCCAAAACACTTCTCTGAAACGCCCGAGCAAGCTGGCTGCCACTGGAACGGATCAAAACAGACGTTGCTAAAGCGCTACAGAGACGAGCTAGCTAAACTGCTTGAGCTGAAGCAATTGCTGAGAGCAATTGTTCAAAAGCTATGCAGTCAGTGCCCAAACGAACGAGGAGAACTGGGAGAACACAGGACTTTTGTGCGCATAGAAGTAATAAAAAGAAACTTGTATAAAAAGCAGAAACGTCGCGCCAATTCCGAACGTCGGTTTGAAAGCTGGCAAAAGGGTAAGAAACCCACTGAATCGACAAGAAACTGTTAAGTATATTGTCTTATTTTGTTTTTCAGAGGGTGCTGCCGTTTTTTATCTTTTTTTATTGCGAGTACATTTATATAGACACTCCAGGCGAATTTTCGCAGCCGTGAGGGGCGACGACGTTGTTATGGTGTCTACAGATGTTTCGGTATACTAGGTAGATGCAAAATTACTGAACCGTCATAGTTGCTTTGATCGCGTTTCATGGTCTTGATTGCTTTATTATCAGAATTTTCGCTATTGTATCGCTCGAAGAATGGTCATAAAACATTACATTCACAGCGTATACCTTTAATGGCAAGTCATTAAATATATTGCAATACAATGTTAAAGCTCACAATCTGAAAGCGGTGCAAGTTCAATGGTACCGGCGCGAGTGCTCTTTACGGTACGTTGACAGTTTCCCGTCCGTCTCATCTCGTGCAGCGTCGGGGTGCAATGCCTGCAATTCCACTTAACTGCAGCGCTCATGAGTCCAGCGTTCTGGGACGCCTGGTAGGTGCCAGGACGCTGTTTCTTTACTCGGCAGGAGTTGCCTTGCGTGCTGCTTTCTCGCCTACATGTCACACACGCGTATAGTAGCTACACCAACGGAAGAGTTTAAACACAGAGCCGGGCCAATGTACTTTGCAATTCTATCATGATGCTATACAAGATACTCGCGCAACATGTATTTGAGATATAGATACATGATACTACCGCAATTATATTGCATCCGATACGATACATTCCATTTGTATCATGAGATACTTCGACGCATTCGCAAATTTCTCATTATAGATCTATATAATGCAGCAGCAAACGCGCATGCAAAAAAATGTCTGCGCGGAAATTTTTTAACTCCGACCAACCTTGTTTCATTTGAATGAAATGATTGTTAGTGGCTCAAAAGTTTTGTCTTTCTCGGTCAATTTACAAAATTTTGATTCTGAAACAATTTATTAGTGTTGCTTTAGTTGCTTAACATACGACTCTCTATACGCTGCGCTGTAATCCGTTTTTGCTTGTCGCTTTTGTAATCGGTGGGGGTCGCTGCTCTGCTTGCCGGCCAGCTAGCGGGTCGCCATGTAACTACAATATCATCAAAAGAAGCCTCTGCACGATGGCACAAATACGACTGTGGATTTTTTTTTTCATTGTCCGTGAACGTATTACCGTTTATGCCCTCCTTGGTACCGATGCAACTAAGAACAAAAATATCAAGAAAACAAAGGGTCGGCTGAGCCCAGAAGTTCGCGTGCTTGTTTTTTCGAGATGTAGTGAGTGCCACCACGTGACTCGGCTCCACCAATAGGGACGCGCAGACCTCATCACCTGTCCTCGCTGGAGGGCTCTGGCGGAAAGATAAAAGAATGCCACTGCCTTTAGTTTTATTCAGGTGGTTTAGTGGAAGCAGTATAAGCTTGAGAAGTGGAGTTCAGCCAACGTTTCTGGTTTCGAACAGTGATTTTCGCGACAGCCAATATCTTGTATCTTAGGGTACACGATACATTCTTTCATGTATCAGAAATACAGGTACTGATACACGGCTTGGCAGATGTATCATGATAGAGATACAAGATACCCAAACTGTATCTATGATAGTACCTAAGATACGTGCATCTTCGATATTGCCCAGCTCTGTTCAAGCACAACGCTAGACCTTGCCGTCGCTGTCAGCGTTTCGGCCTTCGGGCGCTACTGCAATTCTTTATTTTCGTTTCAAAAAAATGAAAAAAGAAGATGAGAGGAATGCAGGAATGAATTGTACAACCGAACGATACAGCGTCCTGCGACCGCGTGGATACACCGGGTTACAATCATAGCATGCTCGTACATCTTGCTTAATACAATTTTTAGCGTCCCAAAACTGGGCAACAGCTGCGACCATAGAGCCACAGCAGCGGAGGGCTCCGAAACAGTTGCACCCACTTGAATTGCATTTACGTGCACCCAAAGCTCTGCACGCGAGCGTTTTCGAACGCAGCCTCCGCCGAAGTGCGACCGCTTGTGAAAGTCGTCACATGGAGTTCCGCTGCAAAATGTCATACCTCTAACACCACGCCGCATCTCAGTTCACAAAGTTGAGTGAGCATTCATTTCATGCTGGAGCTGATCAGTTATTATGTAGCCTAAGAGATTACGTGAAAAAGGATTTAATATCTGCGGCAGGTGAGCGCTACGCAAACGATATTTTCATAAGCGTCAGACAAATGAACAAGAGGACTTTTTTTTATAAAAGATGACTCGGCTAATGACACCATATAACTGCCACTTTTCTTATTCATTCGTCTTTCAAAAGTTCCCTGAAGTGAAACAAATAGGCTCTGAGTACAAATGTGGTATCAGTGAGTTGGTGACGGTAAAAGGCGGACAGCGTCCGGCCTACAAACAGACAACGAAGTACTTCGGTTGCTAATGGTATTCAGAAATGGCGCTGCTTCTGAATATTTAACGTATGCAGCTTTCTTTGTGTTTCATCTATATTTGACTGGATGAGAAACGCATATTATGTAAATGTATGCACAATGTTCAGAGGTTATGTGTAGTTTTCACCTTGTTTCTTGGTGCCAATAATTCCTCTGTATCGATATCATTTTCTTTTATCCAATCATGTCATTTTTCTGATAAACTGTATTAGCATATAGGCCACCCATTCCTTTTTGATAATGTAGTACATCAGTAAACCAGTGGCGTTGTACACAAAAACCCTGTCTATTTTGTATTTCCCCTCCCTAATAATACAATGTAAAGCCGCCCTGATGTTTAATAATGTAGCGCGAGCGTCGACTGAACTGCTGGTGAGCGCCTTATAACGGCGATAAGCGTGCAACAAGGCGAGAGTTCGCGCACGAGCCTTGTTGCCTTGTTGCACTCGCCTTGTTGCACGCTCTTGTTGCACGCTTATGGCCGTTATAAGGCGCTCACCAGCAGTTCAGTCGACGCTCGCGCTATATTATTAAAAATCAGGGCGGCTGTACTTAGGGCGCTATAGCGTAAAGCTATTCCAAACTTTTATATTCCAATTTTGCATCAGTGCTCCACGACTGATAAAAAATTTTCGTGCCACCACCACTTCGCCTGTCTGTCTCGCGACGTCACAAGACCGCAAAAACTCACCGCGTAAAAGTGACTTGAACGTGTTAAAGCTGCATTATTACGCTGAACAGAACTGATTTTATTTTTCTGAATAGCCAGAGACTGCCCCTTTACGAAATGAATAGAAGATGGCTGCGCGCGGATCGCTCTGGTTCTGGCTATTCGGAGCTGCCGGGGAGCAGAAATTTATTTGCGTATAATACATTTTTTATTTTTTTTGCTTGGCAGTATAACGTTATCGAGACCTTTCGGCACGTATACGACATCGCTCTGCCAACTCTTTTTTGCTGAGCATCAGTTCTGGTGGCAATTTTAACCATCCGTTGCACACCGCAACGATTTTCGACCAGCCACTGCAAGGGCAAGCGGACCTATTGAACACGACGGCATCACCCTCTCCATCCGGTTATCTAGTTTCACTGTGCTGGCTTGGCCGCATCGAAACCCCTACCACTTGAGCGTGGTCCTCACCTCTTGTCAGCCAATTCGGTAAGAAAATCTGCTCAATGAGGGCAATGCCATTCGCTTTAAAAGCAAAAAAATGTGCCCACCTATAAATGAAGGGCGCGTTTGATTGGGCGTTTCAAAGAACGCTGCGGGTTACCGCCCGATGCTTGCGTAGGTGGCTACGTAAATTTGACGTCCGGAGACTGGAACAAAAACAGTTTGCAGTAGGTCCACCTTTGTTTAGGAAAAAGGGAGTTGACGGCTATTTCATTCAAATAATTTCTTAGCAATTTCTCGTGCGAGCTACTTTTGTCACTACATACAGGTCAATGAAAATAAAGTCTCTTTGTTACTTTTGTAAGTATCTCGGGCAAATGTCGAGGTGGGGCTATTACCATGCTTTTTTTCATATTTCTTTTTCCACTATACACTTTCTAACGAAAGTTACTGCGTACTTGTTCGAACAGTGAAACTTGTTATTGAGCAAGAGCAAGAAGCTTGCTAATCCTAGAGCTCTCGTTCACAAGGCTGGTGTATGGACCACACGGATAAATACATAAGATAGAGAGACAGACAAGAGCAGGCGTGTTCAGCGTAGTGTTCGGCCGATGGCTACAAGACGACTCAACGCACGGCTGTGGATACGGCTCAGAGCTGCCCACTACTTTCGCTCCTCGCGTTAGAGAGGTATACATAGTGAACGAATATCAGCGCGAACTGACGAGGACGAGAGGAGAATGTGACCGACGCATGCGCTGCGTGCGTCACCTTCTCGTCTCGTCCTCGTCAGTTTTCGATGGTAGCCGTTCGCTATGAATCAGGAACAAAGCCCACCAGCAAGACACAACTAGGTATGGAGAGATACACTTCGTCTTTCACCTATATTGAAGTTCTGAAAAAGGTGACAGGAAGAAGAGCGGGAAAGACAGGAAGGTTAGCTCATTATATGAAGCGCTGGCAACGCTGCGCTGGGGTCAGTGGATAAAGGAAAATACGACTGGTAAAAGAACTAGCATGTCTGTTAAAGGAGGAAAAATAGATTATGCTAGCGCTCTGTGTACGCTTCGCCGCTTTCGTCTGTACACAATCATCATCATCATCATCAGCCTAGTTACGCCCACTGCAGGGCAAAGGCCTCTCCCATACTTCTCCAACTACCCCGGTCATGTACTAATTGTGGCCATGTTGTCCCTGCAAACGTCTTAATGTCATCCGCCCACCTAACTTTCTGCCGCCCCCTGCTACGCATCCCTTCCCTTGGAATCCAGTCCGTAACCCTTAGTCACCATCGGTTATCTTCCCTCCTCATTACATGTCCGGCCCATGCCCATTTCTTTTTCTTGATTTCAACTAAGATGTCGTTTACCCGCGTTTGTTGCCTCACCCAATCTGCTCTTTTCTTATCCCTTAACGTCACACCCATCATTCTTCTTTCCATAGCTCGTTGCGTCGTCCTCAATTTCAGCAGAACCCTTTTCGTAAGCCTCCAGGTTTCTGCCCCATATGTGAGTACTGGTAACACACAGCTGTTATACACTTTCCTTTTGAGGGATAGTGGCAACCTGCTGTTCTTGATTTGAGAATGCCTGCCAAGCTTCAACCCAAATCTTGTTCCTGGCCGTCTCTCTCTCTCTCTCTCTCTCTCTCTCTCTCTCTCTCTCTCTCTCTCTCTCTCTCTCTCTCTCTCTCTCTCTCTCTCTCTCTCTCTCTCTCTTTCTCTCTCTCTCTCTCTCTCTCTCTCGCCTGGCCGAACAAACGCGTTCGGTCCATCTCCACCGTTACAATGTGATTTTTAAGCATTTCTGCAAGTACTGAGGATGTGCTGCTTCTGGGTGGAGGTTCATTATACAAATTTGTACAATATAGGCCCCGGGAAAAATGATAAGACGATTGTCTGACTGATTTGTTTGTTAAGGCATCGATAAGCAACAAATAAGTTGTGTCAATGCCTTGTCCCCAATGTTGGTTTGTTGCATGAACGAAAGATGGCGGAGCGTGAAGTGAAAACTTACAGCTATATAACAGTTCGCTGTCGCACGCAAGGGAATGATTTGGAATTTAAAGAAAGGCACACACAGAATGCAAATGTACAACTTTCCTCATAGTCCGAGATAGTGATTGCAGAAAACAGTCTTCTAGCTTTCGCAAACCCCTTCAACAGAGAATTCACACATATTGACTTTGAATAAAGGAAAGAGAAAGAAACTGAGAGTTTGCACAATCTTCTGTTACGACACGAAAAACACGAGATATATCCAGAGTCAAATACACACGACAACAAACAATCGCACTTGAATAAACCGCAATAAGGGACAAAACTAAAATATAAGGAAATAACGCAAATAATTATACACATGATTTAAGCAGGCTGATATGTAACAGTTATTCCTTCAGAGGTTTTCATCAGCAAACTAGAAAGTTTTTTGAAGATAGCCCAGTGGACGTAAAAGAAGTAACTTTTTTTTTTTGCAATGCATTAACAGTGGCTATGAACTGCATGATGCGCAATTTAGTGCTAATTTGAAACCTATAGCTACATGCATTTCTTAATGTGTAATTTGGCATGTAATACTCAGACTGCTTTGTAATTGTGAATTGTGGTTACTTCTAGACAAGACACCTCTCTTAACCGGTAATGTTGGCACTATCTCACACACTAGCTACGCGTACGGCTCTATGGCATATTGCTTGAAACTGAATGAAGGGCGCTCTTAGTGCAAATAATTCCTTCAATAACAACATATCTCATTGGACAGCTTGGTCTGGTCGTAGCATGGACATTATTACAATAAATAAAATCGGCAGACTTCAATTTTGACTTACATTGCCTTAATTTTGAAAGTGAAGAATTTTACTTAACGTGTTATCCAAATAGCGCTTGTCGCGCAGTTTGGGAATTCCTGCCACCCTTAGGACACGCTGCTAAAAAAAAAACAATTTTTTTTGCCTTTCTCAGACTTTCATCAAGAAAAACTTATCCTCACTGAACGAAGTTTTATACATCATGATGGTAATCAGAATTGCTTCATAACGGAAGCCCTCACAGCCTGTAATAATTCCCGCAGTGTTCGTGATCTCCGCGTCATGATCCTAGTGCCGAATATGTGACACGCGTCTTAACGTCATCGCATCTTCCGAAAGCTTTCACTCCTAATAGAAACACCATATAGATCTCACGGGTGAAAAAAATAGCGAAATCGTAAGGACACATACGATGTGCAGGGCGCTGGTTCGACGCTCTGTGTTCTGGCTCCGCCGTGCGAGTGTTGCGACCGGCGTCCTGCGTCGGTGACCGGGATTTCTTTGCAACGGATGGACTCCGCGTGCCCCGGTTTTAAAAGCTCAAGGTGATGACGTCGAGAGACACACACCGCCGAATCTGGCGAACCACGCGTGCGCGTTGGGGTACAAACAAGTTTTCTTGTCTCCGCGTGCCCGCTGAAAATTCCCGAACGCTGTAACTACCTAAAACAAACGATAAAAGCCCGTCCTTTTCTTTGTATTTGCGTGCAGTAACGCCAGCGCCAGGCGGCGCGCGTTTCAAAGGCGCCGCGCCGTGTTCTTCCGCGAGGAGGAAAGGCCTACAGCGCCGAACTCATAAAGCGTGTAAACAGTGGCTCCCCCTGGGACCATCCTCGCTGCGTACGCGTATGCAAAGCACCGGTTGCGAACTTGCTGAAGCCTCTCGATCGCCGGATAAACGCCGGTCGAAAGGACTCTCTGAGATAACGCTGTTTTCAGGCGCGGTCGCACTGATACAGTAGACTGAGCGCTTGTACCGACGGTAGCGATTCTGCAAGGCGAGAGAGCCCCTCCGCCGAGATCCCGACAGAATTTACGGGTATAATACAGCGTTGCTGACACGGTCCCACTCATCTTCTTGGCTGTTAGCCGCGTAGCAGCCTTTTCTTTTTCCTTTTTTTTTTAATGCGGCGCTATGACTATTACACGCATCCGGGCACGGCTACATCGTCCGCGTGCTCCGCTCCAACCATTCTCAAGGTCATCTCCCCGGTGCCGCCGGTCAAAGTTTGGCGGCAACAAGAAAACGCGAGGCGAGCGCTGAGCCACGGGGGCAAGGCACTGCTAACCAACTTTCTCTCTTTCGTTTGAACATCGCCCCTCGAATTCCTTTCTTTCAGCGCGTTACCGCCTGCTCGCCTCTACAAAACGGTGCAGCGATGCGGATGCTACGGCCGCCGCCACCCAAGTGGAGTGCGAATTTGTCTCAAGTGATACCACCCGTATGGCCGGCGCGTTTCGTTTCTTGTATATGTGGCTGTACCCGGCTGGACTAGTGCACAAGCACAAACCACTGACGCTCCGACATAACTCGTAGACAGTTTACTTCTGTTTTTCTTCGTTTCCTCAATTGGCCGTAGGCTCACCGAAGTGTCCACAATACCGCGCTCTTTTAGTGGTGGTAATAGTTTACTGGGTCTCTGTATTCCGACAAGCCAATGCGGGAGTGCCGACGAAGTAGATTTCCCACGCTGAAGGCCTAACTAATATCAGAATGGCCGGTAATCTCACAGAGACAATCGCCTGGAATTCAAAACGGTTGCGTCACCAAAGCCGCCTTGTGGTGGAAAACCGCTGTGGAAAGGATTAGTTCGGGGTTAGCAATTTCATGCTCGTTCTCTACCGTGAGCCAGTGACCCCTTTAGTTTCATTCTCTTTCTTTCTTTTTAATTCTGAGAATGGCTTTTTTTTTAGCTCAGACACAAGGGCAAAAAGTAAGATAAGACCAAAGTTGTAATCTCTCCGTGTCATCGCTCTAGACACTTTTGTAACCAGTCTATAATGAGCCTCTAACGCATCGGCGAACAGACGTGTTGACGAGTCGGGGTTCCATTAGGCACGCCAAGGCAGCGAACATTTCAAGTGATAAGTTGGAGTCTCCGCATTCGTTCTTGTTTGTTTCCTTAATTTCCAGCGCGCGACGCTATCTGTCCCGAGAAAATGGCGCGAGTGCACTTGCTTCTATATCTGCGGATTCAGTCATTCATATAGGTCGTAATTTAGAACTGTTCCGTGAATAATATAAAATATCAGTGGCATCCACGGTTGGGCGTGTTTGGGGAATGACCGTGACGAAGCACAGGGCCGAGCACGAGAAAAAATAAAAAAGACACGCCATTGATTTAGCTTCATGTTTTCCGTATTGTGACATGTTTGGTTTTGTGCATTTCAGGTAACTTCAATGCTCTTTTCTTCTTTATGGGAGACGTTTTGTGCTCCTATTGTTTTGTTTTTCGTCATGTCGTGACGCCTTGATTATTTGTTCCCCTGCGCGTGTAATGCCTGTGCCTTGTGATGTGCCTCCTTGTCCTAACGAACTTTAACCGAGGTCTTAGAAGATACGGACGCACTGTAGAAGGACGCGACTTAACCCTCGTTGTCGGAACGTCTGCACAGCAAATCGCACAACTGTCTTGCATTTTTCGTTAGTTGCGCAGTTACTCAAGTTTAATCACTCAACGCTGCTAGTGTTCTATCTAGAGAAGAAAAAACTTGCACAGAAGAACTTATACTGCGTACTACGCTACGATCGGCTCAGCGGTATCAAAATGATTACGAATTATTTCCGCGTCATAATATACAAAGCCCGCGAAGTACGAAACGAACCCCCCTGCGAGCACCCACTCGCATGCATGCTCTCTATGGTGTCACGTGTGAAAGAACTGCGATTTTTTTAAACTAGTACGCTATTGTCAAGAAAGCGACAACGTAGCGACAACTTCAGGTTCATTATTCTGTTTGTCGCTATCACGAATGGCCGCGTCCATTGCAATCTGCAGCGCAACCAAGATTAATCGCCGACGTGTAATTCGAAGCCAACGCCTGCGTCACTGCTTTGTCATTTTCTTACCGGCAGCTCGATAGGTTATGCGAACGCTCTTCGTTCGCGTGAAGCACGTTTGAGAGCACTGCGATTGTGCCGTCAAATCTTCACGTCTGTTTTTTTTTTTTCTTTCGTATTTCGTGAAGACGCGTGGACGTTTCGCATGTTTCGTTGTACGTTTTGCCACTTTTGAAATTGGTATTTTTCCTTTAAGACTTCCGAAATATATAATAAAGCTTGCCTAATTACGCAACTAAACGCAATGCAGAAGAGTCGGTGATTTGCTCCGACAGCCGCAAACAACGTGCTTTTAGTTAACCAAGTATTGTTAAAGCTTGGCTTAACTTAGCGGGGGCAGTCTGCATTTCTAATTTTTTTCATCGGACAGAAGTGTCCGGCATCATCTCGTTGGGTCAATCTCGCCTTGCTCAATCACGTCAACAAAAACGCATAAAACAGGCAAGGCAGCCTTATATTCTCTGCAGCGGTATTGTGTGAGCTATTGCATTTTCTCTAAATTGTGATGCCTTCTAGCTAGAAACCGTCTCTCAGTGGGTAGTGTTTCTGCATCAGAAAGCTTTAGGCCAGCAATCAAGGGCTTTAAAAATTGCCATCTCCAAATACGCTGTCTTTGGGATTTAGGCCGTCTTGACGCAATTTTAAAAAAATTATTCCCGTTTCTCTTGCATGCTAACTTACAGAAAAAAAAGAATAAGTATCTGCAAGTTTCAACCAAGCCCAAAAAATATATCCGTTTTCTGATCAAATTTGTGAAACTAGTGATTGAGTTTATTAATAAATTTATGTAGTTGAAATCGATAATTTATTTATTCCCACAGATAAGAAAGAAATAATTTATCACGCTATTGCAGAGCTCAGCGTTATGTTTATTTTATTTTATTTTTTTGCACCAAGCACATGCATAAGGAGTCCTCACAGAGTTCTGCAACTTACCAACAAAATTATAATGTCCACATGGGCATTGTATGTCATGCTTAAACAATGTCGGCTGCTATTTCCCGTAACTCTAGAACATTTCTTCCCGAAAATGAAATATTTGCTTCAGAATCGACGCCATGGAGGAAACTAAAACTTGTTTCTTCGTCAACTTTTCCTTCTGTAATGATGATCTCACACGTCCGTAAAAAAGGCTTAGTAAATAGAGCAGTGGCGTGTTTGTTACGATGCAAGGAAGGTGCGGTGAGCCCTTAAAGTTAAACTTTACGCGAGCGTCGCTTCGAAAGGAGTATTCATAACCCTTGCACGTAGGCGCATCGGTACGTAGAAGATTGCCAACAAATTTGAAATAAATTGCGGCGCCACGCACCGCACGGGAGCGGTCTCGTTAGTATTCCGTTAGTGGCTAAACTTGAATGTTTAGCCTCCACGATAAGGAGAAGCGGGACAGCCTTGCCTGATGTTCCCATCTCGACCGCGGGCTTCGACTGCCGTGTCGCTCGAGTTTGCCTTGTCGTGCCATTTGAAAAAAAACCGACGACGAGTAAACACAGCAGCGCATGTGATAAGGGTTCGCGAGGCAGAGCAAAATAAACTTTCTTGCACGCTGGTTTCTGTGCATAACTTTTTGGTGCGTTTTTATAGCCCTAGCATCGAGAGTGAGAGATTAATACTCACGGTGTGAATTTCAGCGCTAAAGAGGCTAAGGAAAGCTTAAAATGGGAAGCATTGAAAGGGCGACGGACAACGTCGCGCTGAAAGCTATTTCATTCCATATGCCAGGGTACGGCTGGCACACCAAAGGAACAAGTGTATATGTACTAAGGCCTCATTACCGACCACCACGCGTAGGGCATAAGTTGAAAGTACGCGTAATTCCCTGCAACTCGGAGTTGTTTAAAAAGTCCTTATTTCCAAAAACTATTGACACGTGTACTTGCCTATATCTTTCTCGGGCGACCACGTTTCACCGCCTAACAAATGTTATCGCACAGCGCAGGACGCGCCTGCTTGTATCGGAAGTTTCTGGAATGTTAGCGATGGTTCCATATCCGATGCCTGTCACCGAAATTTGTGTAATCTGATTGCATTTATACGTGACGCGAATGGCGTAGAACTTTGTGGAAGACACGCGAGTCCCAGGGATTACTCTGGAGCATTCGACGACTGATGCATAAAAGCCGACGCGCTTGACTCGCTGGTCAGATTTCCGACGATCGCCGACTGTGTTCGCCGTTTTCGTTGAGCATTGAGTGTAACCTGTTTTTTCTGGGTACAGGTTCGCCCAATAAAGTTAGTTTTGCCATTCACAGTTTCTTTTTTTTTTTTTTTTTGCTGTGTCTAGTAGCCCGCTCTATGGGACCTTGCGCCCCGTAGCTCGCAGGACCTTTCATTAAAGTTATTCCATCCATCCATCCATCAACAGTCACTACCACGTGACACTATTAATGAATGGAATGCTTGCCTGCTGGTGTTGTCAGTAAAGTGTCAAACTATGTTCCTCTTTTTTTTTTTTGCCGTCGTGAAGTGAATCAAAATTCACGTATCTTTTTTATTACAGCGTTGCCTGTGTATACCTTGTATGTTTTGAAACTACAATAACTATCGCTATTATATTTCTGCCGTTATTACACGTTATGTAATAATATGAAGAAATTTTCCATTTATATTTCATACTGTTTGTAACCTGCCCACTGTAATGCCTTCTTGGGGATGCAGCTTCTAAATAAATAAATAAATAGAAGATAATTTAATCATTCCAGTTCACAAGCATTGAAAAATTGTCGGTGTCCTCATTAGTCTGTTATCATTGAGAGAAGAAAAGTTAGCCGGGATTGGCAGAGGTATTGTGTTTCAAGGCATTTGGGAGCTATACCGGGTGTTTCGGCAAACACTTTTAGAAATATCTAAAATTGTCTGTGGCAGATAGCGCAATTCTAGTCCATGAGCTAGTCTACTCGATGAGGCGGGCATCACTTGCACAAAGAATTAAAATTCTTAACTGACTCATTAACAAAAATTGACTAGCTAAATGTTTAACTAACTACCTTATGGCCCGGCCCGTATTGCAATGTACAAATTCTAGCCGGGAAGTTCGCAAGGCGGATCCACATGGAACGAATTCTCAGGATGACACCAGTTTCGAGATATTACTTCCCGAACTTTGAGGAGGAATGCATTGGCGTTCCAGTTACTTTCTTTTGTTTCAGTGCATAAAATGGCGCTTTGTTAAGAAAGTAAGTGAAACGACAGTGCATTCTTACCGTAAAGTTTAATGGCACATATCTCGTAAATGGTTTCATCCTCACAATTCTTTTCATCAGCATTTGCCTTGCAGTGTGACCCGCTAGAATTTTTAAGTTGCAATATGTGTCGAAAGGTAATTAGTTTAAAACTTCATGAGTGACTTTTTGTTAATTAGTCGATCATGCATTTCAATTTCTTGCCCATGTCCGCCTCTTCGGGTAGACCAGCTCACGGGCTACAAGTGTGCTACCTGCCAGAGGCAACTTCAAAAAATTATTTTTTAAATGTTCGTTGAGGGTGTCAGTACGTTATTATGGCATAACATATCTAAAAACTCCGCAGCATTTTTTTCTTTTTTTTTTTGCAAAATGAGAGCAAGGTATCATTCAAGAAGACTGTTAGGCAAGGAGGCACAGTGTCATCGCAGTCATTCCCCGCACGTCGGTAAGAAATTTTTAAAATACTATATGTCAAGTTCGCAGATAACATTAATCAAAAGACTAGCGCAAATAACAGGGACACAGACGGAAAAAAGCGACAGGATGAGCGCTAATTAGCGCTCGTCCTGTCGCCTCCTCCGTCTGTGTCCCTGTTATCTGCGCTAGTCTTTTGATTAATGATGTCACACCAACTAGCCCAGCTTTCCGCTTTGATCGCAGATAACATCGGGATGATAAGCGAAGCTGGAGACTAATTCCACCGACATTGTTGATGATGACCTCTTCAGTAAAGAAGGAAGTTGTGCTTCAGGAACACCAAGAATGTTTTTTCCTGTCGTGAGCGGAGTGTTTGTAACTATAAAATACGGAAATACAACACGTGACCTTGAAGTTCCCCAGCCGGCACCACGTGACGACATGAGACGTAGGCAGCGTCTCCTTGGACCTTTGTTAATACATTATGGTCAAAGAACGAGCGCACATTGCATTCTAAAGCCTTTCCATAAGAAAACCTTTTCAAAAATAGGAACACACCGAACTCGCCAGAATACTTTAATATCAGTGATACCATACCAACAAGTACCGGGGCGACGACACGGCACAAGACTTAACAACGTAAACCTTGGTCTAAATGTGTCTCCACTGATAGCCAAAGCCTTTTCTAACTACTTGATGCAGGTCGAGTCCTAAAGAATAACTCTGTTGCTCTATTTCATCCGTTGTTAAACAACGACCTCTCGTTTCGCTTAGTCGCGCATTTTTTTCCTTCCCGAAAGTCAGCACCTCAAGCGGCTTTCGCCAATACTGCCTCTTCTGCACTGGTGCCTGAAATCTCAAAATCGCGGATGTCTTAATGTATTATCTTGGCGCCTTATCCTAATGCGTTAATTATTTTAATGCCTTATCTTAATGTCTTCTTGCGGACACGCTGCTCGCCTTACGTCGGTGATCGAGCTTGAAAACCTCTTCAGACTCTCACTGACCCTCCTGAAGCCGTCGAGTGGTACTTATCTAAGCTGTATGCACGCGGATCACGGGAATAAAGTCGGAAAAAAAGATAAGAATGCCTCCTGGCGCATTTAACAGGTTTTCTGAGGTTCTCAAGAAAGTTTCACAAATCTATCTGCAGAAGAGTCTATGAGCCATTTATCAAGATTTTTTTTTTTTAAATGGAGCCGGCTCAAGACTTCTCTGAAGAAAGAGTGGTATTGTGGGACTGCACTTGGTTCACTCAATCCCCTGATGGCGTCTTCGTCAATGTCCCGGTCCATTGACGAGTTTGCTGGGTTGGGGGTTTCTCCGAGCGGGAAGAGGGTTTAATGACCACCGCTATACCGCTCCAAGCAGTTCGCGCTTGCTCCCACATTTGAATAGAAGTGCGGGCACCAGTTGCATTCGCGTGGCACTATACGCGGTAGCGCCGAGTGCTCCTACCGTGGAATGCCATTCCGGAACGGCCGCGGGATAACAGTAATCGACTGTCCTTACTTTCAACCTGGCAATGCTTTTACTTTCGCATAGGGCCAAAGTAAAGCATCCACGAAACGTCGCATGAAGAAATGCAAGGCGAGATGCAAGAGATGGTAAAGCGTACGGTTAGAAGACCAGAAACGCTCACCGGTTGCCGGATAATGCGGCGGCTCAAGCAGCTCATAACTGAGTAGCCTTCGCAGAGCAGCGTGGCTATGACATCTTGCCCCATTCATTTTACTCGCCGGGTTGAGCACCGAGCGACTTCTACGAGTTTGCAGACGTAATTAAACGGCCTCGCGAAGGTCGTTTCTCGAACGAGTGCTTTGGTGAACCGAAAACTGTACTTTAGGCGCCATGCAGACGTCCCTAAGCTCACGGCCCTGGGAATCCTTAAAACTTGCAGAGAAATTCACTGGTCCTGCAGATTCAATGCGTAGAAAAAATATATTTATACGAGTGCACATCAAATACCAGGCAGGCGCCTTTAGCCATATTATGTAGATACGCGTGGCGGCGGCCCTGTCCGCGAGCCCAGCCGTTAAAATCTGGCACAGCGTGGCCATCTGGCCCAAAGGCGACGAGGCCATCGCGTCTGGTCGCTCACCGGCTTTGCTCACCGGCTCCAGCTCCCGCCACAGTCGAGACTCCGGGTTGCTGTTCATCGGCTTCCGAGACTGCCTTGCCTGCCGAAGAGCGCGTCTCCATCGAGAAACAAACAACGCAAACCAGGCAAACAAGACGCAAAAGAACATGTACACACAAATTACGCCACACAAGAAACGGTAACCCCACCGCGAAACACGCCACAACAGCTACCATCAAAATGCCGAAAAACTCCATCCACAAAACGAGAAGCCCTGATGCCTATCTTCTGAGAACCACCAGTTGGCCCCACGTTGGGCGCCAAATGTGAGCTCAGGGCCCTGTCCTCCGAGCCAGCTGAGGCTTCACAAATCACAAAGATTTGGACATACGACACAGGGTGCCAGAGTGATTCAAGAGACAACCTTTACTGCCCGTAGCCCCTGACCAACTGGACTGCTGGTCCTGGTCGCCGCTACTCTCGCTTCGCCTCCAGGTTGGCTGCGCGTGGCACGAGCGCATGAGCCAGGCCCAGATGATGATGATGGCGACACAGCGGCGCTGCCATGCAGACGCCATCCCCATAAAATTAAAGCGGAGAATACGTCCACCGCTAAATGCCTGAGTAAGCGCGTTAACAATTTTCGTGTGACGTTTTCCTTGACTTGCACTGGCAAACAAGTGTAGAAACCAGCAAGCCCCAATTCCAACAAATAATCCTAGACGCTTACAAGCAACTCAGCGAAAATAAACGAATTACTTTTAAATCTCTCTCATAGGCAGATTGTTTTGTCATGAGTGAAAATGTCATTCGTAACTCCTAACACATTTATTTTCCACTTTATTTTTATTTTCAGCCAACATCGTTCGCTTCGACGAAACCACGCCACGTCTTTTGTGGGACGATTGATGTGGCGCATCCGCTAAGGAATGTAGATGGCTATATAAAATGAAATTCAGCATTTCGAGTGACATTCACAGTCCATTTATTAAACCGTAGGCCACAGGCACCGTTAACACATCTTGCGAGTCAGCTCGACACTACTGCTTTCTCTGATAATTTCGTTGATGGCAGCGGTTTGACTTGATAGTCAGGACGCCTTCAACGCTCAACTAAGGAACGTTAACGAAAATAACTGTCTCGGCAATCATGCAAATTTCCTTCGCAATCGGCTTCTTTTTCGTATTTTGCCTTCGACAGGTTATCTGCTGTCACGCTGCCAATGGCGTGCTGCCAATGCCATCATGCCGTCGTCGTTACTATTAGTCGTCATCGTCGCCGTGTCGTCTCGCCGTCGTCGTTGCCATACAGTTGTATCGTCGACACGATGCCGTTGTGGTCAGATTTGTATATCTGAGTGCCACTCAGGCTCTTCTTCTGAATGGCGGTTTACGATTCGTGTTCAAAAGAGAGACAGTTACACAGCTGCCGCCCCCCCCCCCCCTTGCCAAATCGCCTGAAATTTCTCATATTGTGAAAATAACCAGGTATCCGAGCAAGAAAGAAGTGAAAATTACTTTTTTTTGCAATGTAAAACGCGGGGAAAAAATTTGACAAGGTCAAAAATATTGTGCGTCTTGTTTCGTGTCGCTTAGTACGAACACTGGCAACCATAAGCGTTTTTCTGAGTCGCCACTTGAAAGCAAGTCCTTCCTAGATGGGAAAACGGTCGCTCACACGCTGTTTTGTATAGCTGTATTTACAGGTTTTGGATCACTCACTGCCTGGCGACCCTAGGCAAGAATTGGCTACAAGCACTCTTGTAAAGATGGACATTCCCTCGTACTCACGCAAGCGACCGTACGGGCAGGTTTCTGATGATCACAGCGCAGGCGTAGCTAAAGCTAAAAAAGACTTTTCAGCAAAACCTAGTTGGACAATCCTTTGCTCAAGGGCTGACTTGCTCCAGTAAAAGGTGATGACTACAGGAGGTTCCCAGGTTTTAATGTTGTCAGTATGCGTTTGGCAACGGCATACCCGCGCACCTAAAATTGAACATTAAAGGATATTTTTTTTTACTTTCGCAACTAAGTGTGAATCCTTGACACCTACTTATGTAGAGCAGAAATTATAACTGCCTATTTACGAATTGCTTTATGGGCTGAGCTAAAGTGTTCGATATTGTGGAAGGCTAACAACAAGCGCTTTATATCTGAGGTTTAAAAAAGAAACGTTTCACCAAGCAATCGTAATTAGGTTTTAAACTTTTTCCAGCTCGTCTCCCGCACATAAGCAGACACCGAATACAATCCTGTCTGATGGGCGATTGCTTGACGCATGTTTCTTAAGGTGGCAGGCACACGTTCGAAAGTCCAATTATTTCACAAAATTTATTTTTTACACCTTATATATACCCACACATTCAGCAACCCTTCGCAAAAAATCGACTTCCTATCATTATTACTTTCTGAGTTGCAGTGAGTTTTGCAACCCATAGCCTCGTTCTGCGAAACCGAAAATCAGTACTATTTCTTTGATATGAAAATTATGCAAAATAACTTTTTTCATCTTATGTTGTCACGGAGCAGCCACACGAACAAAACGAGATTCCAAAGCATCTATCTCCTGGGGATCCAGCTATGAAACTGGTGCATTTTAAGCCTGTGTGCAGTTTTGAAGTTTTTCACGTGATTTGAAGATTTGTTCACGTTTCTCCCAAACAATATTTTGCTCAACCTCATGTTACGCAAACTTTGATAATTTTTATTGAACGTATTCATGTGAAAATTTGCACTCTCATTCCTCACATAGAGTTCTGTGCAACGAGCTAGAAGAAAAGAAATGCATGTAGTATTTTTGCATTTGCTGCTCAATTTTCGAATAAATTTTATCAAAATTGGCAATTTTGTTCCTTCTCCTCAGTTTTCCGAAAATTACTTTCTTAATATTTATCACAATGTATTTATCCTAGTTCAGTGCACAGGTTTCCCACTTAGCTACATGAATACCGAAGCTTCACTCAATTCAGCAATTTATTAGTTACTTATCATTGCTAGCGCGGCTAGTACTTTTATCACATTTTATGCGAAAAAAATTACCTGCCAAAAAACAAAATGACCAATTTTCTGCGCTTTAGATAGCTGAATAAGCTAAATAAGCCATGCTTATTTGGGAAAAAATGTTGCTTGAATCCTGGCTCCTGATTTAAATAATTTCTTGTGTGTGTTTGTGGCCTGCCACCTTAACTTTCTTATATGTCAAATTTAAGCAAATTTATTATAATTTTAGAAGCCCTACGGGCTAATTTATTTTTATATCAGGCAAACCTTTTCAGAGATTTAAAAACTTTTTTTTAATTATACGCTCATGTGGGAAATGGCAGTTTTACCAAGGAATAAGAGTAATTAAGGGAAAATTTGCCTCGAAGCTTGGGAAAAATAAACGTGATATTCTTGCAACAGTGAAAGAAGGCCGGGAGTGATACAGCAGCAAAACCGAATATATAAGCAGAATATGAAATCAGCCAGAATATATATTCATCCAAAAACGGCTACGACCGCATTAAGATAAGTTCGCGCGCTTCAATATGGCTGTTTTCCGGTGTGGTCGAACAAAGAGTGGTTGGGGGGAAGGTGCTAAGGTTGTATTTTTATTAATGTGGCCCACCGCATATCTCCGTCTTTAGCCTTCGGATGACGTATAGGCTTGTCATGATATTGTTACGGGGAAAGCTAGCATTGCACAAAAAACGCGACAATACGAAGTCGATGAAGGCGCGTCTAATCTCGTGCGCGAATTCTCCGCATTGTGCGTTGCGGTCGATAATCATCATAAAATTCTCGTCCTCGTTAAAATATATGCGTTGCCCACGGTTTAAAATATACAGGAGCGCCAACTCTATCATCTTGCAATGCATTTGTCGCGGCGAAGGGACGCGCACCGCGTGCTATGTCATCTAAGAATATGAAAAGCAGTCGCGAAAGCTTGCGTTCGTGTTGGCATTCAACTGTGCGACTAGCTTCGACAGGTCACGACCTTACGATATTAACCGATTGCTTTAAATTTACCACGCCAAGTTCAGCCCCGGTCTCACCCTCACCGACCAATCCGTGACCCCTCGAAACAGACAAGTTTCGGAAAGCCACTTCCCGCTGCCGCACCCCGCCCTGAATGACGCGGCGGAAATCATGATAGTCTGCACCCTCCTAACTGAGTAGTTCACTGGTGCGCGTCGACTGGATCTGCTTCGCAGCGATCAGATGACGCAGCAGCTCCACGTGCTACCTGTTTAACCCGTCGGGGAGACAGGTTGATGCGCCCTTCAAGTTCGTCGACTCGGGTCTGGAGTCGGCCGCCTGCACAACGACGTGAGCTGGCCAAACGAGAGAAACGAGGGCGGTTTGTTACGACGTGACGCAACTTTCATACATCGTCTATGGTTTCGAGAAGCGTTCCAAATGCGCACTCTCTCCTCTTGGAATGGTCAGAAGTCCCCGCACGCGAAGCTTGTGAGCGCGAAAAGATGACTGCGCACTTTGCGTGCGATTGTCCTCGTCTCAATGGGCAATTTCTGCGCACGACGCTCGACAAATTTGACACCCGTTCTGTCACGAAAAATAAAGTTCTTGGACACTGGTCCCAGCCGACGGCAGCCCGGGTTGCTATAAAAACACTAGTGCATCTTTGAAATCAGCGGAAATGTATCACTGTTGCAGCTGTCAGGGCACTTGAGAATTTTCGTGTGTGTTTGTGCGGAGAACTACTTTTGTCCTTATCCTTCCTTCCCATTCTCCTTCCTCCAGTGTGGAGAAGCATCTCTTTTTCTCTCACTCTCTCTCTCTCTCGTAAGAAATAAATTGTCAGTTCACTCTGTCATTTAATACAAGTAAATGAGGCAAGGAATTTGACCTTTGACATGCGAAGTCAACTTAGTGCTGCTCATCAACATTCTCTGGGTCTTTCAATCGACGCTGCGAAATGACAGGTCTGTGCTTGACCATGCCCCGGTCAAAGTAACACGGTGTCCGTAAAGTGACATTTTATGCTTCATTTACCCAATTACTGATCGTTTGAATGATGGATGAATAGATTGATTCATTGAATTTTCTCTCTCAAAGCAGGGCACTTGCACTGTAAAGGACGCCGAAGATAAGGGTTCCGTTTAACTTTTGTTATTCGGTTTCTTAGAGATGCACTTAAAGCTAAGTGCACAGCTCTCTTGCATTGTATCTTGGTATTAGCAAGGCCGGCGCGACCGGTAACCAAATTAACGGCCTCATGCTGACTAGCTGAACGCTATAATCACCGAGTTATATACAGTGTCATGCGCTCCACAGCAGCAGCGAGTGTGCGGCTGCAAGAAGTTTTCGTTCGTGTGCCTTATCAGACTATTACGTCGAAAAAAAAGCGTGTTTTAGAGCGCAGTTCCCAGGCGCCCGTTCCTGCTGCGATCGTCGGCGTAAACGAGCGACCGAGCACAGCGAAGGATGAAAGAGCGAACGCGGAGCACAACGGAGGATGATATACGGCGAGAGAGGAGAGCACGAGGAGGAAAGCGGAGGAGGAGGGTATGAGGAAAACGTGAGAAGAAACGCATAGTGCAGCGATGATGTCTACGATGGGTGCCAGAGTAGCGCGCGTCGTCTGGGTGATCTGTCTGTGGCGGCTGTTGCGAATGGCGCCCACGCGCCAACCACGCGCTGCCTCTCGCGATCTCCAGATTAGCGAGGCAGTCGCGCCCCACTTGGCTCCGTTTGAAACGTGCTGCACGAGACAGATTGTCCGTGCAAGTTAATATATCGCGAAAGAAGACACGTACAGAGCTGCGCTCAAATTTTGCATTAGGCGGTATGGCAACAGTCGGTGAATTTTTTAAGTTGTGTCAATGTGTGGAAAATAAATTTGTGTGTTTTCGGATAAAATACATGCGCATTACAGCTCAAGACAAATATTTAAATGTTTTTTGCACAAGTTAAGACAACCTTGACTTGTGAAATTGTCTTTATGTAGAAGAAAGATGTTGAAAACCAGCGGACTTCTGTTTTAGCGCCCTCCTGCTAGTCGATATTGCCGCCATTGCCTTTCGTGCATGCTGCAGTCAGGGGGGCTACGTCAGTGAGCAAACCTAGAAGACGTCCAGGGCCTATACTAGCCGCTAGCACAACGTTACTGCAGTGAGTGACCTGCCAACCACATCCGCGTCTGTCTGCTTTCGATGATACACTATGTGACGTCTGTTGTTTTCCAGGATTGTGTTCTCTAAAGTGTTGTCTGCCAGTCTTCAGCGAAAATGTGTCCCATGTACGTACGCCACGCAATCATCACTGCGCATTTCAGTGAGATGGCGCTACTTTGCCGTTCTGTGCCAACTTAATGTTTAGGAAAGTAGGCATAGAATTCTCTGAAAAAATTGCTTTATGAAAGGAACTGTGCTATTGATTACATATTCTTGTTGCAATCACGATAGTTAGATATCATATCATCTGTTTTATTATTGTGTGATTTCGTACAAGACAAGGCCGGCTGCGTATAAGGGTAGTAATGATGGTAGTGGTAGTGACGACGTATATTTGTTGCAATGACGATATTTAATTATTATCCGTTTTATCACTGTGTGATTCTGTAGAAGTCGAGGCCGGCAGCCTACTGACCCTTTTCGTGGCGATCCCGTGGGCGCTGCCATGTTTGATCACGTGGTGACGCGTCAATTGCTTGCCTCAACTGCCTCCCTTGTCTCCGTGTTTGCATTGGATGTGTATGACGCCGGTGCGGCTCAGCAATCCTCTGTTTCTGGAGATCTCGTAGACGATGACTAGGTGCACGACATGAAGCTTTGGCCACAGCTTCAAAGAACGTGCAAAAGCGCTTTCGAAGATGATTAACCGATGTCCAAACGGCGCGAGCAGCGTATTGGCCTCGAGCTCCACCACTGGAAAAGCTGGCGCCACCGTCGGCGTGACGTGCTATTAGGGATCACGTGGACATAGCGGCCGCGTCGGCTGCTTTGGGAGCGCCGAAGCGAGTTGAAAACGACAGTTTAAATTCCCTCGTACGCTGCGGTCCTCATTTAGTGGCGAGATTTTCCCGCTTCGAGTGTCTCCTTTACAACGCTTGAAAGCACTACAATAGGTAGTCACTGCCTTTGAAGGCGCGCAACATGGTAGACCACTGCTCGGTGCCGCAGTGCCGGACGTACGCAACGGAGCCCGGTGTCAGCCTTATTCACACGTAGCCGCAGGAGAAGAAGCTGCTTGAAGCTTGGCTCGCGAAACATAAAACCGGCAAACAGTCATCGGCTACAACTCGAGTATGCAGCAAGCACAGACGCGAGGAAGGTTTCTGCTACGGCGCCGGGACTGCAATGTTCGGTGAGTAGCAGAAAACGCGCACTGAGACGCTCGCTCGAGTCCGCTGCCCGACTAATGTCATGACGGTTTGGCCTATGAACTTGTCGATGCTATAGATACTGGCAAGTTCACTGGAGCGGAAAGGGAGCGGTTAGAAGCACATTTAAAAAAAGCATGGCATATGGTCATGTTTGTGTTATGAATTAATGCACTGGATTACAAAAAAGGAGCGGCGGGGAATCGCACGCTGAGAACAGCGATAAACATACAGTGCGACGCAACTCGAGAAATAGTATTGGAAGGTCAAAGAATTTAGAAGAAAAAGAAAGGTTGAATCGTCGCGACGGCACATCACAGTCCCCGTAGGTGTCGAAGTCTCTACAATGAAATTATTTTTGAACAGCTCCGATAGCGCCCACGCAACAATGGTTGCTTGTATACTGTCAACTGCTCATATTCTGCGGCCTAAAGCTCATGGTACGGTGCGAAAACGCGCACGCGGCGATAGCGAAACAGTGCGCGGACAAGCGTGCAGACGCGCAGTCGGTCGCTGCCAAGCTGTGTGATCGCTGCATTGAGGCTTCATTCTATTACGCTCCATTTAGTTATACAAACACTATAAGAACATATTTCACATATTTTGCTCTCAGCGTTTACCTACCTTTCACGCAAGAAGCCGGTTCGGGAGACTCCATCACGGCGACCGCGCGCAGTGGCATTCACTGTACGTATTCGGTAAAGAGATAGCGTCTGTAAACGATTCTGTGCTTTCAGTTTGCCCCAGATTATTATTTAGACAGTAAAAAACTTCTCTTGTTTCGAAAGTACTTACAAAAATGTCCGGGAGAGCTCGCGCATGGTGTTTTCAGTGAGCGCTGACAGCAAAACCTATGAGGAGCGCGCCGCATGATCCCTCATACTACGCCAGCGAGGCGCTTCCGATTGATGGCGACTCCGTAACTCCTCGCCGCCAATATGATACTTGTGCTAAAAGAGGGGCTCAATATGTTTTCCAAGCTATTCAAACTTTCCGCTCATGAATTGAAAAAAATATGGGGTTTCACGTGCCAAAAGCATCATCTGATTATGAGGAATGCGGTGGTAGGAGACTCCAGAAAGTTGGACCACCTGGGGTTCTTCAACGTACACCTATATCCAAGTACCCGGTGTGCGTGAAATGCGGTCGCCGGGATTCGATCCCGCGACCTCGTGTTCAGCAGCCCAACACTATAGCCACTGCGCAACCACGGCGGCTGCGCATGAACCGAATCAGGATTAGTGTTTTGCTCTTCGTTCTTCATTTGACAAAATTTTGAAGCGGCAGCTTGTCACGTTTCTGACTCGGTAAAGTTCCTCGGTGCGGTAACTATCTGATTACTTTCTGCATTATCGCTCGCGGCTGTGCTCAGTTCCGATAAATTTGTTCTTGCTGCGTACAAGGCTTGAGACGTAGCTGTTTTTAAATTGTAATACACTGTAGCAATGACGTGTTATCGCTAGTAGCTCGCTTACGCTTGTGGACCATCACGATACGTCCAGCTTTGACCATTTGTTCGCTATCGGTGTAGTCCGTCATTAATTGCGTGTATATAGAGCATATATATTCAAGTGTGGGCCGTTCACATATTCTTGACACGTTGGCGATAGAATAAGTGTAAGTTAAAGTGCCAATTGGGGTATATCTGTGTGGATACTGTGCGCGAAACTTACTATATGACAGGAAGCGGTGCTACTGACTTATACCACGGTAACACCCCTGTCACACGGGGAGATTTAAGGCCATTCGAATCGAATGGCATTCGCATATAATCCAATTATTCGGGATTTACACGGGGAAAATTAATGTCATTCGAATGGAACGAAATTTGCCATCGAATGAGTTAGGGGAACTCATTCGCATTCGATTTGGAACCGAATGTAAACTCTTTACCCCAGATAAACAACAGCGACACGCAACGCGAAAAAATAATGCATGCATCAGCAAAGTCAAAAGGTATTTCTTTAGACTTATAAAAAGGAATAATTATTTCTGCCGCGATGATATTTTCACCACGGGCCGTGCTCAAGCGCTATTACTCTTTGCATCAGGAGTTTGTAGCGGCGGTCGACCATATTGGATGTGTTGGTTTAGCGACGCCAGCAGTGGTGTTGTGTACTCTCGTAGTGATTCGTCGGTGCTTGACGTGCGGTGCAATGGCTACAGCTGCAGCGGCTGCGGACCCGAAAGAAAAAGCTTGCTTGCTTTTACACTTACCGGATTTACGTTTGGCTTTAGTGGTGGTTTGGTTTGTGATGATCGAAGTGCTTTTAGTTGTGAATAATTGGCATCAAAATGTTTTCGTCCGATTTAAACGCGCTCGAAAAAGTTCTTAAACGCGTTTAATAGGCACAAAATTTCTTTGAATTTCACAAATTTTGTTCCAGGTCGTCATTGCTATCATTTGCGAATGCCATTATATTTCACTGTGTAGCACCACAAGAGACCGAATGTCATTCGATGCATCGAATGGCATTAAGTCTTCCCGTGTGACAGGGGTATTAGTCGTTGTTTAACGAGTGGTACCGACGTTCCGGCGCTGAAGCCCTTTCTTTGAAGGTTAGCGATACAACGCTGAGGAATGAACAGAATTTTGTATCCTCCAAGAAAGACATACACCTCGAAGTGCCGGTAACACGTACACACAGCTGTAGCAGCGGTCCACGAACTTGGCCGCACAGATTGATCCTATTCTTTAATGTGCCAGTCACTATTTTTGCAGCCAACTGCTGCACGCTCCTTCAATCCGCACGATTCAATCCGACATGAATGGAGCCTAGTGTGTTAGCGAAAACGCAGTTGCATTTCCGGCAGCTGACCGCACAGAAGCAAGGTAGACAAGGTAATGATTTCGTATTCGTGCGCTGTCGCCAAGTCCAGGTGCGCCGCGCCGTCGGAAGCGCCGTCTCGTTTCTCGAGAACAAACTGCTTCGCGAAAAGGGTCAATAAGGGTAGTAATGATGGTAGTGATAGCTGTAGTGTTGACGTATATTTGTTGGAATGGCGATAAAAAGGTATCATCTGTTTTATCACTGTGTGATTATGCAGGAAACAAGGCCGTCCGCCTGTAAGGGTGGTAATGATGGTAGTGGCTCGAAATGTCCAGCGGTCAAACTCAGTCGGCGACGGCGTTCCTATAGTGCGTTCATCGCGCTCTTTCCAAAGTGACCTCCGACAACCGTCACCGCTCGGTGGCACCGCGGCGGCTCACCTTTGAACATGTGTACACATGCGTGACATCGCTGGCGCTCTAACGACGCAGTTTCGCCACATACTCATTCACCGTCGCGTCGGATACATCTACGATGCCTGGCAGCCTCCGGGTGCTGTTTACGCTGCACAGCAGCACAGGTCTCACGTGCTTGCTACCGCTGTCATTACGTTGCCCTTCGAGCGAAACTGTAATTAATAAAATACTGTGCGCATTTATAGACTTGTATCTGCAAATGTGCAACAAAGCTGCCACTGCTTGTTCAATACACCTTTTACTGTCGTGTAATGGCCAATTCCTCTGAAAGAGGGATGAAGCAATTTTTTTTTTCAGGCCATTCTTCCGCAACGTCTTACCCTCCTCAAAGAAAGTGCTGAAGGCAATAACCGACATACTGCTCATCAACCTAACATTTTTCACATTGCATTCGTGGATGTGTTAAAAATGATTTATTTATTTATTTATTTATTTATTTATTTATTTATTTATTTATTTATTTATTTATTTATTTATTTATTGTAGATGGCCATTAAATTCATTGATGACGCGCGCTTAAATCTATCAGTACACGAGCGTTCTTGCTTTTGTTCTTTTAAATATTGCAATATAGGCGCAACGGTCAGGAATCTAAAAGCTCAAACACGTGTTCAGAAGCAGAACGCAGATACAGACACCATGTACTACAGATGGACTCCGTACAGTGTTCTCATTGTGAAGGCCTCTCCTTCGTACCTGTTCTATTGCAACCGTGCTGGTTCTGACAAACATGAGGTCTGAATTAGGAGGCACTGAAAGAGAACTGACTTCATTACAAGCAGCGCACATGAAACGGTATAGGGCCTCTGGTCTAACTGTAGTGTAGCGCTGTGTCAATGGCTTTTGCTGCAAACGTGTCCGCTAACGTGAATACAATGTGGGCGAAAGCACCACATGGCAGCCAAGAACCACAGATTGTATAAAATTGATTTCCTATTTACGCGGCGTTTTGGAGAGTTTGCAAAAAAAAAAAAAGCAGAGGCGAGGAATGACGCAATGTAGTAGCTTTGGACGAATGGTTAACGCTGCCTGTCTTTCTGCTCATGTTCCTCAGGAAGAGATAAAAACATTGATGGCTGCACATGAAGGAGATAGAATGCAGCACATATACAAACTAAAAAATAACCATACCTTTATAACACATCGTCGGGAGCCATTAGGCTGTCAGTCGGACAACGACGAACGTGATGAATTGGCTAAAAGCACGCCAGAGCCTTGTATCCGTCGCGGCTTCTTATGATGTTAATATCCTTGCAAATACTCTAAAACATACGCTATGCTCATAGGAGTATTCATTTTCCATGCGGCCAATTCTGTGCACATTGGCGATGACTCGAATTTTGCTGGACTTTTTTTTTTATTTTGCTGCTGTTGCTGTTTGTTTATCGTATCCATGTCCTTATAAGCTTGAATGTTTTTTGTCTGTAAACAATGTAGCCATCCCCTCTGTAATGTCCAATGGGTCCTGATGGTATGATAATAAATAACTAAATAAATAAATAAATAAGGATCGCTGCTATATTAACGGCAGGCGCCTAAGAACAGTCAATTCTCTGACAACCGACTTTTGCAGGGAAAGCGTATTCAAGCCAAGTTTAACTCCCTTGTTGTTGTTTTTTCTAGGCAAGGAAAAAGAAGGATCAGACAGTTTTGAATGCTTTTCCATGTCACAAATATTTGCAAATGTTTGTGCGTCAGCGACTCTGTAGCCAACGGTCGACGAGCGCTATTTTGCTACTGCTGAAAGACAGAAATAACGTCTGTAATGATATGCACACAGGTTTCTCGGCGTACGTTAACCAACACGTGATGCACTGCGTGATAAGTGTTGTTGTTCAAATGAATTTCCTTATTTTGACAATGCTCCGCCCCTCTTGACCATGGTCACGGGTAATTGATGGGGCAGGACTGTTCGGTGCGAAGGAAAAGAGCAAAGTGGGTCCTACAGCAGTACCTCTGAAACTCTGCTGTCCCACAACCGAGCAATGAAGTAAAACAGGCCTTCGCAAATTACGTTTCTCCTCACTCAAGGTCTTTCGCACTGCCGCAATCGCGATGTTTTTCAGTGTTGTTTGCGATCGCTTCCAATATATCTTCATGGACGGTGATGCAAAGAAGAAGTGTTGAAACTATACCATAAAATATTTTTTTTTAAATTTACTTATTTGGATAACCTGAAGGCCCGGAATGGCATTATATAGAAGGGGAGGTGGGGCTGAATAGGGAATGACAAAACTAGTCACAGTGCAGGCGAACACGCCAATTCAATAAACACGCGAATGCAAACACGAAAATGCACCTATATCGACTATGAGAATTAATTCGACGTATACCTCACAGTAACGAGGTTCTGCACTCACACGCGTGGTTTTTTCTGTTTCCTTTTTTTTTCTGTTGGCACATACGCTGCACATAGATGGTCGCCTGCTGTTTCATCGGAGCGACGCAGTCAGATTGAAACCACTGGGCGAAAAAATAAAAAACAAAGAACGTGCGAGTATGTATGAGTACTACTGACGACTATTGGGAGGATTTAGTGCGCATTTTTCAAGACGACGATGGGTATTCGCCGTAGAGTTTCCTACAGAAAATACGACAGGAAACTCCGGCGCTGCGATCATTCAGCCACCGTGGGAAATATGGTTAGTGCATGAATTTGTCTGATCTTCGTGTCTGTGGCTTCGGACGTTCTTGTGGCTTTATTTACTAAGACTTCATCCTTGGAAACTTCCGAGAACTCATAGTTTTCTAAACGCAACAAGGCAATTCGACTCGGTGAACATGCTTAATCGTAGCAAATTGTTTCATTCGTTACGCACTATCTTGTTGAAAATTATAAATGTAGCAAGTCACGAAGCTGTTTGAAGCCAGAAGGACGAAGTTTGGACAAGACCGGGTACTGCCCATCGATCCCTTGCTGGCCGAGGCGCAGTGCTTGCAGCTCCTGAAGACACTAGCGAAAGACTTTCCCTTAGTACTTACTATAAGAAACTCCACGGGTTTCCTTATGCCATTTCAGCCGATGCATCCCACGGGTGTGCTGCAATGACAGCGAAAAGGTACAGTTTGGCATTTGCGGTGATTGCGTTATACATACCACCACGGGCTGCATTTAATGTGAATGGACTGCAGGACATAATAGATGGAACACCTAGACCACCCATACTAACTGACGACTTGAAAGCGCGTCACCCCACCTGGGGCGGTAGGAGGTCTTCAGTACGCGGTCGACGCATTTTTGGCATGATACCTCGAAATAACCTGGCAATTCTTAACGACGGGCGGCTAACCTTCGTCGAGAATGATAGATAGAGCGCACTAGACGTCACCATGATCTTCGAGCACCTCATGTCTACGGGGACTTGGTTCGTAGACATCGAAAGTCATACGGCATAGACCACGTACCAGCCCACACCTCTTTGGGCTGGCCAACACGGTACACACAACGAAGGGCGGCTCGTTGCACTAAGTGGGCTGTATATAACGCTACAATCGAGGATTCAGACCCATGTGGATTTACCCTCGATGAGCTTATCGGTGCGCTAAATCGAGCAAGACAAAGAAGCACTAAACCACCTCGAACTCATTCAACGGCCGAAGTTCAGTATGAGAGGCTCCGGGCAATGCGCCACAGATCTGAGAGGCATGCTCGTAGGACATTGACTGTAGATGACATTCGCGACGCTAGTCGAACGACATCTCCAAAGTCACTTGGACAAGCTAGGCAGGAGGCAATGGCGGACCTTCTGTTCCAAACTTGACCCTAGAAAACCGCTGTAAAGAATATAAAGCCTTGTGCCTCACCTGAAAACGCCGCCGACTCAACTACATCCTTTCATTTCTATTTCACTATGCCGTAACCGCAACGATTTGGACGTGGCGGAGGCTTTCTACTCCAAGATCACTACTGCAGCGGTACTCGCAACTTTGCCTGGAGCAGCACAGGAGGTTTCAGCGACAGTGACCACTGTTAACGCAGACGAACCTTTTTCGATCATGGAGCTACATGGCGCGTTGCCGCTGGTGAACAAGGCGTCAGCTCCTGGTGCTGACTGCCTCAGCGACGCCGAGTTGACACGTTTTGGCGACAAGACTAAATGTGTCATACTTATCATATTCAATGCCAGCTGGGATGTGGCCGTCTTGAACCTTGCTGAAAACAAGCTCGTATCATCCCTGTACTCAAGCGTGGCAAGTCTCCAATAGACAAACTCGTATCGTCCGACTGCTCCCATTAGTTGCGTGGGAAAGCGTATGAAAAAGATTTTATTGACGCGCTTGGACTGGTTGCTGATGAACGTGAATGTCAACCTTCCGCAAATGCCAGGGTACAGAACGAGCCGCAGCATCACAGACATGATCAGCCTCGTCAACTGCGTATATTCAACAATGCTGCACGCA
This sequence comes from Dermacentor variabilis, assembly GCF_050947875.1. Classification (NCBI taxonomy): domain Eukaryota; kingdom Metazoa; phylum Arthropoda; class Arachnida; order Ixodida; family Ixodidae; genus Dermacentor; species Dermacentor variabilis. Next base: position 147,722,865 of record NC_134570.1, read on the forward strand.
ACTTCATTATTGGCGTATCCATCGACATCAAGTTCGACAACGTGATTCACGAGGCTATTTTATATGCTCAAGCGAAGCTTTGTATGCTGCTTGCTCTGACTGACGATAATTAGCGGTGATGTTGACAGCGAATATTATTTATTTATTTATTTTCAATACTGCCAGTCTCTTTATCGAGATCATAGCAGGTGGGCATATTGTTACTATGTAAGCGTTGATACAACATTATTCATAGAACATGTGAATACAAAGTACAATGAACTAGATACGCTACATGTAGGTACACAGTAAAGTCTGGAAAAATACAAAATGCAAAAACAGAAAGACATCGTTTCATGCATATAATTAGTGAAGTCAGCTATAACAATAAAACAGATGTTATAAATACAATAAATTGTCGTTCAATACAATCTCGTGAAATATAAATGCAACAATTTACAACCTAACAGTGCATAACTTAATACAATCTAACATAACATAACATAAGAGATAGATCTAAACAATGTAAAAAACAAATTTGCATAAGACTAAAATATTTCTAGCAGTCATTCCTTATTCTTTTCTATCATATTACTAAAAATTGAAGGCGAGTCTATATCAGCTATTGCTGGGTCGAGGTGGTTCCACTCCCTAACAGCAGTAGGGAAAAAAGAGTACCTAAATGAACCTAAATATGTAATTCGTTCAGCATTTAGTTCAATACGAGAGTAGTGAGTTGTTAAAGGTTAGCTTTATTTTATTTATTTCACAATACTGCCAATCCCGATAGGGATTATTACAGGAGTGGGCACATGGTCATCAAAAAAGTAAATTATGAGCAAACACTGAACAAACAAGGAGTTAGCATAGAAAAACATGGACACTTACATTTATTTATTGAGTGGGTGGGAAAACAAAAAGATTATTCATAGTAAAAAATTACAAGCAAGAAGCAAAAATCATGATCCAGATGCCTGTTCAATGACATGCTTGGTGATGGCTGTCTTGAAGGATGGCGTGTCTTCAATGCAGGCAATAAGGGGCGGAAAGTCGTTCCACTCTGCTCTAGTCTTAGGTATGGTATGGTATGGTAAACTTTAATGAAGTCCTGCAGATCGTGAGTCTTCACGAAGCGGGCCGCTCCCACGTGGGAACCGCAAGGCCAAGCCTCTCGGCCGCATCGTGGGCCTGCTGGACAGCCCAGAGTTGGTCAGCCAGAAGAGGGCTGCGGAGAACCGCCTCCCATCTGGCCGAGCTGTTAGCGATGATAGAGCGTGACCGGGCACACTGCCAGAGCATGTGTTCTAACCTGGCTATTTCTCCACAATCGCGGCAGGTAGCATTGGTGTAAGTTTCCGGATAAATTTTATGTAAGAGCGACGGATTGGGATAGGTATTCGTTTGTAGTAGACGAAGCGTTAATGCTTGAGCTCTATTGAGCCGCGCATGAGGAACAAAGTAGGTTCTACGGCTGAGATAGTAGTGTTTAGTAATCTCGTTGTAAGTAGAGGGCGTGACCCTGTTCTCTGGGGAGTCGGCTTCCGATTGGTCGAGGGTAGCGCGGTGGGCAAGTTCACCGCGCTACCCTCGACCAATCGAGGTACGAAATAATTAAATGGCACATTCGTTTTGCAGCTAGGAATGACAACTTTATGCATATGGTCAACACGTGGTGATATGTATCATGTGATTGAAGAAAGAAATTCTTGTTTCAGTGTCTGGTTATGAAATAAAATGCTGTGGAAAAGACTGAGGCGTGCAATTTTTCTACGAACTGCAAGATTAGTTAGAACAACTTTCGATCTCATTAAAGAAGCACTAGCCGTGCGAGGATAATTCGAAAAGATAAAGCGAGATGACCGGTTTCGAACAGATTTTATAGCCTCGGGTGAGGTGAGTTCTACGGGGTCCCATATGGATGATGGAAATTCTAACTTAGGCCGTATTAGTGTTTGATACAAAAGTAACTGCAGATGGGATGGAGCCTAAGAGAAGTTTCTGCGCATGTATCCAAGGGCACGGTTCGCATTGTTAGCGACATATTCGAGGTACATGCGACAGGATAGGTTGTTAGTAATGTGAACACCAAGATATCTATAAGACAGGACGCTTTCTAGTGAAACTCCGTTAATCTTCTAATCGAACGTTTTCGATGGAGTATATTGGCGTGAGATGGACATAACTTTACACTTAGACGGGTGAAGAACCATACATACACCGTCGCTCACACCAATTAAATACGTTCTAAAGGTCACGGTGAAGGATACAACAGTCGTTATGTTCATTTATTACACGAGAAACAGCCCATTCATGAGCAAAGAGCTTAAGGGAAGAATTAATTCCAATCGGAAGGTCATCAATATAAATTTAAAAGAGTAAAGGACCCAGACCAAAACTTTGGGGAACACTAGATGTTACGGCTCGCAGTGATGATAACCAGTCGTTAGGTGGTACAAACTAAGAGCGGTTAGTCAATAAACATTCAATCCATTTGAAAAGACTAGGGTCAACATTCAGGGAGCTTATTTTGAGGAGGAGTAAATGATGTGACGCCTTATCTAACGCCTTTGCAAAGTCTAGAAAGGTACAGTAGGCTTGGAAACTACTATTTTAAGTCGATGCTAAGGTATTAGTGAAGGACACCAGTTCAGTCGCTAGAAAAAAAATTCTCTCGAAAACCTTGCTGACAAGAGCTACGGAAGGAGTTGTTTTCAAGGAAGGAAACGAGATTAGAAAATATAATGTGCTCTTGAAGTTTACAGGGAATGCTTGTTAATGAGATTGGCCTGTATTTAAGAGCAGAATTCGCATTACCCTGCTTGAAAAGTGGAACTATCCTGGCTACTTTCCAATCAGCCGGCGTTGTGGAGTGTTCAACAGACTGGGTGAAAAGGTGCGCTAAGTATACGCTGAAATAAACAGCAGTATTTTTCAAAAAACATTGAATTAGTATTGTCAACGCCGCAACTGGACAATAACTTCAGGCCTTGGATTAACGTCATAATACCTGTAAAATCAATGACAACGGGATCCACTGGAAAAAAATCACGCTTAAGCACTTCTGGGGCCACATCGACAGAACGATAAGAAAATTATTTGGCAAAGGCTAGGTTAAAAGAAACACACCATTCGTCACTTGTCATAGTATTCCAAACACTGTCAAAGTTTAATGCCATATTGTTCTTTGGGCCTGATACTGCTCAATAATTTAGATGGACTGGTGTATTATCGTCATTGTTCATAATCTCTGACAGGGTGGAGTCATTGCCTCGCATGGCACATTGCATCGTGGCAGAAGTGTCACACTTTAATTGAATTATGGGACTGTGCATAACTTATTTATTTATTTATTTATTTATTTATTTATTTATTTATTTATTTATTTATTTATTTATTTATTTATTAAGGAACCCATAGCGCCAAGACATTAGAAGAACCACTTAGAAGAAGACTTAGAAGCGCCAAGAAGAAGTACATACGACGCCTCTCCTCCTGGCCAGTGTTATAAGTGATAAGAAAAAAAACGAAAAAAAACGGAAAGAAAAAGCAAAGTCCTTAGCAATGCACATCTACAATATACAACATCAAAAAGAAAGCCATGATTTGATTCATCCCTCACAACATCCCTCAGCGGCCTATTCTATTTCCTAACGGTTTTAGGAAAGAAAGACGTTCTAAACAATTCAATTTTTGTCGCAAATTCACGGACCTTAAAATCATGATCAACACGGTCGGATCTATCAAAAGGCTCTTGCACAAACTTTTAGCGGTCAACCCGAACAGCTGAATAATAAATAGCATGAAAAAACTTCAGACTCAACTTCTTTCGGCGCGTGTCGAGCAATTCCCAGTTGAGTGCTTCCTTCGTACGCGATGCACTGTACCGAGCCCCGCGTGTGCCAGATATGAAACGAGCGGCAATGTTCCACGCCTGTTTCAACTCGATCTCTACCGGTAGGCGGGTCCCAAACCGTACACACGTATTCCATAATCGACCTCACGTAAGCCTTGTACAAAATGTCCCGACATGAGTGTGGAAATCCCAGCGTTTTACATGCTTTAGCAGCGACATAATCGACGTGATGGCACCAATTCAATGCAGGAGTAAAATAAACACCTAAATATTTAAATTCGAATACCTGTCCCAACATTACATTCCTAATAACACATGGTTGCACATCAGGGTTTTTCTTTCTTGTAAATTTCATGTGAACAGCTTTAGACAAATTCGAATTCATATTCCATTTGACGCACCACTGTGAGATTCTGTTCAAGTCTTCCTGAAACATTTCAACATCAAGGTCTCAAATGACTACTCTATAGAGAACGCAGTCATCCGCAAATAACCGCATTTCAGACATGCACTATTCAGTTACTAATGTCATTCACGTACAGCATGAACAATAGCAGCCCCAACCAGGCACGTACCCAAGATTTTTTTTCGAGGGAGGGGCGGGGGGGGGCCAACTTAAGGTAACTTTTCTGTGCAAATGAGGGGGGGGGGGGGGTACCTTTACTAGTACAAATATGAAAAGCGCCCAGCATTCGCCATAAAAGCGCGTAAAGCCACAAAAGAGAAATGAAATAATGTGTATTTTACAGGTACGCCTGTGCGATACGCCTCTCCTTTACTTGGCAAACAAAGAACCACGTCAAATGGACTCGCGCAGGAACAACACTGTCAAGAACAAGTACAGAAGCGAACGTGTAAGATGTGTTGCTCCGCCAGCCAATCACATAAGCAAACAAAATCGTCGTCATGCGGCCTTTTCAAAATGGCGCCGTACTTGACACCTCCGGAGCATCTGCTATTCTTCAAGAGTCTTTTCATCGGCGGAAGCAATGAGGTGTGCAACAGACATGGACAAAATGTATGGAATCTGAGCATTTCACTCTTCAAAATCTGCTGTGCAGTTCATTTCACTGCTGAACCCGTTTTACTCATGAAAGTTCACTGCCAACTGTAGTGAAACTTCACAACGAATAGTTGTAGCGAAGCGAGCATGTTATTGCAGTTCAATAATGAATTAGGCATTCGCCATTCCGCTATAATAGGCAAGGGGAAAAGTATAAAATTACGCGCTAATAATTTTATTTTTGTAGTCACCACCTTATTTGAGTAACAGAAAGAATTTGAAGAACGAATTATTTGCAGCCTCGCGGAGGAGCAGTGGCTGGCGGTTATGAGGGCGTGGGCGGGGCTTCATTGCAGACTTAAGTGGAAGCTTTAGCTCGGGTGCTCCTATCTAAATATATGTAACGTAAAAGGAGAATTCGCTTTTCTCAGCAACCACTGCACCAAATTTGACAAGCTTTGTAGCATTTAAAAGAAAAACTTAAACTCCAGTGACCGTTGGCTTTGAATTTTTCCTCTATATTGTCAATATTTTATTAAAAATTGGCAAAAGTCGCAAATTGTCAGAAAACGAGAGTACCAAGTTTGCAGCTCTGTATTTCGGCAACGAGAAATATCACAATTCTGTAAATTGCACCTAATAGCACATCTAAAGCGTACAAAATTGATATGTTACACATGAATCTAAAAAAAAATTAGTAATATGGAAATACAGCTTTTGCAGAACCCTTGTAAATAACGTAACAAATTCACACAAAATATAAAATGATATAAAATGTTTCCGCTTTGAATGGTCTAATGGATGCCGTTTACAGAACTGCGATATTTGTTCTTGATGCTGTTGTGGTCGTACCGCTGGTACGATTTGTTGGGAACTCGGCGCTGACGCCCGTGGTTGCACCTGGGTCGCAAGCCCCAAGGGTAGCGTTGGCCTGGCGGCCTGGGGTACAACTGGAAGCATCCGAAGGTCCCGGCAAAGCATGAGTCGACTGGTAACAACAAAACAACTTGTTTATTCTAACATCGCAAAGAGTTGGCGGTCAGGTTGACCGAAGTAGAGAGACGGGAGTGCACTTTACTCAACAGAAGAAATCGGAGCCCTCCTTTTGGCGTCCGGGGGCAGCTGTTTTTATACTCTCGCAGTTGAGGGCAAGAAGGAACCCCTCTATAGACGAGCACGTGACTGTACAATGGGATAAGGTGACGCATACTGTCGTATCGCCGCCGGTCGGGCACAAAGAGGAGGAGCAGGTGGCTCACACTGTCGTGTCGCCTCCGGTCGGGCACAATGGGGAGGAGAAGGTGACTCACACTGTCGTATCGCCGCCGGTCGGGCACAATGGGGAGGAGAAGGTGACTCCTACTGTCGTATCGCCGCCGGTCGGGCACAATGGCACATACACTCACACACGCACATGAAGACACGTGGCATCGAAACATGCCTGGACGCGCTTGGCGGGGAGGCGTAGCGGCGACGCCGAACGGGCCAAAATGTCTGCCGCTTTGTTGCAGTCGCGCCGGCTAAACCGCGCGTCGTAGGCGAAACGTAACAGACCGCCCCGCCGGGGGAAGGAGATCCCGATGGACAGGGGACTGCATCCGCTGTCCGGAGGGATGTCGCTCGATGATGCTCATAACCGAAGTCGGGCGTCCCTCGACGTTTCTTGAGCGCAGCGCACAGAGAAGGCCTCGTTCTCTCGTTCAGGTTCGCACGGGACACTGCAAAGTGACTTCGGGAGAGTTCACATTTTTGTTCTCGTTCCCGGCAAGCGTTAGAACTACGCTGAAACTCAACCGCTCAGTCAGCAAGCACGGCACAACCCTCACTAAGCCCTGCCAGGCTCTTTCCCCTTTTATACCACTGCCTAGTTCCTTACAGTAGTCTAGCATCACTCAGAACGCGTCCACAAATTGGAAAATTGCACTAGAAAGCATATCATCACTTTGAAACACTAAACAAAAGCAATATGTTAAAAAAATCCTGCCTCAGGAAGAAAAACATCAGTAACAAACAATTTTGAGGCTGATTCCTACGTTAGGGGCTTCGACTTAAGCCATCGGCGTTACCGTTGAGACTCCCCTTTTTGTAACGCACCTCAAAGGAATATTGTTGCAAAGCGAGGCTCCAGCGCAGGAGGCGGCCATTTTTGGGAGAGATGGTCTGCAGCCATTGGAGAGGGCAGTGATCCGTCTCAATGATAAACCTCGAGCCGGCTAGATAGCATGACAATTTCTGAACGGCCCACACGAGACACGCACACTCTTTCTCGGTGGCGCTATACGCCTGCTCACGACTGGTCAGCTTACGACTAGCATACAGGACGGGGTGTTCTACTTCTCCATTTTCCCGTTGGCACAGTACAACGCCCATGCCTCGCTCACTAGCATCGCACTGAACAACGAACCCTTTTGTATAGTCTGGCGATCGTAGCACAGGCTGGCTTGTTAGGGCACTCTTTAGGGCGCTAAAAGCTCTTTCCTTTGTCTCGTCCCAGACGACTGTTTGGGGCTCTGTTTTTCTTAGAGCATCCGTCAGGGGAGCCGCGATATCAGAGTACCTGGGGATGTACCTCTGATAGTAGCCGGCGACACCTAAGAACGACCGAATATCGGTCTTCGTGCGCGGTTGCGGGAAGTCTCGCACAGCGGCCACCTTTATTTCAGAGGGGCGGCGACGACCCTGACCAATCACGTGACCGAGGTAGACAACCTCGGCCTGTGCTAACTGGCACTTAGGAGCCTTGACTGCCAAGCCCGCTTCGCGCAGGCGGGTTAGCACTGCCCGCAAGTGTGCCATATGCTCAGACCAGGATGCGGAGAATATCGCTACGTCGTCTAGATACGGTAAAGCGAATTCTTGCTGTCCCCGCAACACTTTATCCATGAGGCTTGAAAAGCAGTATGGCGCGTTCTTCAAACCAAAACTCGACACTTTAGGACGGAATGTTCCCATTGGGGAAATGAACGCCGCATACCTACTAGCCTCTTCTGTAAGTGGAACCTGCCAATAACCCCTGACAAGATCTAGGGTGGAAATAAACTGAGCGCTACTAACTTTCTCAAGGCGCTCCTCGATGTTAGGGATCGGATAAATTTGATCCTTAGTGATGGAATTAAGCCTGCGGTAGTCGACGCAAGGACGAGGTTCCTTGCCCGGTACCTCAACTAAAATCAAAGGGGAGGTATAATCACTCTCACCTGCCTCAATAACACCGAGCTGTAGCATTTTCTTTACCTCAGCCTCCATAATATCGTTCTGGCGGGGTGACACCCGATACGCCTTGGATCGTACTGGCTCTGGGGAGGTAAGTTCTATATCATGAGTAAGTACAGAAGTCCTACCAGGCCTCTCAGAGAACAGACCTTGAAACTCTTGTAAGAGCTGGTGTAGTTCGGTTTTCTGCTCAGGCGACAGCGGTGCTTTACTGATAAGGTCACTAATGACTTGACCGGTGTCTTCCCTGTTCGTCACTGAGCCTAGTCCCGGAAGCTCGACCGGAAGCTCTTCAGGAACGTTTACCATCATGCACACCACTGCTTCCCGTTGTTTATAGGGTTTGAGCAGATTACAGTGGTAAACTTGCTGTGCTTTCCGCTTTCCTGGCAGACTCACCACGTAGTTAACGTCCGACAGTTTCTGAACAATTCGTGCTGGGCCCTCCCACTGCACGTCTAGTTTGTTGTTTAGCGATGTGCGCAATATCATGACCTCATCGCCCACCTCAAAACGACGGGCCCTGGCGGTCCGATCATAATAAACCTTGGCCCTCTGCTGGGCCTTTGCCATTGCTTCACCTGACAACTCCTGTGCCCTTCTTAAGCGTTCGAGGAGCTTAAGCACGTACTCCACCACGACTGGGTCGTCGCCCCTGCCTTCCCACGATTCTCGAAGCATGCGAAGCGGAGATCGCAGCGAGCGACCGTACACCAGCTCAGCTGGCGAAAACCCCGTAGCCGCATGCGGCGCGGTCCTTAATGCAAACATCACCCCAGGCAGACACAGCTCCCAGTCAGTTTGATGTTCAAAACACAATGCTCTCAACACGCGCTTCATGACGGAGTGGAGCTTCTCAACGGAATTCGACTGTGGGTGGTACACTGAGCTGTGTAACAGCTTTACCCCACACCTTTCGAGAAAAGTTGTCGTCAAAGCGCTAGTAAACACTGTGCCCTGATCTGATTGAATTTCCGCAGGAAAACCAACTCGCGCAAATATGGACAGTAGTGCATTGACTATCTCAACTGAGCTGAGTTCTTTAAGCGGCACTGCTTCAGGGAACTTTGTCGCTGGGCAGATCACAGTCAAAATGTGTCTGTACCCCGTGGCTGTTACCGGCAGAGGTCCCACTGTATCAATAACGAGCCGTCTAAAAGGCTCCGTAATGATAGGTACCAATTTCAACGGCGCCCTTGATTTGTCCCCTGGTTTGCCCACCCGCTGACAAGTGTCACATGTCCTCACGAAATGGTCTGCGTCCCGAAAACACCCTGGCCAATAGTACTCTTGCAAGAGACGGTCCTTAGTTTTCTTAACTCCTAGGTGTCCGGACCACGAACCCCCATGCGACAAGCGCAACAGATCCTGACGATAGTATTGAGGAACGATCAGCTGATCGAACTCCACTCCCCTGCGGTCTAGATACTTCCGGTACAGGACTCCACCTCTTTCCACAAAACGCGCATTTTTCCGGGCGATACCTTCCTTGACATTGCAGCGTATGTTTTCTAGGCTACCATCCTTCTTTTGCTCGGCTATCAAAGCCGACCGGCTGACTTTTAGCAACCTATCAAGTCCGTCTGACGTAGGCGCGATGAGCAAATCTGCAGATAGCTCTTCTAACTTTCCCGCATCGGGAATTTCCTCTCCAGTATCTGGTGCCTTTAACGTTACAGACTCTATTTTATTCAGTTCAGGCGTGCTCTGAATATCAGCTTGCTGCGCCTCTGACCCTTTTTCATTGTTTGATAACGTCGGCCCCGCAACTACCGCCTTTGCAGCGAGCTCCCGAACCTTCGATCTGGTTAATGCCTGAACGCTAGCCTCACCAAACAAAAGCCCCTTCTCGCGCAGGAGGTGATCGGACCTGTTCGAAAATAGGTACGGGTACTGTGGGGGCAGCATAGATGACACTGCCGCCTCCGTCTCAAGCGCTCCGAAAGGTCCTTCAATAAGCACTTTTGCTACCGGCAGACACACGCTATGAGCTTCCACGGCTTGCTTGATCCATGCGCACTCGCCCGTGAACATATCGGGTTCTACGTAGGAGGGGTGAACTACATCCATCGTAGCTGCGGAATCGCGAAGCACTCGACACTCTTTCCCGTTTACGAGGAGGTCTCGCATGTAAGGCTCGAGAAGCTTCATGTTCTCGTCAGTGCTGCATATTGACAAAAACACAACTTTTGGTTTTGTTTCCGGACACTGCGCCGAAAAGTGACCCGGCTTCTGGCACGTATAACAAACGCGCGCTTGCCTCGTCTCGAACCGCTTTCTGTCCGGACACTGCGCCGAAAAGTGATCCGGCTTCTGGCACGTGTAACACACGCGCGCTTGCCTCATCTCGAACCGCTTTCTGCGTTCGGCTTCGGCTGCCGCCGTCTCCTTACGTTCTGTCGGACTGCTTTCACTCGCATCCGCACTACGTGTGTTCCCCTTTGCTCTCATGGGTGTGAACTTCGGCGTCTTAAACTTCGAGCCAAATTCACCCTTTTGACCGTCCTTAGCTCCGCGAGCCCGACGCGTCACAAACTCCTCGGCTAGCTCAGCGGCTCTAGCCACCGTACTAACGTCTGGCCTATCCAAGACCCAGTACCGCACGTTCTCAGGTAACCGACTATAAAACTGTTCTAGCCCGAAACACTGCAGAACTTTCTCGTGGTCACCGAACGCTTTCTCTTCTTTGAGCCACTCCTGCATGTTTGACATAAGCTTGTAGGCAAACTCTGTATATGACTCACTCTTGCCTTTCTCACTTTCCCGAAACTTCCGACGGAACGCCTCCGCTGACAGCCTGTACTTTTTTAGCAGACTCGATTTCACTTTGTCGAAATCCTCTGCCTCCTCTCTATCCAAGCGAGCGACTACGTCGGCCGCCTCGCCGGGTAACAAGGTGAGCAAGCGCTGTGGCCACGTTTCCCGAGAGAACCCCTGCTTCTCGCACGTTCGCTCAAAGTTAACCAGGAACAAACCAATGTCCTCTCCAAGCTTAAACGGCCGCATCAGGTCAGTCATTTTGAACAATACTCATTCTCCTGCACCGTGTGCCTGACTTCCATTACGAGCGCGTTCCATCTCTATCTCGAGACGCTTCATTTCCAAAGCGTGTTGACGGTCACGCTCTTCTTTTTTCTCTTGTTGCTCTCGCTCTTTCTGTTCTTTACTTTCGCGCTCCTGTCTTTTTGCCGTCTCCCTTTCCTCAATGGTCTCAAGGCATTCCGACAGCTCGTCATCCTCAGCTTCTAACTCAAGAATAGCCTTCAGCAGTTCTGGTTTTCTGAGTTTGTCCGAGACATCCAGACCCAACTCTCTTGCAAGCTCCAACAATTTCGGTTTGCGCAACGACTTCAAATCCATGGCTGCTCTGAATGCTGCTTTCTCTACTGCCTATTATTGTCTTGCCGCAAACTAACCCGGCAGCAACGACAACCACAATTACCAGCTCTGTTTCTGACACTAACAAAAGCCTGGCAAAGCTCAGAAGAAGAAAGTCCCGCACTCACCAAACCTCGCAGCCAAGAGTTCAGCGTAGTCGTTCCGCTGCAGGCAACCAGTCATCACACAGGGCTCGTTGCACTGCTCCCGGATCGTCGTTGAGCTGCTCAGCATACAGTCAACTGCATATCTTCGCTGCTGGCCTCCGTTGTCGCGATCTCACCGCTGGCAGACAGTTGTTGTGGTCGTACCGCTGGTACGATTTGTTGGGAACTCGGCGCTGACGCCCGTGGTTGCACCTGGGTCGCAAGCCCCAAGGGTAGCGTTGGCCTGGCGGCCTGGGGTACAACTGGAAGCATCCGAAGGTCCCGGCAAAGCATGAGTCGACTGGTAACAACAAAACAACTTGTTTATTCTAACATCGCAAAGAGTTGGCGGTCAGGTTGACCGAAGTAGAGAGACGGGAGTGCACTTTACTCAACAGAAGAAATCGGAGCCCTCCTTTTGGCGTCCGGGGGCAGCTGTTTTTATACTCTCGCAGTTGAGGGCAAGAAGGAACCCCTCTATAGACGAGCACGTGACTGTACAATGGGATAAGGTGACGCATACTGTCGTATCGCCCCCGGTCGGGCACAAAGGGGAGGAGCAGGTGGCTCACACTGTCGTGTCGCCTCCGGTCGGGCACAATGGGGAGGAGAAGGTGACTCACACTGTCGTATCGCCGCCGGTCGGGCACAATGGGGAGGAGAAGGTGACTCCTACTGTCGTATCGCCGCCGGTCGGGCACAATGGGGAGGAGAAGGTGACTCACACTGCCGTATCGCCGCCGGTCGGGCACAATGGGGAGGAGAAGGTGACTCTTACTGTCGTATCGCCGCCGGTCGGGCACAATGGCACATACACTCACACACGCACATGAAGACACGTGGCATCGGAACATGCCTGGACGCGCTTGGCGGGGAGGCGTAGCGGCGACGCCGAACGGGCCAAAATGTCTGCCGCTTTGTTGCAGTCGCGCCGGCTAAACCGCGCGTCGTAGGCGAAACGTAACAATGCAGAGCTATGGATTTGTAGGCTTCTTGCTTCTATTTCTTTCAAACTATCGAATATTTGAAAATCTTTTGAACAAAAGTCAGGCCCTAAATCGAAATTCCGCTTCCAACAGTCACTATAGTTTAGCTGTCTCTCTCAAATCCAACACACTTTATTAAAATCGGTCCAGGGGCTATCTCAGAAAAACGTTTTTGCGTTTTACATGTATTTGAATAGGCCTCGTCGGAGTTGGGCCCGTGTTAAAGCTTCCTCTTAAGTTGTATCCGACTATAGTAGCGCTTTTTAAATTAGCTCTGGAAGAAATAAACAGAAATATATACTTGCGGAACAATCACAGTTGTTTTGGATGCCTTGTTTACTGCTCTAACAAGTGCCACAACCGACTCGTATTGTTATTTGGGAAGCTACTTAACGATTCGTGTCCGCGAGCCGCGTACAACCACGTATGGCGCAGGAAGCTGCGATGCTAGACGTACTGCGCCCACCGCGGAAGGTTAGAAAAACACCTACATAAGCACAGCAGATAAGTGGCTACGTTAGGCGGCTCTAATGATAACTGTAGAAGCGTCATTCAGAACACACGGTATTGTCCTCCACTTCCGACGGCATTTTCTCTGTTTCCTTTTTAAATAAAGATATATTGATCCATAAATATTTTCATAAACAACGGCTACAATTGTTAATTTTCGCTTTTCCTTCGCGTTTGGCTGTTGCCACGGCTCTCTCCCTTAGGAGATCGCTTAATTTCTCAAATCCTTGCGACTATTGTTTCCAGTTGGCAATTTTGCATGAATAGAGCTGTAGAATTAGGGAAAAACCAGACGAATTAACGGTGACTGTCTTATTGCCTATGAGTTTAAGGGTTGTTGCAGGGATTGATGATGGATGCTGTCTCGCATCATTTTATTTTCCGCCTTATCTAACCCATATCACGGGTATATTGTTCCGAGGATCTGTCAGCCTCGCGGCGAGCCGTCACTCGAGGAAATAATGGAACAAAAAGAAAAGTTAAAGGCTCCACGTGCACACAGACCACCTGACCACGATCTGAATCCCTTTCCTGGCCTCTGGATCAGTCTAAACGAGGAAGGTTGAATATACGAAGCAACAACGATGGGCGTGACCTTTGAATAGACGGTGACAACTAAATACATCTCGAGTTAATCGCGCGGGCACCGAATTGATGAGGAAACTGGCCATAACATCCCAGGAGACGCCGATAACTGCCGCCATCCAAAAGGAGTGAGAAAGGCAGCAAAATGTTGACCGCCGAATAGCTGTCAAGCCTCAACATTGATTTGGCGGCGCTTTAAGAATGTGTGTGTGAGAAATAGTGGCGTGGGCGGGGAGGGCGGGGGGTATGCGTCTTAATTTCGTGGGGGGAAGGCCCTCTTGGGTACGTGCCTAGCCCCAACACAGAGCCTTGCGGAACACCGGACACAACTTGCACCTTCTGAGACTGAGTACCATTCACAACCACAAACTGCTGACGTAACGTAGGTTATCTTTTACCCATGCTATCACTTGAGGACTAATATTGTAGAAGGCCATTTCTTTTTAATTATTAAACAGTGCGCCACGGTATCAAATAACTTCTTGAAATCCAAAAACACACAGTCCACGCTAAGACGCGTGTCCAGTGCCCCTGCTAGGTCGTGCACAAATTCAGTCAACTGCATTGTACACGATAGGCCCCTTCGAAAACCATGCTGACCAGGATTAAACAATGAATGTGCCTCCATATGTGCTACTATACTAGTATACAAAATATGTTCAAGTGTCCTGCGCGCAACTGAGGTTAGTGATAATTGTATGTATTCATTACATACATAGATACGCGGTCTGCACCACGTTTCGCTGCGTAGCGCAGACGCTCCTGTTGCGCGCGACGCTTCTTCCGGGCCTGGGTGTCTTCACCGCTGAGTGCACGCTTTGGACCCATTTCGCTCACGCGTGTTAACGTGCTCATCTGCATACGTGGCTATCACCCTGTTGAGACGCCAGCTCCAAATGTTCTCCTCAGGATATGGAAGATTGTAATGGTTGAATCAGAATCAGAACCAGTTTTATTTTCCTCAAGGAAAGGAAAAATGGACCCCAGACAAAAAGCTACTCATTGAGCAGCTTGACGAGGCCTGAGGCCCTACAGGCAGTGGCAACAGCGGCAAAACAGCAGTGTATGTTGTACACCCATACTAGAAGAAAAAAAAAATAAAGCAACTCGAGAAACGAAAAACGAAAAAAGAAAGAAACTGTTCGCACCAAGCTGTGACGAACGAGAAAAAAAATATTTACATATACATACACCAATAACAAACCAATATTGTACACTGACATGTTATATTCACACGTACACACGCAAATACCCGTAGAAGTGGCGCGCATACGCCCCTATATATGCATATATGTGCACCTACATATACATTTACATATACACGCGTACATGGTATATACACACACCATTCAAGTGCACACATGGTTAACGTTAAGTTTAATATTTTATGAAGAATGAACTGTTACAAAAACGGAGTGAGAGGGAAAAAAAGTGAAATCAGACAATGCCTGTAAAACTAACCCACACAAAAGAACGCACAACGCCGAATGTAAGCTGTATGATATAAATCTGTTGCCCATTAAGCTATACTGTTTAAAAAGTACTCAATTAAAGCACGTTTATTTATTGCGGGGCCATCAATTAAGGTTGTATTATTGTTCAGGGTGTAAGGTATTATATACTTTAACATTTGTTGGCCGTAATTCGTTCGAGTTTTGGGAAGACACCACTTTTCTAATTGTCGAGTGTTGGCTGCCGGTACACGTTCCTTGAGCGCTGATATTCTGATAAGGAAGTTAGTACGAAACGTGGTTTTAGCGGTGAATAAAGAAACAATAATGTGCGGTAGCATAACACTGATGGACGGAATATTTAACCGAATAAAAAGCGGTTTGGAGTGCGCGCAGTACTCTTCGTCTGCAATGACACGAATCCCTTTCTTTTGCAGGCTCACAATTCTATCCATGTTAGTCGGTGATGCCGTGCCCCAAACAAGATGACAATATGCAATGTGTGATTGAAATAATGAAACATATATCTGTTTTTTAATGTGCACTGGAAGAATGCCACGACGCCGGGAAAGTGCTCCAACAGCTTTAGATAAACTTAGGGATACGTAATTAGTGTGCTCAGTCCATCGAAGGTGCTCATCAAATACAACACCCGGTGTTTTATGGTGGCTAACGACCTCAATAATATTATTGCCTAGGTTAATGGTTAAGTTAGTCCCTATGTGACGATTTATAGCGCGGAAAATAACAGCCTTTGACTTAGTTGTATTTATTTTGAGATTGTTTAATTTAGACCAATTTAAAAGGCTGTTTAGGGCATTGTTTGCTTTTGAAATTATTTCTGTAGCCGAAAGACTAGAGATAAATAGGGAAGCGACATCGGCATGAATTACAAAATCAGCTTCTGTCGAAGTTGTTATCACATCGTTTACATAGATATTGAAAAGAAAAGGTCCTAATATGCTGCCCTGAGGGACGCCGCATTTCAGATATAGTTTGGATGAACAAAAACCGTCTATGTTCACTATTTGTTCACGGTCTTTAAGGTATGAACTAAAAATTTGAAGTGTCCTTCCCCTAACGCCGTACTTGTTTAACTTATCTAAGAGAATATTATGGTCTAGACAATCGAAGGCCTTACTGAAATCCACGAAGATTCCTAGTGTTAAGAGTTTGTTTTCAATATTCTGTAAAATAATTTCTTTTTGGACTAATAAAGCCGATTCTGTAGAAAAACCTTTACGGAAGCCGAATTGAGAGTGTGATATTAACTGATTTGCATCAAAGAAGTTCTGCAAACGTTTGAGCAGAATTTTTTCTAGCACTTTCGAAAAAAGAGGTAGAATTGAGATGAGGCGATAATTACTCATGACGTTTTTCGAGCCTGACTTGAAAATGACTGTAACCTTGGCGAGTTTCATTCTTGCAGGGAAAACACACGATTCTAGTGAAAGGTTAATAATATGACACAGAGGTTGTGCAAGAAAGTCAGCAACAAACTTTACTGGTTCAATTGTGAGGCCTTCTACATCAGAGCTGGAATTATTTCTTGAGGACATGAGAACGGTAAATACTTCTGATGGATCTGTTGGGCTAAGAAATACTGAGCTGGCTGTTTTATTTGAAATAACCGAACACGCATCTGCGTTATATTTTGCTGTTGCTTGCTCGGTGAAGAAGTTGTTAAAGCAATCGGCTAACAGTACGCCTGATTTTGGTGACCTGCCGATAATCAATTCGCCAATGTCATTAGATACATTTCTATGGTTAATTACCTCATTTATTGCACGCCAAATTAGCTTTGAATTATTCTTTCTTTCAGCGAAAATTACCAAGTAATAGTCACGCTTGGCATTGCGCAACTCATTATTTAATTTATTCCTAAACTGCTTAAACACAACGTAATCATTAGGATTTATGATTACCAAAAAACTGGTACAGGCGATCTTTTTTCTTAATCATTCTGAAAAGGCTAGGTGAAACCCATGGTTTCTTAATTTTTTTTGGTGATTGTCTCGTTTTTAATGGGAAACTTAAGTCATAAAGCACTTTAAATTTATCAATGAACGCATTATAAGCCTCATCCACTGAACGATAGTTGAGACATTGTGTCCATGGTGTCTCACTTATTAGTCGCCTGAATGATTGTAGTTGGTTATCAGTAATTGCCCGAAAGGTTACCGGTCTGCTTCGAACAGGTGCAGGTTGATGCTTTTCTATTGTTATAAAAATAGGACAATGATCGCTTAGATCTCAAGACAGTGTGCCGGAAGATTTTACCACGATATCTATATTAACAATAAACAAGCCAATAATGCTTGACGAAGAGACCGTGATTCTCGTTGGAGATGTGATGGTGTTGGTGAACCCATTGGATTCAATGGCTGTAAGAAATTCTACTGAATCAGCGTTCACTTCGTTTAGATTAATATTAAAGTCACCGCCGAGCAATAGGGTGTAATTATTTTGTGAACAGTAATTAAGAAGAACATTCAAAAATTTGAAAAAGGTGTTATGGTTTCCACCAGGGGGCCTGTAAATTACAGAAAGAATGTAAGTGTTGTGTTGTATCACGAGAGCTTCATAGTCATTGGTTATAACGGTAAATTGTGGAATAATGTTGCACTTCAAAGAAGACCTAACATAAATACCTACTCCTCCTCCGCGGGAAGGCCTATTTAGGAAGAAGGTGGCGTACGATGTTAATTTGAGTAGGTCTGCTTCATGCTCGCACCACGTTTCAGTGAATAACAAACAATCAAACGTCAATGCACGGTTACCTAAAAAAAACTTTCAATCTGATCGTGCTTATATTTCATTGAACGAATATTAAAATGCTTCGCGGAAAAAGAATTGTTGGCGTTCGCACTGTTGCTGATGTCGCATGGCATGACCCGATCGTAATAATTTACAGCAGCCATGATGAAAAGAACAGACACAGCAGTGGGAGTGGCAGAGAAGTAATAATTTGTAGAAGAAGGGCAAGGGAACACGCAAGTGCTTCACATGTAAAACTGACATGGATTAACGTGATGGCTTCGTAACTGAGGGTGTATATGGCTACACAAAATACAAGTACACACTCTCGGTTGCGCAAACAAGAACAGACCAGAGCGACCGCAGTTAGCTTCACGTCACATAATGATAAGAACGGTACAAAACAGCCCTCAAGGTATATTATCTTAAGCATGCGCCGACATTCTGGCAAGATCCTCGCTCCGTAGAATCTTAATGCAAGGTGCATTATCAGAGTGCCGGGCAAAGATCTTTCCATTGCGCACCCACACATATTTCTAGTTTACTTCGCGCTTACGAGCAGTTGCTTGACCTAACAGGCGTTTCAAAGACGCACACAAATGCTCATTGATGAAGACCGGAGCTTGTGAATCAAAACCACGAGCACTGCTTGTAAGTCTAATAGGGCGGGCCTTTTCAAGGAACAGGTCTCGTTTCTTGCGACTGGCAAACTGCACGACAATATTATTTGTAGTGGGATTCTTAGCTGTAGGAACTCGATGAACGACTTCGATATCGGCAGGATTTACGGGTTCTTGAATGACTTCGCCAATTTTAGTGATTACTTCCGTAAGATTTTCTCCCTTACGGAAAGGCACTCCTTTAATCTCAAGGTTTGCAAGACGGGAGTATTGCTCAAGCTGGACAAGCCTGTTTTCCTGCTATTTGACCTGCTCAGACAGGTCACTGCAGCGTGTTTCAAGCCTGGTGTTAGTCTCTTTCAAGAGCCGGTTTTCGGCAATCACCTCCTCATGCGCCTTATTGATACTTGCCAGGCTAGCTTTAATTACTCGCATTTCTTTTCGGAAATCACGATCAAAGCCGTCCCGGAACTCCTTCAGTTCCGCCCTCAGTTCCCGCTTAAATTCTTCAAAAAGAGCAATCAGTTCCTTAGACATGGTGAAAGGGTTCAGTGAAAAGCAAAGATAGCACACTGTGGCAGCAGCAGCAAGGGCAACAATGAAAAGAAATACCAAGAATGAAAAAAACACACCTGCGTGTGCGAAGAATACGTCCTGTTAGCGCGCTGCAATCTGGCCGCTGCCGCTGCTGCCAAGTGGTCGGTGGTCAGTCGGTTCCTCGATTTATATCCGCAGCAGCTGATGAGAGCCCAATGGGAGTGCAGGGGTCACGTTGCTTCACGTCACCGGCATGATCCCTTTCAGGTAGTCTTCGCGATGAAGAGAGCCACGGTGAATTGCGCAGACAGCGGACTATCGGCCCGACGAAGGCAACCGGCGTGCAGGGAAATCTGCGTGTGCGAAGAATACGTCCTGTTAGCGCGCTGCAATCTGGCCGCTGCCGCTGCTGCCAAGTACTGTCACAGCCCAGCACGCGACCTCCAGAGCCCAGCATCTGCATTTTTGTGGCATAGGAAAGCAAGAACCCCCCCCCCCAGCCCGTGCCGTACAAACAAACTTAGAAACGCTGCCGCGGTAGCGAGCGCCATCTGGTAGTGTTGCAAGAAAACCCAGCGGCAAGCGCAAACAACGCCACAGGAGCAGCAGTAGCACTGGGAAGGTCGGGAGAAGAGGCAAAGAAAGCTTCGCTTTAATGATGATGATGATCATGATGATAACATTAATAATAATATATGTGCCTCTCAAAGACGCCAGCGATGCGCAGTCCGTATGGCTTAAGAGCTACGAACTTAAGTAGACAACCTCCCGTTGTGCTTAAATCAGCTCGGCAGCGTAGCAAGAGGAGAGTTCTGCATTCCGCTGCTGCCATGAGCGTTGTCCGCGCGCACACTAGAGTTCCTGCTTAGCAGCTGTGTGCAAACACTGGTCTGAGGGGTGCCAATAGTAATCGTCAAGCTAACCTAACGCAATCCAACGTAACCTTACCTCCCCTGTGAAGCACTAGGATTTTAAACGTGCAGGCAAAATGCCGAAAGTATAAAGCTATCAAAAATTGCGGGAGAACCCATCTCACTATGACTGACCACGGCGGTGCGACTAGCATTCAAGAAGTGCAGCGACACAGTGTGTTGCTGAAGTCACTTTTACTGAAAACCAGTAGTAGTCATTCTGAGGCTCCCGTTGCTTCGGCTACATGAGATAAACACCGTCTCCGCTATCGACCCACTTTGTATGGCACGGCATAACGGCAACTGTATGACGACAACGCAGAGACGATGACGGGGTAACAAAGACGGAATGACGTTCATGAAATGGCAAAGGCGGTATGGCGACGATGGCATAAAGGCAGTCAGATGACATTCTGAAATGGTCACGATGGTTAACGGCGACAGCGTAACGACGACGACGGCATCGGGACAATGGGATGAGTATACGAGTGTATGACGATGACGGTGTGATGAGGACGATATGACAACGGACGCATGAGAGCGACGGCCTGACGATGGCACAATGACAACGGTGGCATGACAACGGTGGCACAATCACGCTTCAAGAACTACAGCATGATTATAATAAA
This sequence comes from Dermacentor variabilis, assembly GCF_050947875.1. Classification (NCBI taxonomy): domain Eukaryota; kingdom Metazoa; phylum Arthropoda; class Arachnida; order Ixodida; family Ixodidae; genus Dermacentor; species Dermacentor variabilis. The sequence continues at coordinate 147,743,423 of NC_134570.1, forward strand.
ATGACAAAGAAGGAATGCGTCGATAAAACGACGAAGGCGGTATGATGACAATGAGATGATCTTTCTGAAGTAATGACGGTAGTAAAACGGCAGCACGACGAGAATTGTACGACGACGACTGTGTGACGATGGCTCCGTGACGAGAGTCGGATTGCGAAGTTAGAATAAAGACGATGGAATGACCACGAGGCATCACGACGACGGTAAGACAGCAGATACACGGCGATGACCCTGTAATGTCGAGGCAATGACGAGGATGGCATGACACCAGTATGAGAAGAATGCCATTCGTGACGACGACGTATCACGAATACCGAGTGGCCAAAACGGCATGGCGACAATTGCATGACGACGGCATGACGAGAATTCAATGACGAAGCTGGAGCGACAACGACGTAACGACCACGACGGCAACACGTGGTGCTATGACAACAAATGCATGACCGTTATATGACGACAATGGTATGACGAGAGTGGTGACAAAGCTGAAATGACGGCGATGCACTGACCTCAACTATCCCAAGAAATGGTGGATGTACGGACGGATGGACGTATGGATGGATGGATGGATGGATGGGCTCAAAACGCCTGTAGACAAATGCGAATTGCATTAATCCTTTCACTCACTATTCTTTCATGATTTTTCGACGGCCTCGTCTTGTGCCTTATCTAGGTGCGATGCCGGCCACCCTGTCGCATCTGTCAGCGACCATGACCCTCAACTGACACTCAATCCTTCCAGCAGTAACGCGGGCGCCTTCATGCTGTTTGACATAATTGCCCTTATACATGAGGACACGGGCCGCGACCCCCAATCCTCGCTGTTGTATTTCTCGAAAACTAATCCATTGAACTAAACGCCGCTTCGAAAAAAAGACATCTTCGCGTTTGTTTGCACCGAGGCACGTGCAGATAGGATAGATGGCGCTGTTGAAAACTGCAGTGTAGGATGTCAATAAGAGAGAGGTGCGCTTCTAATACACAAAAAAAATCATAACGTTCAATTAACGCAGCAAAAAGGGGCGTTCTCATATTTATAGAACGCACGAAATGTTAGCATAGTAGCGGTCGTTATCGCCATGCATCAAGGCCAAGTATTTGAATATTATTACACCACAAGTAAGCTTGCGAGCCCTTCACTTGTCAAAGGACACAACTCTATGTCATTAAGAGCCTGGAGCGGCGAATGTTCGCTAAAGTAAGAGCACCAGTTAACACTTTGTTGTAGGCGGTTTGGCTTCAGCCTCATGTGCGGGGCAGTCGAACGCTTCGAGAAAATCCGCACTTCGAGTAATGAACGTGGCCACTTCATCGCGCAGTGACGCGACAGTACGGTGAGGAGCATCGCAGTAGTGGCAGAACATCCCCAACCGATAAAAAATTTGTCTCAGAGACATGCGCCATTGGCCCGTGTAAATGTGCTTCTGGTGCCAGCCGTTGGTGTTCAGAGTGCGCACGGACGACCGCAGAGCTCGCAGTGGCCGCTCTACAATACGCAAGTAGTAGTCGGCGCCTACGTAATGGGCGCCGTCGCGAGCGTCACATTTGAAGACGTCCGAGCCTTTGCCCCCGTGGAAAACCGAGGCCGCCTGAAACAGCGCCGACCAAATGCTGTCTGCCATCATGAAGCCCAACAATGCCATGGGCAGCAGAGTCATGGCTGACTGCAGAGCAACTGTCGTATACTGCGCCAGCGGAATGACCACGTGGTCTTTGGTTGAGTGTGGCTGCCATATGCGCAGCGCTTTCACCACTCTTTCCGGGATGCCGGCTGGGGCCATGTAATTCCAGTAAGCGAGCCTGTGTAGGCGAACGAGGAGAATATTCAGGAAGAAGTTGCTTTCAAGGTTTGGTATCGTTATGTCTGCCAGGTAAACGTGGTAGGGAAGTATGAGCGTAAGTTTTCGCAGCAACTGCCTCACGGGTACGCTATTGTTGGAGACAAGCATATCTTCCGCTTCCGTGGCGATAGTGTCCACGAGTGAACTAAAAATGCTTAATATGACTCGATTGTGCTCCGTCCTTGCAACCTTCACAACATCGCTACCAGACAGTGGGAGACCGCATAGGTAAGGGTCTTTCACTACTGAGCGCAGAAATGGCTCAAGGCTGAGCACAAAGAGTACTGGGGATAGAGGGCACCCTTGACGAACACCACGAGTAATGGTAAATGGTGCACTTTCACGACCATCAAGGAGCAATGTACTTCGGATATTTGAATAGGCAGTCGTAATAAGTTTAACAAAATTTGATGAAAAGCCGAACGAGATCAGTACACTAAACATGCAGCTATGTTCAAGGCGATCGAATGCCTTTTCTTGATCTAAAAAGCAAGAAAGGTGGCTGACATGGAATAGCACACTATGGTATAAAGTTTGAAAACAGGGATAAGGTGCCTCAGAAAGGCTGGCCAACGTTTCGATAGCAGGACCTATCTTCGTCAAAGGCGGCCTCGTCATCCTCGGCATGTTAGTTTTAAAGGGTTAGTGCAGTAACGTCACGCGCGGGTGTTGTCGCTGGCGGCTGGTTTTAAAGAGAGACACTTCAGAGGAAACGAGCGCTGTCGTCCGACGTCTGTGAGCTTTGTTCCCAAGACGGGGTGACAAGAACGGGAGAGTGGGAGCGCGGGGAGAAAAGAAAGAAATAAAGGCAGCGAACAAAAAAAAAGGGGGGGGGGGAGCCAGGGTGACCCCAAGACAGAAAAACAAAGAAGGGGAAGACAGGAAGAACAAGAAAGAGAAAAACAAAATTTTAAGAAAGACCGGCCCCGCTCTTTCTTAAAAGTTTGTTTTTCTCTTTCTTGTTCTTTCTGTCTCCCCCTTCTTTTAAAACGCGCGTTTTAAAGTGCGTTTGAAAGAAAGAACATGTCCAACGGTGAATAAATTTGTTTCTTGCAAGCACAGTATGTTACAATTTTTAGCGCAGGCCAAGCTGATAATTTGGCTCGTTTTATAGGACTTCGGAACCCCTGTGAGTTGCTGCGACTTCGGGGTGGAGGACGAAAGACGAACTCTTTCCGCAGACGAAGAAGGAAAACTTTATACAATATTTACAGATAGTGGATGATAGCGCACAGGTAGCAGTTAGGACACATCAGACCAACTGGGCGGCTGGAAGGGACTATCTTTTCTCACAATGGGCCGGTTCTCCCTTAAATCCCTTCCGCGATCCTTCGTCGGCAGCACGACCTACTGTATAACTGACCACGACCTTATACAGTAGGTCGTGGTCGGCAAAGGTCGTGGTCGGCAGGAGCGTTTGGGTGAGTTCTCGTCGGCAGGAACCAGGCGGGGCAGGGTGATGACGTCGCCCGCGTTGAATTCTTGATTCGTCGCGGAGAAGTGGGAGCTCCCGTCGCCTCGTGGTAGCCACGTGGTGCTCGTAGTATGGCACAACAGCATTTAATGAAATAATGTTCAGGGACGTGCGTGTCAGCCATATTCAATTAAAAGTATATCAGCAAACTGACCCGGTCGTGTTGTTCAAGTCGGCGCCCCGGGAACAAGTCCAGAGTATATGCAGTATACACGTCACTTATTCTTCGACCCTCTCGAAGAAGGCCGAGGTTTTTTGGACCACTGTAACTCGGCGCGGCGATCCGGGCCACCGTCTGAGCCAAAAGTTGACGCATGGGCACGCTTTACGTCTCGTGGGGCCGCCATTTCTATGTAGAATCTATCCACGCTTGGCAAGAGTCCAACGCTGCTATCAACTCCGAGGCTGAAAGTTTTTTCTGATGAGGATGGTGTCGGTAGCGGTAGGGCGGCGGGATTGATTTCATCGCCGCCGACAACTTCGGCAGCCGGGGGCTCATTCAGATGTAACGGATGCGGCGTTGTAGGCGACGCAGTTGAGGCGGGTGAAGCCACAGCAGATTTCGTAGGTGTATGAATTGACTGTAGAAATCGCAGGGTCATGTGTTTTATCTATGTTTAAAGCCTCGGTGCGATCAGGTCTGATGGTAGCAGCCGAAGCGGAGGCGCTGTCGGCCACAGCATGCGTGTACTTCGCTGTTGTTGTTGTTGTTGTTGTAGTTGTAGCCTGTGGCACGTGTGGCTCCTACCCACGATGGGGGATTGGCCAAGAAATGGGTGGATTATACCAAAATAATGTAGAGCATAAATTTCCTAATATCTATGGGAATAGCATTGAATAGGGTTGAAATACCGGTTAAAATGTAATCAGGAAGGTGCTGTTGAATGAGTAATAATTAATTTAAAATTAATAAAAATAGAATTTAGCAGGGCATTCGGTTAGATTCTGTAAGGAATGTTTGGACAGCGAAGCATGCATCCCTGTGGCTGAATCCCAAAGTGGACGCCCCGAACGAAAGAATTGCAGGTTCTGTCAAGTCCAGGCCAAGTCTTCGAAAAGGTATCTCCAACAATCTTTTTTTTAACGCAGCAAAGCGGCGACAAGATAGAAGAAAGTGCTGTATCGTCTCCTCCTCCTCACAAAAAGAACAAAGGGGAGAGGGAACCAAACCCGAGCTGTGTAAATAGAAGTTTAGGGAGGGAATGCTGCTTGGAAGGCCAGCGAACATGGCATGGTGCAATCTGCCACGTCACGGTCTTCTTTTTCAGTAGAGGAGGCCGGCGGACGTCGCACGGTGCGATTTGTTGTTGTTGTTGTAGCCTGTGACACGTGTGGCTCCTACCCACGATGGAGGATTGGCCAAGAAATGGGTGGATTATTCCAAATTATTATGGAGCATAAATTTCCTAAAATCTATGGGAATAGCATTGAATAGTGTAGAATTACCTGTTAAAATAAAATCAGGAAGGTCATATTGAATTAGTAATAAATAATTTAAAAGTAAAAACAAAAAAAAGAATTTAGCAGGGCAATCACTTAGATTCTGCAAGGAATGTTTGGACAGCGGAGCATGCATCCCTGTGGTTGAATCCCAAAGTGGATGCCCCGAACGAAAGAATTGCAGGTTCTGTCAAGTCCAGGCCTATTCTTCCAAAAGGTATTTCCAACAATTAATCTTTTTTTTAACGCAGCAAAGCGGCGATAAGATAGAAGAACGTGCTGTATCGTCTCCTCCTCATTTCAAAAAGAACAGAGGGGGTAGGGAACCAAACCCGACCTGTGTAAATAGAAATTTAGGGAGGAAATGCGGCAGCGTAATTTGGCGAGGCAGACCTCAAGCATCTTTGTAACAGGATTCGCTATGCCAGGGTAATGCCAGGTACTTATACTCTGGAGAGGCAGTCAAATGTGGGCTTGATAAGGCTAATCAAATTGATCGCATCCGAAATCTTGCCGCTGTGATCTGTGCTGTCACTGGTAGAATAGGAAGAACAGGGCCGGATAGTGATGCATTTGCCAGTGAATCGGCAGTTTCATTAAAAAGATAAACCTTTATGACCAAGCACCCAAATCAAATGAACACATTGCATATGGGCAGGAACTAGTAAGTGGAAGAGTTTTAGCATGGGTGACTCACTAGTAGCGGTAAGGCAAGAGCATACAGAAAGGGACTCAGTGAGAATAGCAGCCGTTGTAATCAGTTGGTCTAAGTTACGTAAAGCTAGGATTACTGCTAACAACCCGGCCAGAAAAATAGGCACAAAATCAGACAATCTTAAAGAAAAAGACCAGTCGAGTGCAGGACAAAATACTCCAATGCCAGCTTTTTCCTCGCTATGTGTGGCATCTGTTACAATGATAATGTTTGTTTCTAGAGTGCTTAGGTAATCTTGCAACATGGGGTTTAAGATGCCGTAAGGGAGTAGTTTCGCGTGGTTTGGGAAAATGTCATCGAACCTGATCTCTGGGTAACTTCAATGCGTATTAGGAAGCACATCGCGAATTTACACATTTAGTGGTTCAAGTAATGTTTGCACAAATACAATCTGTGGTCTATGAAACCTGGGCCAAAGAAGAGGAAAAAATAATTCTGGATCGGAGATGAAAATAATTTGAGGACGGTTTAATGGTGATTCATATAGCCTTAAGAAGGTCTGAACGGTCAGAAGGTGAAATCGGCATAATATGGGTTGGATTCTTGCTTCCAGGTATAATACGGAATTTGCAACGTATTTTGGGAGGCCTAAGCACAGATGCAGCGCCTCTCGTTCTAACAAAACTAGCGGCCGAAGCTTGTATGATGTAACACCTGAGAATAAAACACATCCAAATTCTAACACCGGACGAACGTACATTTTATATACCATCAAGAGGGATTGTACGAGCTCCTTTTGTCGTAATATATTCAATATGCAGCCGCCAGTTAAGATTTCCGTTGTAAATAACTCCAAGGTACTTGAGTGACTCTACTTGTAGAATATCTTCGAAATGATAGTTAAGCGATATGTATACTGGGTCTTTAATGGGAAAAACAAGTATAGCACACTTATAATCATTCAGGTTTAAGTGCAAGCTATCCAGCCAGCCTTCGAGTTTCCTTAGATATGACTGTAAAATTTCGTAAAGAGAGTATATGTCACTAGCCATACCAAAAAAGGCAATGTCATCAGCATAAACGTAGGTACTGACCACCTGGATGAACGGGGATTTTGCTCAGTAAAATATTAGATACTGGTGAAAGTACCGATCCATGAGGCACACCTCTTGTTTGCTTATGTTTACTAGAAGAATAGCCGCTTTGAAAACAATAGAATTCCCTGTCTTTTAAAAATTCATGCACCCATGCTACAATATAGCCTGGAAAGCAATGGCTCTGTCACCATTAAAACTGTATGTTCAATGCTGTCATAGGCTTTACACATATCTAACGTAACTAGAGCCGCATATTGTTTTTTATGTCTGGCAATGTTAATACGACTTTCAAGGTCTGCATGTTCATGGCATATTGAATAGCCAGAACGAAATTCAATTTGGCAAGGACTCAACAATTGATTTTCGTCGATAAACTTTATTGTCCGAGAAGCACTCTTTCAATAAGTTTCACTATGTTTGATGTCAACGCAATTGGTCTGATGTTGTCGATAGCATACCCTGTCCCTTGTTTTTTGAGTAACGGAATAATTTTGGCGATCTTCCATTCTTGTGGAATCCATGCATTGCTAACAGAGTAGTTTAGCAACTTCAGAAGCTCACGTGGAGCTTCTTGAAGGAAATCTTTAACAAATATTTCATTTGTTATTCCGTCCGAGCCAGGCGCTGTAGCTGGCAACCGTAACATAACCTGTGCTACTCTCGAATAGGATATCGCTTTGTAGTCTGAGAATGCAGGAGTAAAAAACAGAAGTTTGAAGGCGCCTTGCGAACCGGCTCTCCGGTCCTTTAGCCAATAGCTCTAAGGACTCCTGCATTTCCTGTGAGGTATAGACGATTGAGACTACATTAACGCTCATTGGGTGTTTCTAAAATGAAGGTATTTAAATAAAGCACATTTGTTTTCGGATTTAGATAGATAATCGATATGGTTTTTATCGTACTCATTTTTTGCGCGTTTAATAGTACATTTGAAAGTTGCCGAACTAAATTGATAATCTTTCCAATTTTGTGGGCGCTGACTATGTAGAACTTTTTTGCAAGAAGCTTTCCTTCTTCGATAAACTCATGTGCACTCCACCAGGGACTAGATGAGGAATGCCTAGCTGTCTGAATTGCAAATTCAGACTTTTGTCGGGACATCTGTAACGCTGAACAAATATTCAAGCCAATTTCTTCGCCATTACTATTAGTTAGTGCCGCGCAATGGTGGAGCCCCAAGCAGTCTTTACATTTTTTAAAATTCACAAATATTGTGCCTTGTCGTTCAAATTATGTTAAAGGGCATGCAATTTCAAAGTATACCAGGAGATGCATCACTGTTTGTACCGAAATCATAGTCCAAGATGTCAGGGCGACACTTGTGCTAGAAAACGTCAAATCTAACACTGAGCGAGATCGGCCACGGACAAATGTAGGTCATCTGATATTAAGGCACGACAGATTTTTACCTATGGTCCAGTCCCAGACGTGTCCCACATGAATCTGTTTTGTAACCCCATGACACGTGATGCGAATTGAAGTCACCAGTAAGGACGACTTCATTTTTGCAGCTGGCAAGCGCACTATCCAGTTGGTATGTACTGTGCACGCCCGTAGGGAAATAAGCATCTATAATCGAAAATGAACAGTAGCCTGGGATGCTAAGGTGCACTGCCAAAATTTCACATTCCCGAGACATTAAATTGAAAGCTATTTTCGCCTTATGACAGAATTTAGATGACAACAAAATCATTAAGCCACCTCCCAGTGAAAGGCGATCTAATCGAAAAGAATGAAAACCTTTAAAATGAAAATTTTTCTCAGGAGTAAGCCAGGTTTCTTGTAATATTATGACGTCAGGATTAAGATGAGTTGTTTAGCAATTTGAGTCTGTTGAAGCAGAAAACAAGGAACGACAGTTCCACTGTAGCACTTGTAAAAGAGCTATGATGATGAGCTAATTGATATAATTACTTCAGCAACTACTGTCGCAATGAACTTTCTTGGATGCCAGAATGAGAAATTGGATTACCCTTTTTGTTTTTGGTATATGGACAAGAAGCAGTTACTGGAGACCCAGTTTGCTTTTGCGGCCTGGCATCCTGACCCGTTTCCATGTCGACCTGCGAGTCTGACTGACGCGAAGAACATGGATCGGATCCAAGAAATGTTGGGTCCGATGTGGTACTCGGCACTAGGACTGAACTGGCTACCTGTTCTGCAGCACAAGCAATCGATTTGGTGATTGGTGTTGTAGCTGTTTGCAACAGCTGTGTCATCTTCGCAGTAAACACTTGGGAAATACATTCAGTAACACTTGTGACAATATGTTGCATAGCCTTTGTCATTGCTTTTTCTACTGCCAATTCGATGAGTTTCGACAAGTTGTCTTCATTTAAAGTAGACTGCCTCGCTGTGGTGCCAGCGTATCCAAATGCTCTTTCCTTGACTGCAATAGCTTCTCGCCACGAACATCGTCGCCTGTCGATTGTCTCGAGTACCTGTATTTCGTTAGCTCTAGCCGAGCAGTTTCCATAGTCAGCCGCATGGTTTCCTACACATAAGCAGCACGTTTCGGCATCAGCTGTGCACTCATTGGAGCAATGATCTTCACCACAGGCACGACAGCGTCCATCTGATTTGCAGCCTCCTGCACTATGGCCAAAACACAAACAGTTCCGACACTGAAGTGGACGGAAAGCGAGAGGTTCCACTCTAAAAACAAGTGGCCATACTTTCAGTTCAGAAGGGCAGGACATGCCAGCATACGTAGCGATAACCGATTCTGTGGCAACTTTTTCCCCGTTTACAAGTCGGTTACATCGGTATACAGCTTTTTTCCCCGAGCTGCATGCTTCTTCTTTTTCATTTGTCGACGCTGGTTCATGTGGTGTCAGGGCAATTTCCTTGGTTACAGCGAGTGTCAACGGTAATGGTCGCTGGAGCCGCACCAACGACGCACGCGTTGCAAGACACGGTAGACAAACGCCACATGATGACCAGAGACTCGCAGGTAATTGGGGACCGGGGTTGTGGTACTCATTTATTACCAAGAAAGCAGGTGCCCGTGAGCACGCCATGTCGTCCGTTCATAAGACCACCGTTGACAGACAGAACCTTGCCGTATGGTGATAGTGCTTGGACGAGGACTTCGTTCAGAATGAAGGGCGGCAAAAAGAGGCAGGTTATGTTGGTGCCCTGCGGGCCGACGGGAATGACAGGACAATGCTCGCCACTGATGACAAGGCAGCCAGCATCGACGATTAGAGTCATGGAAACCATGCTCTTGACGGTGACTTGGAAATTGAAACCTCCCATGTGCTGAATGCAGCAGACCTCTGAGAGGCCAACTATTAAAACTGTCGTGTCGACGATGGTCTCGGGACCATTCCCCATAGGGACAAAAACATAGAAGACTTGGGCCTTTCAGGGAGTCCACGACGCTGTAGGCGCTATGGCATGAGAGGTGGACGTCCCCGACGTGGAACACACAGGGACGTCAGCAGATGATGATGATGATAAACTTGATGAGTTTGGCGCATACCCACTCATGGGGATTGGCCAAGAGTCGGGCAGACCTTACATGTGTATTCAGGTAATAAATTTATAAATCTAATTTTGTTGCATAAATTGAAGGGAGGAAAGTTCAAAACGATTCAGCAGACCATACGTCATTCAATCAAGAGCAGAAATTCTTCTTCCATTCTTCTTCTTTCTTTCGTCTTCATCATAGGCGCGTACTGCTTGCAATAACAAAACGAATTCATCCGTGTGTGTGAAGTGATTTTTGGAAAGGAAACGGAAGAGATGAGTGCAGCGCCGTAACTGTCTCTCACAGGAGGACACCTCAACAGCACTGCACGGGGAAGGGGGAATGGGAAGAAAAGGATGAAGGAGAGAAAGACTGGACGAACGTTGGAAGGGGGAAAAAAGGATGTGAGTGCGGGGCTCACAGCCGCGCTCTCAAGTGCGTCGCATTGCAGTAGTCTAGCAGTGCCGAGAGAGCGTGCTTCACGATGGACGAGTGGGCTGCAGGGAATAGCAGCGCGGTCGCCGTATCGTAAGTCAGTCCCAGTCGTCGATAGACTGTACACAAGTCCGTGCGCTCCACATCGAAGGCAGGGCAGCGAAGTAGCAAGTGGTCGAGCGTCTCCGTATCGGCGCAGTTGCTGCACGCGGGGTCGCCAATTCCCTGCAGCCTGTGCGTTCTAGCAGCCGTCCTGTAGCAGCCGACGCGCAGGCGAAGCAGGAAAGAGCGGTCCGCCCGGGAGAAGCCCACGCGGGGGAGGAGCCGAAGTGACGCACCCGCGGCGACGCGCTGGTCCGGGTGCTGCGCACGGAGAGTTCGCAGAATGGTTGCTTTGGCCACGTCGAAGCCGCTGACCGAGGTAGCGAGGGGGAAGCGCAGGGAGTGAGCCTGCTTTGCGAGAGCGTCCGCGGCTTCGTTCCCTTGCAGGCCGATGTGCGCTGGAACCCATTGCAACGCCAAATCGCAGCCCTGGCTGACGAGATGGCGGAGCTTTGAGCCGACGCGCTGCACCAATGGAGGTCCAAGGTAATCCTTCGCCAGCATACACAGTGCCGCGCGCGAGTCCGAAAGGATCGCGGCAGAAACAACACTGCGCTGTTGAAGCAGGAGATCAGCTGCTAGGTCGATCGCAGCAAGCTCGGCCACCGTCGACGACCACACAGCACGAAGGCGGCACTGCCGTGTAGCGCAAATATCCGGCGCCGTGCACGCTGCAGCACCAGAACCATCACTCGCCACGGAGCCGTCGGTGTAAACGAGCAGCCGGCCCCCTAGGCGCTCGTGTAGCAGTGCGGCCGTTTCCTGCTGCATAGCACAAACAGCTGTTTGACGCTTGGACTTGACGCCTGGCACCGTGGTGTTTACATCGAGTAGCGCGGAGGCGTGCGGCGATACCGGCAGTGGTAGGAGTTGCGGCGTCGACGCGACGAGTGCGCTGAACTCGGTGGCACGCTGGCCCATGCCCGAGCCCTCGAGGGTGTGGAGGCGACAAACGAGGCGTTGTCCCTGTGGCGAACGTTGAAGGCGCTCGATGTGGTTCATCGCTTGCTTCCGTGCGCGAAGTGAGGGCGGCCAGTCTCCCGCTTCGGCGAGAGTTGCTCCTACTTGCGAGTTGCGAGGAAGCCCGTAAAGTTGGCGAATTACGGTGCGGTGCTCCATGTCGATGGCGTTCCAGTTGGTGGCTCTGGCGTTCGTGAGGGGAAGCGCATAGAGTGCTCGCGTTGTTGCGACAGAGTTGTAAACTCGAAGCGCAAGTTGCGGTGTACAGCCACGACCACGGGCGAGCAGGGAGCGTGCGGCGCCAGCCACCTTCTTAGAATTCTTGCAGAGCTGGGAGACGGCGGCGTTAAAGTTGACCCGGCAGTCGATGTCAAGTCCGAGATAGCGCACTTTTCTCTGCCACGGGAGGGGGCTTCCGCGCAGCGTGAGACAAGGCATTTCGAAGCGCGCACGAGCTCGGGGGTGTACCAACAACGCCTCAGTTTTTGACGCCGAGAGCTGGAGCCCTATGCTGGCGAGATATTCATCGACGGCATTGATCGCCGACTGCAGGGATTCTCGCACTTGGAAGCCGAGGGACGTAGGCCCGCACGCGAACAGTGCAATGTCATCGGCGTAGATCGCCACGCGGACTTCGTGGGCAGTCATCTTGGGGATGTAGTCAGGTAGTCTTGCCAGAGCCAAGTTAAAAAGAAATGGGCTGATCACGCTGCCCTGGGGAACCCCGGAGGTCACGCTGCGAGGGGCACTAAGCGTGTCACCAACTCGCACTCTGAGCGTGCGGTCACTGAGGAAGGCCGCGATGTAGTCAAAGAGGCGGCCGGTGACACGTAGCTCACGGAGGGCTTGAATGATGGTGGTGTGAGGGAGACCATCAAATGCGCGTTGCACATCGAGCAGCACGAGATATCCGGCTTCTTGGCGACTTGCTGCGTGCTCGAGCGTAGCTACGACGTCCGCGAGCGAGTCAGCTGCTGAGCGCAGTCGCCGGAAACCACTCTGTTCAGAGGCGAAAGCGTCGAGGGCGGAGGCAATCCACTCAAGGCGGCGCAAAGCCATGGCCTCCAAAGTTTTGCCGGCTACCGAAGTAAGCGACACTGGGCGATAGGAGCTGACGCTCGTGGCAGCTTTGCCGCGCTTGAGAATAGGGACGACGATCGCCTCTTTCCAGTCAGCAGGAATAATGCCACTGCGCCAGACGGCATTGAAGGCCTCGAGTAGGGAAGGGAGCTGCGCTGCGTCGACGTTCCTGAGGACCTGATGTGTTAGTCCGTCGGCACCAGGCGCTGAGCGTCGTTTACGCGTGTTCAAAACAATGCGCAACTCACTAAGGGTAAACTCGGCCGAGCAAAGCACCTCAACGTGCTCCAAGATTGCCCTCGTAGGAAAGTAGCGCAGGGGAGCGAGGAGTTCAGCCTTGTTGTGCGGCGGTAGTTCGCAGGATGCACTGACTGGGCGCACAGACGGTGGCGGTGGGGCGAAGGCATCGGCGAAGAGTTCGGCCAGTTGCTCTGTGCTCAAGCCCGTAGCCACCGCGATGGAGAGTGCAGGATGGCGAGGGATCTTGGGACGGAGGAGGGAAGCGAGAATGCGCCAAGGGCGCGACTTGTCGCGAGTGTCCTCCAATGACACGCAGAGACTTTGCCAGCTCTGATTGCGGCGCTGCCTGGCGTGACGGCGACACGCAGCGTCCAGGCGGTTGTATAAAGTCCAAAGCTCCACCTTGTCGCTCTTGATGGCACGGCGTTCGGCGCGACGACGGACAGCGCGCAGATTGAGAAGCTTGATATCGGGGACCGGCGTTCCAGCAGGCACCGCGCACGATTTTGTAGCGGCATCCAAACACCTCGTAAGATGCGTAAGAAAGTTTGTATTTGCCGGAGGGGGTATTGCGCAGAGGGACCGAAAATGGGACCAGTCCGTGACGCGGTACGTACATGTCCTCGTGCGGTTCAGGCCGAGCGGGTCGAGAGAGATCGGATAGTGATCCGACCCCTGCGTGTCAGGGCTGCGAACCCACTCGTAGTGGCATCGCTCACTCGCGAGCGACAAGTCTATCGCACTCCCGTGTACCCTCCGACGCACAAATGTGGGACTTCCGGTGTTGATGATTAGCAGGCCCGAAGCATGGATGGAACTCAGCAGGTCCCTGCCGTTCGGCTCACTGTGGGCGCTTCCCCACGCCGTGTGGTGGGAGTTGAAATCACCGCACACGACACAGTCACCACCGATGCGCGCGGTGAGGCTCTCGATGAAGGTCGTATCCCACCGTCGTACGGGTTGCACGTACACGCTGGCGACACAAGTGTCGACCCCCCCAACGCGTACAGTCACAGCCACACACTCTACGGAGGTGGGCACAATGTCGGCCACACGAACGACGGCTTGGGCAAGACGCGCACGGACGTAAATAGACGCGCGGGAGCGACCGGGTTGATGGAGCGGATCACAGCACTGCACGTTGGCGCAAGTCCGTAACTCGCAGGTGGTCGCACTGTGGTAGCCCACAAATCCCGGAAAGTTGCACTCCCCGTCGCGCGTGTATGTCTCTTGCAACGCGAGCACGTCGTACTCGTGCAGAAGTAGGTGTTCGGAAAGTTCGGCGTGTCGTCGGCGCAGCGAGCGCACGTTCCACTGCAGGATGCGCGGCCGACGTTTTGCTGTGCGACTAGCCATGGTGATTGTGTTGCTGTTGACATGCCACTGCCTGCAGGCAGATGGCCCGGAGCGGATGGTCAGCTGGCAGCAAGGTGCTGACTGCTTGCATGGTGAGCAGCAGGTTTTCTACCAGCTGATCCATAGTAGTTTGGGCGGGTGGAGCAGCAGTATCCTGTGTCTGCTGGCGTTGAGAGGCACGAGGGGCTGGTACCGGATGCCTGGGTGCAGGACTGGGACCCTTCAGCACGCTCGCATAGGACCGCGCCGAAGATGAGGACTGCTGTGGCTGCTTCTCCTCCCGGACTGCTGCCCTGACAGCACGCCTCGACAATGCCGAGGTGGAGGAAGCCATGATGGTGGCCACCTCCCGTTCTTCCTGCCATTTGGGGCAGGCGGGAGTGTCGGCCCTATGGGGGCCCCCGCAGTTCCGGCAGCGGACTTTCTCGCAGGAGGCGCCCTCCGCGTGGCTTTTGCCGCAGGAGATACAGTCGGTCGGCCATCTGCAGGACTCCAGCACGTGCCCGAAGCGGCCGCACTGCCGACATTGCACTGGACGGGGCCGGGCAGGTCGCACCCTGAACCCGAGCTTGAAAAGGCGCACGTGTTCAGGGGGGACCGGTCCCGCGAATCGGATGGTGATGGTGCTCTCCTCCCTCGTTGCCGACAGCACGGGAACGCTCGACTCGATGGCTCCCAGCAGGTCTGTGTCCGCGGGTAACCCGACCACCCCGTGCAGGAAGCCGGTGCTCTTGCCGCGCTCGGCTGGCAGTCGGGCAGTCACTGGAATTCCGTGCAGCTCAGTGACTGCCAGCAGCTCCTCCAGGCATTCCCGGGTGGTAGTATCGGCGGCCACGATGTTGCGCTTATGGTTAACGCGAACCACTGCAACACCGGGCCGCGAAGAGAGGGTTGCAGCGAGTGAGAGGCGCGGTGCTCCTCGGAAGGTTCCGCCGGGCGCCGAGGGACGGAAGAGCACCGTACCGACGACCGCAGGGTCAACCGGCAGTGCAGCAGTCGCCAGGGCCCGTGCACGGCGCCGGTCCCTCTTTGACTGCACCAGCGTGAAGTCGGACGTGATGGACTCGCGGGCGGATGGTGTCACTCTCTGTGCTGCGGCTGTAGGCACACTGGGGGTGACCAGGGTAGCGGGCGGGCGCCGCGAGTCGTCCGTTGCCCCGGGAGACGAACGGGAAACATGGGCAGGCTCCTTCCTCTTCTTCTGCTTCCTCTGCCCCTTTGGCTTCGGCCGCGAAGAAGGCTGGCATGGTGCGTCCTTCAGGAACCGCGCCGCGGGGTGATCAGGGCCCTGATGTGATGAAGCAGTGGGTGTTGCGTCCGTCAGCTCCATCTCGTCGGCAGCGCTTTCATTTGTAGATGGTTCGCTAGCATACGCTGCAGGGGACGCGCCGCCATCAGGAGCAGACGGCGCGTCGAGGATGGTTCCGGGCGCGCCCTTGCTCTGAGGGGACGCGGAGGCGGCGGCTGTAGACTCGGCGGGATGTCGAGAGGTGGTGCGCGCCCTTCTTGGAGGGCCTCCGTCTTGGGCGGCAGGCGGAGAGGAGGTGGCGGCTGTTTCGCCCGAGTGTGGGGAAATGGCGCTGCCGTGGTCCGGTTGCTGCACATGGCAGCTGGCTGCCGTGTGCTGCTCCGGGCTGGGGGGAGAGCTCGACGGCTGCTTACGTCGCCCGGTTGGCTCCTCGTCCTCGCTCTCCGTCTCGCGGGCGCGTTTCCGGGAGCTGGACATATCCATGTCCTCGTCGTCGGAGGGGGGGAGCGGGACCGAAGCATGGGGCTCTTGTACTGGATGGCCGTCCTGGAGAGGCTTCGAAGCGGTAGTAGGCAGGGGGGGATCCACAGGGAGATCGAGGGTGGCGGCCCGTTGACTGAGCCACTGGCCCAGCATGCGAGTGGCACGAAGTTCCAGGTCCTCCCTTGCCCGGAGTTCGTCGAGGGATGCAGGGCCGAGTGTCACCAGGCTCAAACTGGCATGGCGACGGTGGCGAACGCGTGGTGGCCGCTCTCCGGGCGAAGCGAAAACCATCTTGGCCCGAGACTTCAGAGCGACACGCAGCCTATCATATCTTCCGCGAAACGACCCTCGGGCGTTGGATGCGTCGGCTTCGGCTCACAATGCACGTGAGACGCTTGTTGCTCGTGCGGCATCGAGCGCTGTCGGACTCCTTTCACGCGCCGTGTGCCTGCTGCACGTGCGACAGGTGTTCTCCCCGGCGGACCGCCGCGGTCTCGAGGGGCGTTAGGCGTAGCAAGGCGCGGGGCGGTCGGCGAAGATGAAGCTCGATAACTTGACCAAAACGCACTCACATGTAATGTAGGTGGTATCCGCCGGTTCCTTGAATCTTGCCGATTCTAACGGTGCAAAATGAAAGGGGTGAGTGGCCTTTCTGTAGAGATCAGCGCAGGACGCAGGAGCCCATGTGAGGCACGTCAGTACTCCACGGCCCCCTGGCGGCGAATGAATTCATCCGGGCAGCCAGTCATAGCATACCAAAATGCAGTCTCTATCCACCAACTCTTTGTACAGGAACGCATTACATACGATAGTTACTGTCCAAACAAGTTTTAAAAAATATTGCTTCCGAGTTCTTCCTAATGTTTGTTCACAATACCACTCAAACCGTAACTTTTAGTACGCTGAACTTTTATTTGTCATTTCCAATAGCGACTTTAAAAAGGTAGGTACACTATACACTGCATTGTCATCTTTTGGCGTTGGAACGCCAGCGGCTCGCGAGCTCCACAGCACGGGTTTTCCATCACCTCGAGATGGCGCCACACTACGTGGCGCCTCCTTCAGGTGCTTCTAGACACCATGGTGGCTTAACCTATGGCCTAGCGGTTATGGTGTTACGCTGCTAAGTACGAGGTCGCAGGATGAAATCCCAGCCACGGTGACCGCATTTCTATGGAGTGTTGCAATCGGGTTGCAAGCCCCAAGGGTAGCGTTGGCCTGGCGGCCTGGGGCACAGCTGGTAGCATCCGAAGGTCTTGGCAAAGCATGAGTCGACTGCTAACAGAACAACTTGTTTATTCTTGCATCGCAAAAGAGCGGCCGGTCAGGTCGACCGAAGTGGAGAGACGGGAGAGCATGCTACTCGACGGAAGAATTCGGAGCCTCTCTCAGTGTTGCCACGACACATTAAAAAATAGTAGTAGATTTTTTCGGGAAAAATCAGTAGAAATCAGTAGATTTTTTAATTTCAATTTTTGAACTCTGTTTATGAGTCCACGAATTCAGCGCTTATACTAGTACTCTGTTGAAGTATTGTAGCTTCCAGGAAATAGTACAAAAATTGACCCCGAGATTCTTAGCGATACTTTTGAAAAACTCGGGGATCCAGAGAGCCATTGTCAAGCACGAATTTAAAAACAGTGAAGCCCTCCGATGGCCTATTCAAAGGCGTCAGATGGTAGTTAGTACCTGAAAGCTCTAGAGTATAGTATCTTCCAGACAGGGGTAATTGGAGATCGCTGGGAAAGGCCTCCATAGAGGCCTCCGTGCTGCAGTGCACATAAAAATAGGTTGGTCGTGATGATGATGATGATAATGGTGGTTTCACAGTTGTGGGGTTCGGTATGCACCCACTTTCACAAATTCACCGCCTCACCTTTTCCCATAGAGCATAGAAACTCTATGCCTTTTCCCCACTTTGCTCAAAGACAGAGTTAGCACCACGTTTGCGAGTTTGGAAACGCAAGAATGTATGTTAACCTCGGAGCCAACCACGTTTTTTTTTCTCTCGCTAGGTAGCATCACATTAATATAACCTCTATAACCATCCATCCATCCATCCATCTATTCTTTCTCTGTACTGAAAAAGTTGCAGATTCCGCTTTCGTTTCAGTAGAAAAGCAAGAAAATCAGCAGATTCAAGCGCTTTATCACTGAATCAGCAGAAAATTTTAAAAATCAGTAGATCTACTGATAAATCAGCAGCCATGGCATCACTGGCCTCTCTCTTGGCGTCCGGGGGCAGCTGCTTTTATACTCTCGCAGTTGAGGGCAAGAAGGAACGTCTCGTCAGAGGCGCACGTGACGCGGGGCACGGACATGCTGAGAGACACGTTGAGACGAGTAGGTGACGCATCCGCCGGGCCGGCGCCGTTCAGACCTCCTCGCTTCACAGTTGGAGGAGCTCCTCTCCCCAGGTGCCGCGCTTTGACAAGCGTGGGCACCAACGTGCACACACACGCACACACGAAGACACGTGGCATTGGAACATGCCTGGACGCGCTTGGCGGGGAGGCGTAGCGGCGGCGCCGAACGGGCCAAAATGTCCGCCGCTTTGAACGAAGCCCCGGCGTCCGCTGCATCCGCGCCGGCTATACCGCGCGTCGTAGGCGAAACGTAACAGACCGCCCCGCCGGGGGAAGGAGATCCCGATGGTCAGGGGACTGCATCCGCTGTCCGGAGGGATGTCGCTCGATGATGCTCACAACCGAAGTCGGTCGTCCCTCAGCGTTTGTTGAGCGCAGCGCACCGAGAAGGCCTCGTTCTCACGTTCAGGTTCACACAGGACACTGCGAAGTGACTTCGGGAGAGTTGCCATTTTTGTTTCTCGTTCCCAGAAAGCGTTAGAACTACGCCGAAACTCAACCGCTCAGTCAGCAAGCACGGCACAACCCTCACTAAGCCCTGCCAGGCTCTTTCCCCTTTTATACCACTGCCTAGTTCCTTACAGTAGTCTAGCAGCACTCAGAACGCGTCCACAAATTGGAAAATTGCACTAGAAAGCACGTCATCACTTTGAAACACTAAACAAAAGCAATATGTTAAAAATCCTGCCTCAGGAAGAAAAACATCAGTAACAAACAACTCTGAGGCTGATTCCTACGTTAGGGGCTTCGACTTAAGCCATCGGCGTTACCGTTGAGACTCCCCTTTTTGTAACGCACCTCAAAGGAATATTGTTGCAAAGCGAGGCTCCAGCGCAGGAGGCGGCCATTTTTGGGAGAGATGGTCTGCAGCCATTGGAGAGGGCAGTGATCCGTCTCAATGATAAACCTCGAGCCGGCTAGGTAGCATGACAATTTCTGAACGGCCCACACGAGACACGCACACTCTTTCTCGGTGGCGCTGTACGCCTGCTCACGACTGGTCAGCTTACGACTAGCATACAGGACGGGGTGTTCCACTTCTCCATTTTCCCGTTGGCACAGTACAACGCCCATGCCTCGCTCACTAGCATCGCACTGAACAACGAACCCTTTTGTGTAGTCTGGCGATCGTAGCACAGGCTGGCTTGTTAGGGCGCTCTTTAGGGCGCTAAAAGCTCTTTCCCTTGTCTCGTCCCAGACGACTGTTTGGGGCTCTGTTTTTCTTAGAGCATCCGTCAGGGGAGCCGCGATATGAGAGTACCTGGGGATGTACCTCTGATAGTAGCCGGCGACACCTAAGAACGACCGAATATCGGTCTTCGTGCGCGGTTGCGGGAAGTCTCGCACAGCGGCCACCTTTATTTCAGAGGGGCGGCGACGACCCCGACCAATCACGTGACCGAGGTAGACAACCTCGGCCTGTGCTAACTGGCACTTGGGAGCCTTGACTGTCAAGCCCGCTTCGCGCAGGCGGGTTAGCACTGCCCGCAAGTGTGCCATATGCTCAGACCAGGATGCGGAGAATATCGCTACGTCGTCTAAATACGGTAAAGCGAATTCTTGCTGTCCCCGCAACACTTTATCCATGAGGCTTGAAAAACAGTATGGCGCGTTCTTCAAACCAAAACTCAACACTTTAGGACGGAACGTTCCCATTGGTGAAATGAACGCCGCATACCTACTAGCCTCTTCTGTAAGTGGAACCTGCCAATAACCCCTGACAAGATCCAGGGTGGAAATAAACTGAGCGCTACTAACTTTCTCGAGGCGCTCCTCGATGTTAGGGATCGGATAAATTTTATCCTTAGTGATGGAATTAAGCCTGCGGTAGTCGACGCAAGGACGAGGTTCCTTGCCCGGTACCTCAGCTAAAATCAAAGGGGAGGCATAATCACTCTCACCCGCCTCAATAACACCGAGCTGTAGCATTTTCTTTACCTCAGCCTCCATAATATCGTGCTGGCGGGGTGACACCCGATACGCCTTGGATCGTACTGGCTCTGGGCAGGTAAGTTCTATATCATGAGTAAGGACAGAAGTCCTACCAGGCCTCTCAGAGAACTGACCTTGAAACTCTTGTAAGAGCTGGTGTAGTTCGGTTTTCTGCTCAGGCGACAGCGGTGCTTTACTGATTAAGCCACTAATGACTTGATCGGTGTCTTCCCTGTTCGTCACTGAGCCTAGTCCCGGAAGCTCGACCGGAAGCTCTTCAGGAACGTTTACCATCATGCACACCACTGCTTCCCTTTGTCTATAGGGTTTGAGCAGATTACAGTGGTAAACTTGCTGTGCTTTCCGCTTTCCTGGCAGACTCACCACGTAGTTAACGACCGACAGTTTTTGAACAATCCGTGCTGGGCCCTCCCACTGCACGTCGAGTTTGTTTTTTTAGCGATGTGCGCAATATCATGACCTCATCGCCCACCTCGAAACGACGGGCCCTGGCTGTCCGATCGTAATAAACCTTGGCCCGCTGCTGGGCCTTTGCCATTGCTTCACCTGACAACTCCTGTGCCCTTCTTAAGCGTTCGAGGAGCCTAAGCACGTACTCCACCACGACTGGGTCGTCGCCCCTGCCTTCCCACGATTCTCGAAGCATGCGAAGCGGAGACCGCAGCGAGCGACCGTACACTAGCTCAGCTGGCGAAAATGCATGCGGCGCGGTCCTTAATGCAAACATCACCCCAGGCAGACACAGCTCCCAGTCAGTTTGTTGTTCAAAACACAATGCTCTCAACACGCGCTTCATGACGGAGTGGAGCTCCTCAACGGGATTCGAATGTGGGTGGTACACTGAGCTGTGTAACAGCTTTACCCCGCACCTTTCGAGAAAGGCTGTCGTCAAAGCGCTAGTAAACACTGTGCCCTGATCTGACTGGATTTCCGCAGGAAAACCAACTCGCGCAAATATGGACAGTAGTGCATTGACTATCTCAACTGAGCTGAGTTCTTTAAGCAGCACTGCTTCAGGGAACTTTGTCGCTGGGCAGATCACAGTCAAAATCTGTCTGTACCCCGTGGTTGTTACCGGCAGAGGTCCCATTGTATCAATAACGAGCCGTCTAAAAGGCTCCGTAATGATAGGTACCAACTTCAACGGCGCCCTCGATTTGTCCCCTGGTTTGCCCACCCGCTGACAGGTGTCACATGTCCTCACGAAGTGGTCTGCGTCCCGAAAACACCCTGGCCAATAGTACTCTTGAAAGAGACGGTCCTTAGTTTTCTTAACTCCTAGGTGTCCGGACCACGAACCCCCGTGCGACAAGCGCAACAGATCCTGACGGTAGCACTGAGGAACGATCAGCTGATCAAACTCCACTCCCCTGCGGTCTAGATACTTCCGGTACAGGACCCCACCTCTTTCCACAAAACGAGCATTTTCTTGGCGATACCTTCCTTGACAATGCAGCGTATGTTTTCTAGGCTGCCATCCTTTTTTTGCTCGGCTATCAAAGCCGACCGGCTGACTTTTAGCAACCTATTAAGTCCGTCTGACGTAGGCGCGATGAGCAAATCTGCAGATAGCTCTTCTAACTTTCCCGTGTCGGGCATTTCCTCTCCAGTATCTGGTGCCTTCAATGCTACAGGCTCAATTTTATTCAGTTCGGACGTGCTCTGAATATCAGCTTGCTGCGCCTCTGACCCTTTCTCATTGTTCGACAACGTCGGCCCCGCAACTACCGCCTTTGCAGCGAGCTCCCGAACCTTCGATCTGGTTAAGGCCTGAACGCTAGCCTCACCAAACGAAAGCCCCTTCTCGCGCAGGAGGTGATCGGACCTGTTCGAAAATAGGTACGGGTACTGGGGGGGGGGGGGGGGGACAGCATAGATGACACTGCGGCCTCCGTCTCAAGTGCTCCGAAAGGTCCTTCAATAAGCACTTTTGCTACGGGCAGACACACGCTATGAGCTTCCACGGCTTGCTTGATCCATGCGCACTCGCCCGTGAACATATCGGGTTCTACGTAAGAGGGGTGAACTACATCCATCGTAGCTGCGGAATCGCGAAGCACACGGCACTCTTTCCCGTTCACGAGGAGGTCTCGCATGTAAGGCTCGAGAAGCTTCATGTTCTCGTCAGTGCTGCATAATGACAAAAACACGACTTTTGTTTTTGTTTCCGGACACTGCGCCGAAAAGTGACCCGGCTTCTGGCACGTATAACAAACGCGCGCTTGCCTCGTCTCGAACCGCTTTCTGCGTTCGGCTTCGGCTGCCGCCATCTCCTTACGTTCGGTCGGACTGCGTTCACTCGCATCCGCACTACGTGTGTCGCCCCTTGCTCTCATGGGTGTGAACTTTGGCCTCTCAAACTTGGAGCCAAATTCACCCTTTTGACCGTCCTTAGCTCCGCGAGCCCGACGCGTCACAAACTCCTCGGCTAGCTCGGCGGCTTTAGCCACCGTACCAACGTCTGGCCTATCCAAGACCCAGTACCGCACGTTCTCAGGTAACCGACTATAAAACTGTTCCAGCCCGAAACACTGCAGAACTTTCTCGTGGTCACCAAACGCTTTCTCTTCTTTGAGCCACTCCTGCATGTTTGACATAAGCCTGTAGGCAAACTCTGTATATGACTCACTTTTGCCTTTCTCATTTTCCAGAAACTTCCGACGGAACGCCTCCGCTGACAGCCTGTACTTTTTTAGCAGACTCGATTTCACTTTGTCGAAATCCTCTGCCTCCTCTCTCTTCAAGCGAGCGACTACGTCGGCCGCCTCGCCGGGTAACAAAGTGAGCAAGCGCTGTGGCCACGTTTCCCGGGAGAACCCCTGCTTCTCGCGCGTTCGCTCAAAGTTAACCAGGAACAAACCAATGTCCTCTCCAAGCTTAAACGGCCGCATCAGGTCAGTCATTTTGAACAATACTCGTTCTCCTGCACCGTGTGCCTGACTTCCATGACGAGCGCGTTCCATCTCTACCTCGAGACGCTTCATTTCCAAAGCGTGTTGACGGTCGCGCTCTTTTAACGCGATAGCGTTAAGGAGCTCGTGTCGCAGAAAAGCCGGCGTTCGTCGGCGTCGGCGTCCGCGGCGTTGGCCGTGAGCGATAAATCACGGCAGGCACTTCATAAATAAAAAGCAACTTCCAAGATGGGCTGGGTGGGAATCGAACCAGGGTCTCCGGAGTGTGAGACGGAGACGTTAGCACTGAGCCACGAGTTCGATGCTGCAAAGCGGTACAAAAGCGCCTCTAGTGAACGCGGTGTTACCTTAGAAACGAGCTGTTTCTAAGGCTCAGGCGTGCGTCGCTTGCTGAGGCGCACATTTCGTTGTCGCGCCGAACGCTGCGTTGCTCGACGCTCACCGCGTCCGATGCGGGGCGCGTAGTCGCTGCGCCGTAGCCCAATGCCCCTTGGCGGGTCGACGGGAACGCTGTCGCGTTCCACTCTTGAAGGCGAAGCTTAAGCGTCCTCCAATGTTTTTCTTTCTCTTGTTGCTCTCGCTCTTTTTGTTCTTTAAGTTCGCGCTGCTGTTTCTCTTTTTGCTCTTTAAGTTCGCGCTCCTGTCTTTTTGCCCTCTCCTCAATGGTCTCAAGGCATTCCGACAGCTCGTCATCCTCAGCCTCTAACTCAAGAATAGCCCTTAGCAGTTCTGGTTTTCTGAGTTTGTCTGAGACATCCAGACCCAACTCTCTTGCAAGCTCCAGCAATTTCGGTTTGCGCAACGACTTCAAATCCACGACTGCTCTGAATGCTGCTTTCTCTACTGCCTACTATTGTCTTGCCGCAAACTAACCCGGCAGCAACGACAACCACAATTACCAGCTCTGTTTCTGACACTAACAAAAGCCTGGCAAAACTCAGAAGAAGAAAGTCCCGCACTCACCAAACCTCGCAGCCAAGAATTCAGCGCAGTCGTTCCGCTGCAGGCAACCAGTCATCACACAGGGCTCGTTGCACTGATCCCGGATGGTCGTTTTGCTGCTCAGCATACAGTCAACCGCATATTTTCGCTGCTGGCCTCCGTTGTCGCGATCTCACCGCTGGCAGACAGTTGTTGCAATCTCACCGCTGGCACCAGTTGTTGCAAATGGGTTGCAAGCCCCAAGGGTAGCGTTGGCCTGGCGGCCTGGGGCACAGCTGGTAGCATCCGAAGGTCTTGGCAAAGCATGAGTCGACTGCTAACAGAACAACTTGTTTATTCAAGCATCGCAAAAGAGCGGCCGGTCAGGTCGACCGAAGTGGAGAGACGGGAGAGCATGCTACTCGACGGAAGAATTCGGAGCCTCTGTTGGCGTCCGGGGGCAGCTGCTTTTATACTCTCGCAGTTGAGGGCAAGAAGGAACGTCTCGTCAGAGGCGCACGTGACGCGGGGCACGGACATACTGAGACACACGTTGAGACGAGTAGGTGACGCATCCGCCGGGCCGGCGCCGTTCAGACCTCCTCGCTTCACAGTTGGAGGAGCTCCTCTCCCCGGCTGCCGCGCTTTGACAAGCGTGGGCACCAACATGCACACACACGCACACACGAAGACACAACATGCCTGGACGCGCTTGGCGGGGAGGCGTAGCGGCGGCGCCGAACGGGCCAAAATGTCCGCCGCTTTGAACGAAGCCCCGGCGTCCGCTGCATCCGCGCCGGCTATACCGCGCGTCGTAGGCGAAACGTAACAGGAGGCAAAATGCAAAAATGCCGCTGTCCTGTGCATTGGGGGCACGTTAAAGATCCCCTGGTACTCAAGATTAATCTGGAGTCCCTGCCAGGCACTCCCTGTCGGTCCCTGCGTGGGAGACGCATCCTGCAGGACCTTTAATAAAATTTATCCAATCCAATCCCCCACTACGGCGTGCCTCATAATCAAGTCGTGGTATCATGGTTTTGGCACGTAAAACCCCAGAATTAAATTCATTCTCATAGCTACACGGTGCACGCCGTATCCCTGGCGGCTTTCGCTGCCTGTCGTGCGGCATTCAGCCGGTTTTCTTCTAGCTGGGAAGCATCCATATGGACCAGTGCACAGTATGGCATGGTGCGGTGGGGTGTGCCGTTGCGAGCATGCACTACATCCATTTTAAGATTGTGGCTAGTATCATCTCCAACCAATCTGCCTTGCTGGTTGCCATTTCAGGCTCCACTCTCGATTAAGAGAGAGCCAACATTTTTCAAGGAACCTTTTACATGCCTATACTCATTTAGAGTCATTTAGAGTTCCTCTGTAGTATGGCCACCTGCTGTGCCACTGTCCAAGATATGCCCTAGAGAGACAAGAACTTGCCAAAGCTTTCCAAAAACTGGACAATCGGCCGCTTTCTGTGCAGGTGCTGCTGGAACACCGCCCCCATCGCCCGTCGGCCCATAAAGCGGTGAAGGCGCTTTTGTGTTTCTTAAGGGCGATGGGTTTGTGCAACCACCTGCGACTATTAATGCAATTTCTGTAAAACCACACGCGTCAGCTAACTTGCCGCAATTTCCTTCTTTCCTTCCCTCCTCTCTCTCCCTGTGATCTTTGTTTTTCCCTTTCCCATTCCCCCGGTGTAGGGTAGCCAACCGGACGTTATTCTGGTTAACCTCCCTGCCTTCTACTTTTCTCTTTCTTCCTCCTGTAGTATGGCACTGGGTTGCCCAGTGCCTCGTGTTCCATAGGGTGTGACCGTAGCAACAGAAAGTCTGCCAAGGCCATCAGGCCCAGAAAAGAGCTCTCACTCCTATTTTTCCTCGCATCTTTTATATTTTACTATCTTCCATCCCTTAGACTCTTCGTTTGACCTGAACGTGTTAGTGGCCCGAACGTTTCAAAAGAGCAGTAAAGAGAAACACTATAAATCAGTTTACACTGATGAAGTATTCTCTCAAAATGTTATTTTTCGTTCATATCACAGCAAGATGTTGTTTATGAGAAGAGAAACTAAAGGCCAAATTTCCATTTTACAATTTCAAAACCTCTGCACCGGTATGTCAAGGCGACATCATAGATTACAAGGCAACTTCTGTTTGAGCTGTTGCAGTGCAGTAAAATGTTGCAGAGACTTTCCAAGCTCAGCCACAGCCATCTGGCCGAGTAAACGAGTAGATAGTGCCTGCGTCGTTGGGCATGTGACGACACAGACAATGGGGAGAAGGTGACATCAGCATCTTGTATGACTTCTGTAGTAATACATCATCATCAGCCTGGGTACGCCCACTGCAGGGCAAAGGCTTCTCCCATACTTCTCCAACTACCCCGGTCATGTACTTAATGTGGCCATGTTGTCCCTGCAAACTTCTTAATGTCATCCACCCACCTAACTTTCTTCCGCCCCCTGCTACGCTTCCCTTCCCTTGGAATCCAGTCCGTAACCCTTAATGACAATCTGTTATCTTCCCTCCTCATTACACGTCCTGCCCATGCCCCCCATTCCTTTTTCTTGATTTCAACTAAGATGTCATTAATCTGCATTTGTTCCCTCACCCAACCTGCTCTTTTCTTATGCCTTAATGTTACACCAATCATTCTTCTTTCCATAGCTCGTTGCGTCGTCCTCAATTTAAGTAGAACCCTTTTCGTAAGCCTCCAGGTTTCTGCCCCATACGCGAGTACTGGTAAGACACAGCGATTATATACTTTTCTCTTGAGGGATAATGGCAACCTGCTGTTCATGACTTGAGAATGCCTGCCAAACACACCCCAGCCCATTCTTATTCTTCTGATTATTTCAGTCTCATGATCCGGATCCGCGGTCACTACCTGCCCTAAGTGCCTCGCTACCTATCGTAAACTGCTGTTGTCTTCCAAGACTGTTAAACATTACTTTAGTTTTCTGCAGATTAATTTTTAGACCCACCCCTCTACTTTGCCTCTCCAGGTCAGTGAGCATGCATTGCAATTGGTCCCCTGAGTTACTAAGCAGGGCAATACCATCAGCGAATCGGAAGTTATTAAGGCATTCTCCATTAACTTTTATCCCCAATTCTTCCCACTCCAGGTCTCTGTATACCTCCTGTAAACATGCTGTGAATAGCATTGGAGATGATAGTAAATGATAAATAAAAGTGAGGCGTGCAGACAGGACACAAGAGTAGAGAAGTGGACAACATGAACGCCGCACGCCTACACCCTCACTTTTATTTGCATAATGAATCCTTACCAACTAGCTCAGCTTTCTGTCGTTCTATGATAGTAAATGATATAACAATGCTGATTGGTAGTAGTAATTCATGTGAATTGAGGTGAATTACAGTGAAGTATGGTGATTTAAAGTTAGAACAAGTTAGACTAAGGTTACTTAAGGTGGAGTAAAGTGAATGAAGGTGAATTAAAGTGCATTAAGGTGGATTCCAATCATGTAAAGATACTCAAGTGACTGTCAATATTTCGAATCTGTTCTAACCGTAATCTTTTCAGCCGCTGTGTACACACTGTGTACGACAAGATAGTGCCTCACCAGCAAAAACATTGGTGAAAGTAATATTTACTATGTGTCGCATAAGCAAGACACATCTTGAAAGACCTCCGATTGGAACTGAGCTGCAAGTTTGAATAACATGTGCAAAATGCTTTGGTAAACTGAGTGGCATGGTAGACAGCTGGGTGTTCTTGTTCAGTGCGTGTCGTCAGAGTGGATTCACTTCTTTCATGGTTCTTCACTATGCGTTACACCAGGCATAATTTCCAAGTGGCTGGATAGGTGCTTTTCGAGCTTGCTGCACACGAAATAGTTGATATTCTCATATCTGATGTTCCTGCAGGGAGTTTTTCACATGAAGCTTACATTCTGTAAACCTGACAGAACACACCAAAGAATTGGAAATTCTTATTCTGTTCTGTGAATGTATGCTTTTTATGGCTCTGAAGATGAGAGAAATGCCCTGAAGGTGAGATTTTAATCAACAGAAATAAGAGACGCCTGAAAAGGCTATCAAGCTTCCCCTCACTGTAATGGCATGTCTAGGTGGCCATTTGAGAGTACTCTGGCTGCGCTACAAAGGTGGTGAAAAGAAGCTTTAAAGCTGTATTACGAGAACAACGAGGTATTTTGCTTCCTTAACAAAAGTGAAGCCCGCTTATGCTAGCAATAAAGCTTAGTTGATCCTTTACACAAAATTTGCAGCGCTGTCAGGGCATTCTGAAACGACAACAATATGCCATTAAAGTGGTTATTATTTTCTTTTTTTTTTTTGGTATGTAGAAGAACAACTTACTCGTGCAGCTAAACTCACTTTTTTTCTATTTAGAGTTCTCTTATTGACCCTAACGTGCCTCAACATAGTTGTGCTTGTCTGCTATATTGCAACAGCTTGTTCAAAGGAAGAGACCATCAGCACATGGCTAGCTGAGGATGGACACTGAGTCGTGTTCATGCAAGCAACATCACACTGGAATCATGTAAGGCTTGCTAGCAAGATCTTTTTTTCTTAGTTATAAGAGTTGCGCACTAGGGGGCACAAATAATACTGGTCATCCACTATTGAGATGAGAAATGAGAAATGCAGCCATAATGAAGCACAGAGAGCTATGGGGATACAATAGGTACGAAGTACGAGGTGTAATTGTTCCAGGACTTACTTTTGGAAATGTGGTTGTTTGCTTTAAATCAGGGGTACAATCATGACTCGATAGGAACCAAAGGTCAGTGGGTCAACTTGCATTTAGCACTCACAGGAAGACTACAAATGAAGCTGTGCAGGGCGATGTGGGCTGGACTGGTTTTAAAGTGAGGGAAGCTCACAGTAAAAATGAGTATGAAGAACAACTGAGGAATATGGAAGAAAGTAAATGGGCTGGGAGTGTGTTCAGGTATCTGTACAGGAAAAACATTGATTCACAGTGGAAGAAAAGAACTAGGAAGCTTACTAGCAAGTATGCGGCCTGTAGGGTGGGCAACATAGCAACAAAGAATGTCAAGCGGAAAGTCGGAGAGGCTGAAATAATCTCAGCGGTGGTGGCAATAGAAAAGAAACCTGCCCTGAGTAACTACTTAAGAGGAAAAAACGAAATCAGGAAAGAAACAATTTATGATAACTCAAAGGGAAGCTCATTACTTTTTGAAGCGAGATTGGAATGCGAACACGCACTTATAAAGCGAGATATAAGGAAGAAGCATGTGCTTGCTGTAGTAAAGCTAGCGAAACTATGGAGCATGTTTTATTAGAATGTGAAGACGTCTACCCAGCGGTCGATTTAGGCACCACTGGCCTCCTTGAAGCCCTTGGGTTCAGCGAGAGCAGTGGAAAAGTAAACATGTCCGCAATAGGGATTAGTAAGAGGCGATTGGAGGATTGGTGGAAGGAAAGTAGGGAAACGACACAAAACTGAGACGTACAAAAGCACAGTTCGCAGAAAATTTGGTTGTGGGAGTTCATAGCATTTATTTTTTTTTCTTTTTCTTTTTTATTGTGTAACCTAGGTATGACATTAGGCAGTATAATAGCAAGAGCTTGGTGGCACAAGCCACCACCCCGTTCCAAAGGGGACACTCATAACATCCATCCAGCAGCGATTCTAGAGCGATTGCGACTGTACATTATGGCATAAGCAAGCAAAGGGATAACAGCTATGTAAAAGTTCTATGTACTGCTGATTTAGGCTCAATGTCTCCGTTATTTCGTTATTTATTGATTTCCTAAAATGCCGACCGTCGACGACACCTCACACGTGCTGAGCGGGACACAATTCATTCAGCCTGCTGCTCATAGGCGACGTAGACCTTCTCCTTCACGATCTGCTCCAGCTTGTCTATGTCCACATCCGGGTACTGCTCACGCAGCAATGCACGATCCACAGTGGGGAAACGCTTGATGATCTGCATTATTCGATTCCGGGCCAAGCGGTGGTGGAACTCCTTGCGCTTCTGCATCTTCTCACGGTACAGTCGGAGGAACTCGTCCAGGTCCTTGTCTCGCCAAAGCAGGAAGTAGCCCTTGGGGTTGCTCTTGCGCGGGATCAAGTGCTCCTTCAGGGCAAAGCTGCGTGACAGAGTAACCGGGAAGACTGGTTAGCGACCGCAGACTACAGCCACATTAGCGCCATTTGTCTTATTACCGGTGCGATGAAATGGTGTGCCAGCGCGACAAACTGGCTGCGAACACCATGTCCGAAGTGAAACATGCAATAGTTGGAGTCCAATGTGTTTTACAAATAGTAGGCGATGCTATGAAGGACAGAGACTTCTCTTAATTACTACTCACATTCGCAATGAATACCATGCGAATGCATCACATATGAAAAAAGGATGCAGGTATGCACCACGTACTTCAATGTAACATTAATGGCGCGTTCCCACCTAGAAACTTTCTATCACTCAAGGAACCGTGCAATAGTCAGTGACAAAACAGACGCACTCGCATGAAATCTATGATTGTACACAACAAAGTGCTTGTTGCCACCCACCTACTCTCACGAGATGTGCTAGAGTTCGCAAGGTCACTCCTTGCAGGTTTGTAGTGAATTCATGGTTAGTGCAGGAGTATTTCATGCGTGTCTACCAACAAGAAGATGAAACACACTGCACACACAACAAACGCAGATACTATATTAGGTGGGCAGACACGATAACAAGCTTCCATAAAAATCATGAACTGCACTAACATCTCACTTGGCTCCGTGCTGCTTTAACATCACTAACACCCGCACTGTATCTACAACGACGGCGTACTAGCCAACGACGCTGCATCGGCCACGCTTGCAGCTACAGAGGCTACAGCGCATGCATGACTGCATTAGAGGGTAGGTACTGCATGACGTCGGTCGTGCTCACCAGCAGTATAACATCATACCTAGAATACACAGCACAGGATAAACTGCATCCTCACTCACAGACCAATTAACTTCACAGCAGGATGGAATGATAACCATAATATGCTCACACGCAACAGTACAGAGTCGATGAAAAAAAGCTGCATATAATCAGGACGAAAGCCTGATTTGGCTTCTATCAACACTGCAAGCACATATGCACACTCAATGCACAGCTTTTTTTGCTGCACACAACTTCCACGTGCTACACTGTACACTTGTCCTGCAGACTTCTCTTCACATGAAAAGCAGCACAAATGCACAAAACATCACCAAATACACTTGTAAACAATGACACTGGCCATGCCTGCACTATTTGCAAAAGGGTTAACCGGTTGCTTACAACCGCGAGCAGCTTCAGCCCCTATGCCCTCTGTTCTCTCGTATTCCCACATTATGATTGGCTTATGGCAAGTGGTGCTTCTTTTCCAGCGTCTAAAATTGATCTCGGACTGATCGGCGCAACAATGGATTTTTCCAGTCACGTGACACCACGCAACCTCATGCGACATAGATATTTCAGACACAGACATTGTTGCTGAATGGAAATTTTCCAGTGTAAACAGAGCTTAAGTGTCATATATTTATGTCACAAGAATGCCACAAATATTACACGGAAGGCATCGCAACTCTGAACATATTTACCACCCGACAAGCGCAGTGACACATTTTTGTGACCAGCAGCCACAGCACATCCCTTGCAGTCACGACTAAAACGTAGCATGTTGCCTACAGAAGCACAAAGGTGTACAAAGCATGCATGATTCAATCCAACCTTACGTCCACAAATTGTTGTTGCAACACATGTAACTTATTCTTTAAAAAGCATCACAGATTATTTTTTAAAACTACCACACTGCAAAATATGCAGGGTGAGACTTCTATGACTACACTACATACATAGCTTTCGCAGCGTTGCCTGCTAACTAGCACAAGTACAAGTTAATAAGCATTTTTACGAAGTATTCAAATCTCTATTCTGACTTATTTTGCTGAGAAAAAAACAAAGAAAGTTTGGCCATTAGCGAAGGAACGGCAGAGCAACCCGTTTTGAATTTCACATAAGAATTGCAGTGTCAGTATACATTAGCATGAGACCACTGATTTTGAGACATCAACAAACAATTTTTCAGGCAAGCTCAATCATTCGGATGCCTTTGCGGCATCACCATGTACCCCATAGAGCCAATGTATAAAGACATAGCTAAGCGACTTTCCAGACCTTCTGGCATGACCGCAGGTCCACAACAGCATTAATCGGAGCAACCACCACCACTATTTTGATTCTCTTCAAGCCTCAAACCCACGCTCTCGCATGCCGATTTGATGGCAGCTGTAGACAGTCGTAGCCATTTCTGTTTGGTCACATGGTGTATGGTGCATCGTCGCGTGGTCCTTTTGTGCCATGCAGGAGGCTCCCTACGAACTCCAAGTGCGATAAGATCCTATCGCACCCTGCGAGTTGTAG
This sequence comes from Dermacentor variabilis, assembly GCF_050947875.1. NCBI lineage: Eukaryota > Metazoa > Arthropoda > Arachnida > Ixodida > Ixodidae > Dermacentor > Dermacentor variabilis. The sequence goes on from NC_134570.1 coordinate 147,775,857, forward strand.
GCTGTAGGTGCGACGGAAAGTGTGAGGGCGAGCCGAGAAGGATGGTTGCTTGGTACACGCCATCTTCTCGCTCACCCAGTGTTGGGCACACAAAGGGAAGGGGGTGAGGCAGGAAGGGGGGCAGGCGAGAACGTGCCTCCTGTTCTAGCCTGCCCGTTGCTACACATGGCGCAGCTGCGTGTCTTCATGTGCCCTATCTTGTGAGTAATCGGCGGCGGATGCAAAGGCTAGGCGATCTGAAAAGGCTGGTGGCTTCGTGTACGCTGTGTTCTTGCATGCCTTATGTTGGAGGTGGCACAATGTTGCTTCAGAGAGAAGCGAGACGCAGCACGAAGCGTTTGCTCAATCCTGCTCCCACTCTTCATCAGGCCAGCATTGCGACAGCGGGCGTCTGCAGTCACTGAGTGAGATCTGTTCATGTTTGCCTGTGCATGGGCACTGTGCTCGTTAATTTAATTAGCAAGTGAATGTTTATTGTGCCTTATATGGTCGATAGACTCGATACAACTGTTGTACAGACTCGTGTAAAGGCCACACTTGGGTAAGGGCCACACCCCCAACTTGCCAGCCCAGAATTTGAAAAAAAAAAAAAATTTTTGACGGAGAAGAAATTGCATTCGGTGCACCAATGCCGCCCGCTTGCAACGGCAAATTTTTTTGCACTGCATACTTTTACGTGCCACTGCTACATGGCAAGAGCTGGGGGTGTGTACAAGATCGGGAGTGGGTACAAGTCGGTGGCTGCACCGGCACCATTTCAAAAGGTTCGGTCCCGTGTAAGGACCGCACCTTGTCAAAACTGAAAAAAAAAAGTCTATGGAGTACAACCCTCACTTCGTGTAGTTGTATAATACTTTGCAATCACTATTGGCTAGTTTTGACTTAAAAGCAAAACTGCGACTTTTTAATTTATTTTGTTATTTATTTAGTTTTTTTTTACGGCTTTTTTACTCCGAGTCATTTCAACAATGCACTGGCAGAGTTACGGTGGTGTGATATTTTGTCATTGATCCTTTCCATCCAAGAAATACTTATGAAATGGCCTGTTTACTGCATGCATGCGTTTTTTCCCTTTCTTTCCTTTCCTTCTTTCTTTTAGTGCACGATTTTTCTGTTTTTGAAGTCCCTAGGGGAGCCCGAAAAAGCGGACAATTACTTATATGTGTTCGGCCATCTTTGTTCAGATAGAGTTCTAAAATGTCGGCTAGGCTGAGCAATTCATTTTTGCAATATAATCCTTGTTTGCCAGTTAGCTACTAATAGCCCAAGGAAAGAATTCCCAACTCTCCTGATGTCACAAGAGGCTAATGTGGAAACATAAACCCCGTCTTTCTTATTTGTCTCTTTTGTATCACCAAGACGTTGCTCTTAATAAAAGTGACGCTTCTCATGTACAATCAGTATATTTAACCAATCCAGCTCATCATTCCTCTATTGTGTCCTTTCAACGAATGCTGAAAAAAAATTTTGCATTTCACTTTTCTCAATTTATTAGCATGATGCCAGTATTATTTGAAGACGCAACAAATCATTAATTATGCGGTCTATTAACACAACCAGTTCAAACTGTGTGCCAAATGTGGTGTGTCTCCCTGCTATAGAGTGTGTTCGAAGGGCTTTTTTATACATGATGAAAATTGGAGGTGGCGGTCACGTCGTACAGCCTATGTAACGAACACAAATATGTAACAAATTATCGGATATAACAAATTAAATCTAAAACGCTTCTTGCCGATATCACCGTGTAATTAATTACCCTTATAACAAATATCAGACTTAACGAAGGCATTTTCATGTCTGATGTGACTTCCAATTTAACACAGTTCAACAGTGCCACAAACCACTGATGCACGCACCAGTCAGCCTAGTGCAGTTAGTTACAAGCATAGAATTTCTCACTATATTACCTAGAGGGAAATCTGGCGCTGCTGTGCTGTGGTATGCATGGGAATGCCGGTATATTGTGACTTCGGATTGGCATCATTCTCGGAGGGCCAGGACACATTGACGGCCAGTTGCGTCTTTCACAATGATTCATTTTCTACTATAACAGCATGTAAAAAGCTGCTTTAGCTTTATTATTACACAAAAACATGTTTTGTTTAATTATGAGAACTTGTTATTGCATGTACAATTATATCAAATGTAAGAAGTATCAGCGGCTGCTAAAGTTGGAGGACAAATGACAAGATTCGTGCTCGCTTTGGAACAGTTTGTTGTCTGTTCTTGCTTTTGTTCGCTTGGTTATGCATTGTAGGAGAGTAAACTTCACTGGAGGATGTAATATGCATGAATGAAAACCTTTTATGAGAATTTTGCTTTAGAAACACATTGTTTACGTAGCCAGTTTTTAGACGAAGCCTTTTACAACACCAGCCGACACAAGCCTCGCAGACATATACAGGGTGCAGCAGGTATTTGAGAACACACATTTCGTGACCCCCATCCTCTAGGTACATAATAACTGCAAATACTTTTTTGGTACAGGTAACCATGGCCGAACTTCAGCTAGCTCGGCAAATAAGAGGCATGCAGTTATCGTGTCCTTGGCTGCAGGACACGTTTCAGAGATCGCAACATTCTTGACGGTCGCCCGAGCATTTGTGTTCAAAGTTCGGAAAGAACTGGAGGCTGCCAAGGGTGATGTGGATGCTGTTTCACAAAGGAAACGACAGTGTCAGCGTCCTAACAAGCTTAGGACACCAGAATTCATTAGTCGCATCCAAGGTATCATTGATGAAGGCCCTCGCAAGTCAATAAGAGCCCTCGCCAAGGAGGTGGAGGTTGACGAGGCCACTGTCAGACGTGTGGTTCATGAGGACCTTCGCTAAAAGTCTTATGGTATGCGGAGAAGACAGTTCTTGTCTGAGAAAACCAAGAAGAACCGCCTGACCAGAGCTAAGCGTCTCCTGACCAAACTGAAACACCCAGAGGAGCCTGGAATGTTGTGGTTTTTCTCCGAATAAAAAAACTTCGTCCAGAACCAGAAGCTGAACCACAAAAATGATCAGTGGCTGTGCAAAGGCCCCGAGGATGTTCCAACTCTCATGCGCACAAAATTTCCAGCATCAGTGATGGTCCTGGGTGTCGTGAGCAGTGAAGGAGACGTGATACCTCCACATTCTTTTCTCCAAGGTGCCAGAGTTAACACTGTTGCTTACACTGAGGTATTGAACAGGGTTGTGAAGCCCTGGATTGCTGCTGTAGCACATGAGAGGCTGTATGTTTTCCAGCAAGACTGCACCATCCCACACCGCCCATACCACGCAAGAATGGACGGCCAAAAACTTCCACGACCACATTACTCCGAACATGTGGCCTCCCAGCTGCCCAGAGCTCAACCCAATGGACTACTATGTATGGGGCATAGTTGAAAGGGAGCCAAATAAGCACCCACACAACACCCTTGAGGCTCTCAGGAGAGCTATGCACCCCGCGCAAAACACCAACAACGACGCCTGTCACCAAGGCTGCAAAGCGTACTCGGGTGGGCACTGCTCCCATCAGCGCCTATGCACGTGCTGTCATGTTTCCGTTCTTGACCGTGATTTAACGCTTCTGTAAGCCTTCAGCGATGTCTTGAAATAACAGTTGCGTAGTTGGGTGCTTCAACATGTACAAAAAACTTGCCAGGCACACACTTAGTTTCCGGTGCTGCTTCACGAGCAAGAGCAACGGCGGCGGTGGATCGCGGCTGTTCAATGGAGAAGATAACCAATCGCGCTTTGTGTACTGCAGTTTAAGAGTGATTACTACAAGTTCTTTTTTTCCCTTGCTTGATGTCGCTGCGCCTTTGGATTTGGATGAACTCGGATCATTAAATTATGGGGTTCTACGTGCCAGAACCACGCACCTAAATTTAAATACATGGGTGTTTTTGGATTTCGCCCCCATCGGAATGCGGCCACCATGGCCGGGATTTGATTCCGTGACCTCATGCTTAGCAGCCCAACACCACAGCCACTAAGCAACCACGGCGGGTCGTTTAAACTTCGTCGCCTCATCTACAGTCCAGAAGATACAATAAACATTAGGTTGTTGTTACTAATGAGACGAGAAAAAAAATTTCGAAAAGCTAAGCCAGAGAATGCAGAGCAAAGCTGTGAAGTACTCATTATGTTTAGACGCTTTGAACAAAGGGCTTCGTCTTAAAAAGCAGGTGGCGGTGCCTTCACAAAAGCTTCACGCAATCACCTATGCATTGCACAGAATCGGCTGTTGCTCTACCTATCGATGGCACTCGTATTTGACCAGCGGTGTAGAACGGTCGATCTACGCTTGCCTCAGCTATCTGCATGTTGTCTGAACAACCTGGCATCTGTGAGCATTGCAGGCTTGTGGCAGGGCATTGAACCTCGTTTTGAATGCCTCTTAATATCACTTCGCAGTAGTGGGAAACGCCTGAACTTCGAAGCCCCAATGTCTGCAACTAGTACACACTCACTTTTTACCCCAGCTATGTCATGCTTTGCGGTCAATTCTGAAACCTTCAAGTTTATTTTTTTTTTGCTTTCTTTTCTTGTTAGTGGTGCTAGCAAGTGCTTGTTCTCTTTTTCTCCTTATGCATGAAATGGGTCAATATATGTTCATGTTGCTTCTCTATAGTTGTCTCTGCTTTGAAAATGATTTCAATTTAGCATGTGGGTTACAAGAAATATTTAATACCATGCTTTGTATTTGGTTTCAAACCACTAATATTGTGTCAACAGACTCTTTTAACTAATTAATGAACGCTGCATTGACTATTCAGACTCGGAGCCCTACAATAAGCAATATGACGTGCGGTTTAGTTCTGCATTTGGGTGCGAGGGCGATAATAGTAAATATGGTGGCGACACTACTAAACAAGATAATATATAAGAGCAATACGCTCTTGATTGACCAGCGAGGCAAATTTTCAGCTATGGCGTCTTCTGATATCTCCCTCATATGCTCCCATGAAATCATCGAAATGCTCTACATCTTTAACGACAGAACATGTGAAATCCATGCTGCGCAGACAGTGTTAAGACGCAAGCATTAAAGCAATCAACCCTTAATTATTGCCAAAGTCCTATACGTGCTAGTTTTCTCAAGCTCATCGTGCTGGTTTCGATGATTTACCATCGCTGGCCTCTCACATGGCTGCACCTGTACGAACCATTCGCAGGCGCGATGGTGCTCCCTCAACCTACTATAAAAATACACGGCATGTAAAACAAGCAAGTGTGTGCATAAAGAGCTTTGGTTCACAGGCCAACAAATGAAGCCATTAGTGGCTGGGATGTTATAATGAAAGCGGCTCCACTTCATAGGCAAGCTTGTTGATGCTCATCTGCAGCAAACACTTGGCGCACAAGGAGACAATGTCGTCCCAGACAGCCATGAAGTCGGACACATGTCCACTATTGTACAGTGCGATTTCCTTCACTCTGACACCACAGAAGTAACAAATCGTGTGCCCACACTTCAGTCATGCCTGCAGTGGAAGCAGGCGTCTCCAGTGCGAAGCCCACCTGCGGTTCCAATGGCTGCCGCTACGCGGCTTTCAGTGGCGCCCCTATAGGCACTGCGCATGGCATATTGTTGAAGCGCAATCCTCTCCTGTCGTTACCTTTGAATGCTCAGTGCCCTTCTGACCATCTCTCCCCCCTCTCCCCCCATTATACTACCATCTAAATGTTTCGGCAAGACGATCACAATGTGGCTTTAACCCCTGCACTGACTCTTGCATGAGTGGTGTCACACACGACCTCCGTCCCCTAACACAGTCTACGCTCGTTATAACAGACCTGCGTAAACAGACTCTGGGATATAACAGACCATATTTCGTCTTTAGTTTCTTCTACCTATTTTATTAATGCAACAAAGTTTGCTTTTAACGAACCACACTACAACGGACTATCGGCTACAGCGGACGAAATTATCGGAATTTTTTTTCAATATCGGGCATATAAAGCATACTTTTGCCGTGTCGACACTGACAACTGGCTTGCGAGGGTCAGTGTATGATCACAGCTCAATATCATGCGCGCGAAGGAAGAAGACGGGACGAAAAAGTCGTCGTCTTTCATGTGCAAGGCACGGGGAGAGGGGGGGAGACAGGAGTTCTACTCCAGCAGCTGCTGCTTACGGCGCGGCCGCAGTTACCTTGAAAGCGATCTGCAATGTGGACAAAGTGCACGCCCGCACGGGCGCCTTGAAAGCAATATGCGGTGTGAACGAAGCGTTGGGCTCATCTTTAAAGCGATCTGCGATATAGACAAACTGTGCCCAGTTCCGGCAGTTTCGCATGCGCTGTGCTTTCTATGTTTAGTTCACGTTGAAGCGAGAGACAGCACATAGGTCAATTCACTCGCTGCCGCTGCCACGCTTATCTTGCTTAATTTGCTACCGCAATCGATGCTTCGCCTTTCAGTCAAAACTGCGACTTTCTTGTTTGTTTCTTTACTTAGGATTTGTCACTCACTTTTTGCAATAAAGTTGTCAGACATCGTGACAAAAGTTTCGGAAGTGAGGCGTTTTGGATATTACGGACTTCAGACAAAACCAGACATTTTTTGTCAGATTATCAGGTTCCGTTGTGATGTGTCAGAGCAAGTTGCCCTATGCCAGTTGTGCACTTTGTGGAGCGTTTTGTTCTGCCAACCACACTCCAAGAAAAGTCTGCACTCTTTGGGGCTTACCTTGACCTCAAACAATAATCGCTTTCTCTCTTGCAAGCCATTCCTTTCCTTAGCCCTGCACACCAGGTGCTTTCAGGTCACAAATGACATGCACGTTGTCAGATTGACATAGCATTATTGACAGAAAAGTAAAGAACGCAGAGTTTTCAAGAAAGGAAATGCAAGCAAAACAGGTAACGATAACTGTTTGAGGACAAGATGCACCCCAAGCCTTTTTCAAAGTGCATACGGTGTGTCTTGTTTGCCAGTAAGCTGTGTTCCATAATTTACTTGCATATTGAATACCAACCACCCCCCCCCCTCTACAAGCCTTATTCTGAATGTGTAGAGGAACCCTTCCTATAACACACCCCCTGCCAAGATGTCACACTCCAGTTGACGCATGTTTCGAATTTGTTGCATAAAACAATGGTATGAGCCATGATTTCTTGCACACGCAAGGAATTGAGGCCTCATACCATGATTACGGAGTTGCCAACTACCTATTCAGGCAGAAAAAGGCAAGCCAAATTTTGTGCCAGTGCTCCTTAAAGAGTGTGGCAATCTCAGCTTCGATAAGACAATGCAGCACATATTACCAGTGTCTTGCTTTTTTATATGTCGTGCAGGCACCAGTTCCACACAAGTTCTGGGCAATCCCTGCTGCCTTACAATTGTGCTTCACAAAGGCTTGTTGCTTTATTACAAAAAATACAACACTGTGACTGCTGTTTATTTGCTTTGGGGAGGAAGTGTATAGCTGCCACGTCAGGCAGCTATACACTTTTTTTGTGTACATGGGATCTAGCGGCCAGAAAACATATTACATGATCGCAGTTTGGTGACATACTGAATGTTGGTGCCGAAAAATTGTGTTCCGGGAACATATTAACCTGTACAAAATGAGTGTAACTCAATTGGGTCATTTTTTTTGTTCTCTATTGCGAATGCTGGCACTGGGAAAACATACATAACAGGAACGTATCAATGAGGTGCTACTGTATTAGATGTCAACTAATTCCCCCTCCATGTAAGCAGTAGTCAGTGCCATGCAACAGCCGGCATCGAGAAAAACAAAACCAGAAATACCAGTCCCTGCTCGGAATAAAGATAAATGGCAACAGGATGGCGCAGAACAGTGGCTCACTTGCAGACGAAGCCATAAATGTTCTCCTTGGGTGTCCACGGCTGTTCCCCCGACTCGCCCGTCTCAAGCAGGTAGTACGCCTCGTTGCGCTCGCGCACCACCTCCTCCAGGTTGTCCATGCTCTCCTTCACCTGCAATACATCACAAAAAAAGGAACCCTGAGTGTATTATGGTGAAAGACGATGGCAGACGTGGCACGACACAGGAAAATAGGAGACACGCTCGAGGGTTGGTGAAAGAGAAGGAAGAAGCAGAAGACAAGTGAGCGGGAAGCTGCGGGCATGGATTGAACGAGCCAAGGAGGTTCGAACAACGAGTCCCGAGAGGGCTACTCGGGATGTACCGCTGGGCAGCCTCGTGACGGGCCATCGAGGCAAGGTCCTACCGTGCCCTATGCCTGGCCAGTTCCAGTGCTCTCAGGGTTCCTGTGCTTTCGGAGTTCCGGCACTGCCAGGGATCCTGAGCCACTACCCCAGCGGATTATCACCATGTCACAGTCACTACCTACGCGACCCAAGCCATCTGTGCCACGTACATCGGGCCAGTGACAAGTACAGCCACATGTGAGCGAACTCAGCTGGACCGTATGTCGCGACGCCCAGACTTCACACGCTAGTGGGTGAGGTATGGGAACTGTGCAGTGTGCTGCGTCATCGTATCCCGTGCCGCATTAGAAGACAGCCTAAATTCGTGCTAAGCTTGAAGCTTTGTAAGAGCGCAGTGTTGCTAATTATATGTCCACCGGTGCAACTTGTCCGACTATCATCTTTGAGTCCTTCCTCACTGCACCTCTTGTCAACAAATGTGATTATCCACATTATTGCCCTACATACATACATTCCTCGCACATTCCCATCATTTCTGCTTTTCAACCATTATTGCACAAAAGTGATCTGGATTCCGTAACGATTCTGCATCTCTACAGAACGAATGCACTCGAACATGGTTATAACTTATAACCAGTATTATTTTAGCCTTTTTCCAGTCGTGTGGTAGATTAGAAGTTGCTAGTGATTTACGAAAAATGTGTCCCATATATCTACTGCACCACTCAGCATATTTTTGTAGGAATTCGTTTGGAATTTCGTCAGGCCTGTTTGATTTCTTAGGGTCAATGTTGAGGAGAAGATTGTGGATTCCGGCGTCCGTTATTATTAAACGATCAAGCAATGACGTACAGGATGGTGGAAGAAGGGGGAGTGTACCATTGTCTTCCGTGAAGACTGATTTGAAGAAATTGCACCCAATAATATAGGCTGCAAAATCAAACTCTTCGCGGATGACTGCATGATATATAAAGAAATTAACAGCCATAACGACCATCTCGATCTTTATGATTCCCTTAACACGCTAGCCGAGTGGTGCTCCCAGTGGCAAATGTCTATTAACGTCAACAAATCAGTGGCAATGACAGTAACAAGAAAAAAGCAACCCTCTGATTTCACCTATATCGTTAATGGCACGCCTCTTTCCATGGTTGAGCAACAGAAATATTTAGGGATAACGCTGACATCAAACCTCAATTGGGAAACACACATAACTAATATTACAACTACTGCACTACGAAAGCTATTTTATCTAAAAAGACGCCTAAAGATCGCTCCAACGAACATTAAGCTTCTGGCCTACAAAACATTTGTGAGACCTATTTTAGAATACGCTAACACAATTTGGTTTCCTTACACAGCAACTAACATAGCTAAACTTGAAGCTGTACAAAGAAAAGCCGCAAGGTTCATTCATAGCAAATATCGTTCTAATGACTCACCTTCACGTCTCTTAGCTTCCTCAGGTCTCAACACATTATCGACGAGAGCGAAACAAGGTCAACTAAAATTTCTGTTTCAAATGCTGCACCGTCAGTATAAAATTGATATCACCCGGTACATTTCATATTCGCAATCTAGAATAACACGGCATCAACACGAACATACACTAACTGAGTATTCCTTTTCTAATGACACATTCAGGTACTCATTCTTTCCTCGAGTAATCAGAGAATGGAATGAACTTAACTCGTCATTAACAGCGACAAATTCTTTATCCCTGTTCGTTTCACAACTGGAGCTCATCACAAGAGATTATTAACGACTTCTCATGTTTGTTTCCTATTCTCTTTATGTTAAACTAACAGTACTTAAAAAAAATGTATACACTTGTTTGTTGCCAAATACTTCACGTTTTTGCTTTCACTATGATATGCTCCGGTTGTTGTTCATTTTATTCTGCTTTGTTTAGTGTTCTGTTGTATAGCTTATCTACTTTATCTTTTGTATTTTGTTGAATATTGTTTCTTTTTCATTCTTTGTGTAGCTCGCACGTGTATTTATGTAGGCAAAAGAAAGTGTTCCTGCCCGTCTGCTAGGCTCTCGGCTGAGAGCGGCAGTATTGTAAAATAAGTAAATAAATAAATAAATAAATAATGAATAAGCTAACATGCTAAAAACAGTTCAATCTATCACGCAATTGTACATACCTAAACTCGCCTATAATGGACCTAAACTTTTGTGATGCGTCATTATATACAGATTTCTTATGTCGCACCGAGGAAAAAAGTAAGGAAAGAACCTATTTGTTAGGGATCTGAGAATGTTCAATATCACCGAATCAAACTGAATAGAGAACATTCGAATAATTCCATTGGCAAACTGAATATCTACTATTCAGTTTCTCAAATATTCGATATATTCATTGTAGAGATCTACTCTCCAATGCTATTTACTGCATGCTTGGAAGAAGTATTCACGCTATTAAACTGGGAAGGCTTAGGAGTAAGGCTCAATGGTGAATATCTCAGCGACCTTCGGATTGCAGATGACATTGTCCTGTTCAGTAGCACTGGAGATGAGTTATAACAAACGACTGAGGACCTTAACAGAGAGAGAGTGTAAGAGTGTGGTTGAAGATTAATATGCAGAAGACAAAGATATAACGAATAGCTGGGCAAGGGAACAAGAGTTCAGGATCGCCAGTCAGCCTCGAGTCTGTGAAGGAGTACGTTTACCTAGGTCAATTAATCACAGGGAACCCTGATCATGAGAAGGAAATGCACAGAAGAATAAAAATGGGTTGGATCGCATATGGCAGACATTGTCAGCTCCTGACTGGAAGCTTACCATTATCATTGAAAAGTAAGGTGTGCAATCAGTGCATTTTGCCAGTGCTGACATATGGGGCACAGACTTGGAGACTGACAAAGGAACTTGAGAACAAATTAAGGACTGAGCAAAGAGCAATGGAATGAAAATTGCTAGGCATAACGTTAAGATACGGAAAGAGAGTGGTTTGTATCAGAGAGCAAACAGGTATAGACAATATTCTAATTGACATCAAGAAAAAAGAATGGAGCTGGGCAGGTCATGTAATGCAAAGGTTAGGTAACTGGTGAACCATTAGGGTTACAGGATGGGTGCCAAGAGAAGGAAAGCACTGTCAATGATGGCGGAAGACTAAGTGGGGCGATGAAATTAGGAAATTTGCAGGTGCTAGTTGGAATCGGTTGGTGCAGGACATGGGTAACTGGAGATCGCAGGGAGAGGTCTTCGTCCTGCAGTGGACATAAAATAGGCTGACGATGATGATTATGACGATCATGATGATGACGACACAGTGCCACATGTTGCGTGTGCCGCAGAGCCCCTCATGCTCAACGCTGCCTAAGCGAGCATTTTACTTTTGGTGTTTTGGTGTTGTGGTGTTTTTGGCACAAAAGCACCACAGAGTGCGCAGCGGATGGGCCGCTCCGGTTGACGTGGCAGCGGACTTCGTCACTGTAAGCCCTCCTCGACATCAACCCTATGCTTGGATCACACACACAGCGTCCAAACGCTGCAATTCACAGAATGGCACTGCGTCGGCTGGGGTCTCCTCTGTTCGTACAAGGTACGTCCAAGTCGACAAGACCCATCATAATGATAATGCGACATGAACAGAGAAAATGCCAACATAACCAGCGCGTATTTCGTAAAGTGTGAAGATTGGGCTCATTAGCCATTGAAAGGTATATCACGAACTTACTATGACCTAGCATATTGTAGATTCTTTGGCAGGTGGTAAATATACTAAAATTGACAATGAAACGGAGTGGACGGTGTCTGCTCTTCACTGTCCGTGTCGGTAACGCGAGTCACATGATGCGCAGTCCTTTCATCAGTTGGGTAGATTAGACTTACAATAGCCCACCTGCTGAAAATTTGGGATAGCACTTCTGCATTTTCGAGAAAAACTGGAAAGCGAATCTTTCTGTGCAATAAACGAAAGATTGCCACAAAACAAAGGTCCACTATTGAAGTGAGAACCTCACTGGTATTAAGTTACAACAGAGCACCACTAATTCATTAGTTTCAGAGGAAAGAAAGCACTTGGTTCTATTTAACAGAAATTATACTGATAAAAAGATATTTTCCAGACCTTCACATACTGGAACTTAGATGTAATCAGTGCTGTCATGCTAATCTGGTGTTGCCTTTTATAAGAGTAGACTGTGCTGTATGTCTTTATTTCTATCGACCTATGTTACTGACAGCTTGCTAGATTCTTGTTATGCAGTGCTAGGAGACTTCTGAGCATACGCAGCACTGCATTTTCTTGCCCAAAATGTGTAAGAATTAAACTTTGTGAAAGTGTTTTTGATGTTTGATATTCAGCTTTATTTTTTTATTCAGTATTTTATCCAAGATCAACTATTTGGTATTCGCACACCCCTACTATTTATTAAAAATGTGGCTATGGCAGTGGGCAATAATTTTTGCGTGTGCCTAGAATACTTTGTGAGCTTCACAAACAACGCCATTCTCAATGCATGAGTTGCTGTACGCCTACTCTGGCCCACTTGCCCCAAATGTCAGCACAGTGCCGGCACAGCATGTCCACTATAGAATGTGTGTCCTGAAGCATCAGGCACATTTTCTGGCTTCATGGCACTGGCAGTAGTGGCCATGTGTTCGATACATTCAACGTCCAGTTTGTTATGGGGAAGTCATTTTGCATAAGTACTGGCCAGCAAGTTTCACATATTTAATATAGATCATAATTCACTTTATCCGGGTTTGCACGGGGAATGCGAGAGATGGAAATTCAAGACAATGAGCAAAACGAGAATAAGATGAAAGCAGGAGCCAACGTTTTGACAAGTGGCCTTGTCTTCTTTAGGGCGGCGAAAGCAGGAGCCAACGTTTCGACAAATGGACTTGTCTTCTTCAGGGCCCTTCAGGGCCCTGAAGAAGACAAGTCCTGCTTTCACCGCCCTTTCACTCCTGCTTTCACCGCCCTGAAGAAAAAAGTCCACTTGTCGAAACGTTGGCTCCTGCTTTCACCTTGTTCTCGTTTTGCTCATCGTCTTATCCAGGTTTGTTATATTTAGGTTGTACTGTAATACATAAAACATACAGAAGTGATATGTAGGCAGATTTTTTTTTTTTCACTAACGTAGACACTCTTACTACAACTTAATTACACAGGTGAAAGGAACGGCATGGAGTGTAGCGACTCAAGTTACCGCCAAATTTTAGTGCTACTACAGAGCTGTACCGTAGCAGTGCAATAAGTCGCAATGTTCTAGAGCATTAAGAATCGGAGAACCTAAACGCTCTCTTCATTGGACCTATTCATGTACACAGAACAAAGTATGCACTCTGCGAGAAATGAACTAATGTACAATCAGTGGTCATCAGTAGAAACCCCAATGACTTCCATAGCCGTTATTTACATTATTAAAGGGGTTCTGGAACACTTCTTGGAGATAAGAATTCACTTTTAAGTAATCAATGCCAAAGCTATGGAAGCCAAAAGTGAAGTTTTGCCAACAAAAACTTCTTGAATTTAGCTTGCATGAGTGCAGTTATGAGCAGCTGAGTTTATTTAAGTTTAGCGCCATTCACACTGAGCCACACAGACATACTGAATGGCATTAAAGCTTAATGCCATTAAAGGTGCAGTGCGTTCTCACAACTCATTCGGCCGTAGAATGTGCACTCTCTCTCACAATGCTAGTAGTCATGGCTGCACTTGGAAGATACATTTTTGAAGTGCATAGTAAGCTGAAATAATTCTACGTAAAATACACCTGTTATTATTTTTAATGCTCTTTCTTGAACTTCTGCTTGCTCAATATTTTATTTGTGGGTTTTAAGACTGTAAAACAAATTTACTGCATTCGCAGCAGCCCGAGGCACCGACGACAAGGGCTCCAAGGCCAGAGCCCCCTCCCGAGCTTTCCGGAGAGGCTCAGCCAACCCCAGGCAATGCCAAAGCCCCCCTCCCACACACACACGTAAAGTGCCATTACCAGAGCTTTGTCACCCACATCATTTGAGGTTTCTTTTGACTTTCCTTGACCTTTTCACTTGAAATTTTAATGGGGCTAATAGCTTACTGCATCATTGTTGGCGCAGACGCACACGGCTTTTAATTCATACTATCGCTTTATTTCTGCAAATTCTGGCAATAGGAGGAAAAGCACATTAGAAGCGTCAGCGGTGGCTGCCTCATCTGTATTTTCTCGCTTCAACATTGTCTTAAATTTCCACTGTAAACACCATGCACATACACAATATATTAAGATATACACACAGGACAAAGTTTATTATATATTCGAAAGAGATCATCAGCATCATCATCAGCCTGTTATATGTCCACTGCAGGACGAAGGCCTCTCCCTGCGATCTCCAATTACACCTGTCCTACGCCAACCGATTTTAACTAGTGCCCGTGAATTCCCTAATTTCATCGCTCCACTTAGTCTTCTGTTGTCCTCTATTGTGTTTCGCTTCTCTTGGTACCCATTCTGTAACCCTAATGGTCCAACGGTTGTCTAACCGGCGCATTACATGACCTGCCCAGCTCCATTCTTTTTTCTTGATGTCAATTAGAATATTGTCTATACCTGTTTGCTCTCTGATACAAACCACTCTCTTTCCGTATCTTAACGTTATGCCTAGCAATTTTCATTCCACTGCTCTTTGCTCAGTCCTTAATTTGTTCTCAAGTTCCTTTGTCAGTCTCCAAGTCTGTGCCCCATATGTCAGCACTGGCAAAATGCACTGATTGCACACCTTACTTTGCAATGATAATGGTAAGCTTCCAGTCAGGAGCTGGCAATGTGTGCCGTATGCGATCCAACCCATTTTTATTCTTCTGTGCATTTCCTTCTCATGATCAGGGTTCTCTGTGATTAATTGACCTAGGTAAACATACTCCTTCACAAAATCTAGAGGCCGACTGGCAATCCTGAACTCTTGTTCCCTTGCCCAGCTATTCATTATATCTTTGTCTTCTGCATATTAATCTTCAACCACACTCTTACACTCTCTCTGTTAAGGTCCTCAGTCGTTTGTTATAACTCATCTCCAGTGCTACTGAACAGGACAATGTCATCTGGAATCCGAAGGTCGCTGAGATATTCACCATTGAGCCTTACTCCTAAGCCTTCCCAGTTTAATAGCTTGAATATTTCTTCCAAGCACGCAATGAATAGCATTAGAGAGATTGTCTCCCTGTCTGACCCCTTTCTTTGTAGGTATCTTCCTGCTTTTCTTGTGTAGAATTAAGGTAGCTATAGAATCTTTGTAGATATTTTCCAAGGTATTTATGTAAGCATCCTGCACTGATGGAGATGACAGAGATGGAGGTAGCCAAATAAAAATTTTTTCTAAAGGTATAGATAGCCTATGCCCAGAGAGTGAACATGTTGCTGTATGTTCACCCCACCTTCAAATTGCTTCGCATGCTTTTTTGACCATGAAAAAGACCTATAGACTTCAGTGACCCCTTTGGCAGTCTTTTATTAACGGTCTGTGAAATGCACGTGAATGTTGTGTGTCTCAGTATTGCTTCTCTTTCCAGTAAGCAATGCTAATGACACATGAAAAGAAATTTCTAATAATTAACGATATTTATTATGGATGGAAACATCGTCAGTTGCATTGTAAAGGTCATAAATATATACAGGGTGTCCCAATTAACTATCATGCACCAAGATTTAAATAAAGTGCAATGCGTTACTCGAAGAAAACCCACTGCATATTGTTTACAGTACAGTGGAGTAGCTGCCAGTAATTTTTTCGTTATTGATATTTAATTAAATTTAATTGAAAATTTGATTATGGGGTTTTACGTGCCAAAACCACTTTCTGATTATGAGGCACGCCGTCGTGGAGGACTTTGGAAATTCAGACCACCTGGTGTTCTCAAACGTGCACCCAAATCTAAGTACATGGGTGTTTTCGCATTTCACCCCCATCGAAATGCGGCCGCTGTGGCCGGGATGCGATTCCGCGACCTCGTGCTCAGCAGCCCAACACCACAGCCACTGAGCAACCACGGCGGGTCCGATATTTAATTAGGTAATTGTAATTAATTATCTAACTCTAGATGTACTATCCTAATTATCAAAGTGTAGAAGTGTCAAAGTGTCAAAGTACCAGTGGTCACTCAACGTGTGGGTCGGAATTTACGCCGGTGCTATAATCGGTCCCATCTTCTTCGATCACACACTGACTGCACAGCGTTACGTGTACGAAATCCTTGAAGGAGTGGTGGATGAGTTTCTCAGCGAAGTTGCGCTGCCATATCTTCCACTTCTGCGGTATGAGCAAGATGGCGCGCCAGCACACAGCAGCAGCCGAGCACGACACTGGCTGAATGCGACTTTTCATGCGCAATAGATTGGAAGGCATGGGCCTGTAAATTGCCCGGATAGGTCACCTGACCTCTGTCTACTCATTTCTTTCTTTGAGCTTATGTGAAAGGTCGTGCTTACACGATCAATATGGATGTCAGATTAGTTCAAGGCAAGGATAACGGATGTCTGCCGTCGAATTCCAGCGACGGTCATCAAGAAAGCCACTGAAGAAAGCGGACTCAGTACTGCGTTGCTGCAGAAGGAGACCTATTCGAACACGTCCTCTAGGCATCAGCTGGTGTTTAACGGAGCCAACAAATTCATAGCTATAAGGGCACACTGGAATCATGTTTTTTTTGTGTGTGTGTGTGTGTGTGTGTGTGTGTGTGTGCAGACGTCCTGACTGCCAATGGGGCTCATTTAGAAGTGCCATATTTACTTTCTTGAACGCAGTGGTTTTGCCTTTTATCTACACTTTGGTCGCTTCTCAGTCTATTTATTTCGCTTTTATTTTTTTATACGACCTTGTTTTTGCAGCACGTATACACTTTCAAGAAAATAAAATGGTCACTTTAATTTGGCTTTGGTCTGAAGCAAGTTTCTGGCGCGAAATGGAGCTTCGCGGGCACTCTTTCGATGCGGTGTGAGCAAAGCCAGGATTTCGAAACATTCTATGCCTATTACATTGCTTTTCGCATTTCTTGCATGGTCAGAGTGGCGCTTCGGCCGCGTTATCAAAGGGCTTTTGTTATCAATGTGATCAGTCGGCCTTGAGAGACGGATAATCAGTGTGACATAGAAATGAGAGGAAGGAATAACTGCGAATCCGCGAAACCTGCTGTTGGTGCTCCTTCCGTACGATTATCAAGGTGATGCGCTGTCTCTTCGGGTTTGCGACAGGCAATGCAGTTGCTTTCAATCAGCTTATTTGAGGGCACTACTTTATCATGCGGGTGGAAGCGCACTCACATGGTATTTTTCATACATCATGAGGTTTTTTTGCCAGTCGGCAAAAATTGTACGCCATTAGTACGTCACTGAAAACACTGTTAGATGTCATTTCGGGGTGCCTACAAATGGCTCATTGACATTTTGAAAGTTAGGACAGTACTTGTCGAGTGAGATAATTAACTGCAATTACCAAATTAAATCTCAGTAACAAAATAATTACTGGCGGCTGCTCCACTATACTGGAAACAATATGCACTAAGTTTTCTTCAAGTAACGCAACTGCTCTTTTTTTAAGACTTGATGCATGATAGTTGGGGAACACTGTATAATTTACTCAGTCACCGAAATGAGGCCGAGCCAGATTCACTCAAAATGTGAATCAACAGCAGCAATGTGCGGCAGCGCTTATACTCGGACTCACAGAAAAAAAAAGAGAGAAAGGTTGCAGTTTCACCGGAAAGGCAATGCAGTATTAGTGATAGCCAAGTATGCAACAATTACACGAAGGAAGGTTACACCACCAAGAGGACTCAGGCTGTGAAACTGAACCGTCTCTTAATATGAGGTCTTTTATATACTCATATAATGCCATCACTTCCGCGCTCAATTCTTCGAGGTCACACGAAGTTTCTTCAAGTGCAAGAGATTATATATATATATATATATATATATATATATATATATATATATATATATATGGTTCGGAAAGCTGGTTGGGCCCCAGCCCCCCCTTCCCCCTGGAAAAGTGAAAACTCTCTGCCTATGGCTGCAGCTATCATCGTTGCAACATTTATTGTCATTAAAGATATGTGCATAGCAGCAACTTAAGATAAAATGATATCAATAAACTTATAAGCTCCTAGATAGTTAATGGTAGGGTGACATAAGTGTTACACCTGTTGTAGGCAAGCAAAGTTTAGTGAAGAAATGCACCAATCTGCTCTCATGGCCACTTTCAAAATGGCGGTAGACTGTGAATATGGTTTTCCGGACTCATTATTGCAACCTTTTAATGATGCCCACTGAGGCCAAAATATCAGTGACAGCAGGGACTACATTCAGGACATATTAGTGACTAGTCATCTGCACTGATAAAAAAAAAAAAAAACAGAGACTAAAAGCCAGGCACAGCATGCTGACACATCAAGATTTACCTTGTCAATACGCTCAGGATTCGGGAAGAGCTCCACTTCACGCTTCGCTGCCTCCTCCATGGTGAGCAGCATGTTTTTCTCTTTAAGCAAAACGTACCTACAGAGGGCCACAAAAGAAAAAAAACACAAAACAATGACAAGCAAACTCAACAATGTTGTCCCAAAGTGACATCCCACCGTCAAAATTTTTCAAACCACTCGTACTTTCTACCGTCACTATGAAACAAAACTGCGCCACTGACATCTTCGCCCTCATGAAGAAACAATAAAGAAATTGACAGTTTTTCCCGAAGCTGAAGCACTGAAAGCAATAGCAAGGTTTGCTGTCTCAGAAAGGTAGCATGATGAAGGAGCCCTGCCAACGACTTTGCAGGCACCATGCGTAGACGGCGCACGAATGAAACCGCAGGAAAACCACCGGCGTTCATTGTTGCCCAGAGAACGGGTCAGATACATTCAGCTTGACATTTTTACTGTCCATTCCACTCGGACGAGTTGTCGCACTACAGTGTGGTCTGCACACGGCTGCTCATCAGGAAAGTTAATGTGCACGCATGTGTAGAGCACGCATGCCAGCAGCAGAAGCCAGAGCATTGCCCTGGCTCCCGTAGAGCCGATTTGGCAGAGCAAGTTCACTTGCATTCATCCCTCTTGCAGCCTAACGCACTGCACATGTCTCAAGACCTTGCAACCCTCCACGTGAGAGTCATGCATGCACGTCAGTACCGTCACAGCACGACAGCTTGAACGGTGGGGGGTGACAACAGTGACGATGGTTCTGACGGTACAGACGTACCTCAAGCGTCCGTATATAATTGCTATCACAATAAACAAAAAGTATTCTGCATTGGTGCTGCCATTTCAGTTCCTCTTACCTGACATGTTGCACTGTGAAACAGAAGAGTGTTGAAGTTGCTGAGAAAATACTTGTACGAAGGGTGGCCACATTGCTTTGTTTGTTGGGTGGCCACATTGCTTTGCTAACAGCTTTTTTTCAAGGGATCCATACAAGTAGGTTCATCATCATGCACAAAATGAATGGAATTACGGCCAGCTGTTCGAAGACACAACACGCCAGCGAAATCTAAGGATAAGGTGGTCCAAATTTAAAAACACACAAACTCACAGCTTGTATTCAGAGCTGTATCAGAAGTGGGTGATTGTGAAGGCACTAGCGATACACTATACAAGCACAAAGGGCACAATTTTCTATGGTTAATCTGCTATAAAGCTAGCCTGGCTGGCTGCAAAAGGAAAAACACACTTTTACAAACAAAAGCCACTCTATCTTGATCTTATCCTTTGACAACTAACTTATGTACAGTTCACAAGGATGGCAATATAATTAACCATGAATGGATAGGATGGGACATCCTTTATGCACAAGTGACTTCCATGCCTTTTGCAAGTAATGATATGGTCTTCAAGATGCAGATGATACACCAGACGCACTGCACACAACACTTCTTATGCACGCATGCGGCTTGTCGATGGTAGTTTCACAAATGCCCAGAGCAATCCAGTACAAATTGTTTACTGGGTGCCATATCGTCATTTATCATACCAGGCGTATCAGCAAACACTATAGGTATTATTTAAAGTAGTTGTTCCATTATGTAAGTGTAGTTCCCTCTGAGTCCTGGTGTCATCATCATCAGCCTGGTTACGCCCACAGCAGGGCAAAGGCCTCTCTCCCATACTTCTCCAACTACCCCGGTCATGTACTTAATGTGGCCATGTTGTCCCTGCAAACTTCTTAATGTCATCCACCCACCTAACTTTCTTCCGCCCCCTGCTACGCTTCCCTTCCCTTGGAATCCAGTCCGTAACCCTTAATGACAATCGGTTATCTTCCCTCCTCATTACACGTCCTGCCCATGCCCCCCCATTCCTTTTTCTTGATTTCAACTAAGATGTCATTAATCCGCGTTTGTTCCCTCACCCAATCTGCTCTTTTCTTATGCCTTAATGTTACACCAATCATTCTTCTTTCCATAGCTCGTTGCGTCGTCCTCAATTTAAGTAGAACCCTTTTCGTAAGCCTCCAGGTTTCTGCCCCATACGCGAGTACTGGTAAGACACAGCTGGTCATAAACTTTTCTCTTGAGGGATAATGGCAACCTGCTGTTCATGACTTGAGAATGCCTGCCAAACACACCCCAGCCCATTCTTATTCTTCTGATTATTTCAGTCTCATGATCCGGATCCGCAATCACTACCTGCCCTAAGTATATGTATTCCCTTACCACTTCCAATACCTCGCTACCTATCGTAAGCTGCTGTTCTCTTCCGAGACTGCTATTCATTGCTTTAGTTTTCTGCAGATTAATTTTTAGACCCACACTTCTACTTTGCCTCTCCAGGTCAATGAGCATGCATTGCAATTGGTCCCCTGAGTTACTAAGCAAGGCAATATCATCAGCGAATTGCAAGTTACTAAGGTGTTCTCCATCAACTCTTATCCCCAACTCTTCCCAATCCAGGTCTCTAAATACCTACCTCCTGTAAACACGCTGTGGATAGCATTGGAGAAATAGTGTCTCCCTGCCCGACGCATTTCTTTATTGGGATTTTGTTGCTATCTTTAAGGAGGACTACGGTGGCTAAGGAGCCGCTACATATATCTTTCAGTATTTTTGCATATGGCTCGTCTACACCCTGATTCCATAATGCCTCCATGACTGAGGTTTCAACTGAATCAAACGCTTTCTCGTAATCAATGAAAGCTATATATAAGGGTTGGTTATATTCGGCACATTTCTCTATCACCTGATTGATAGTGTGAATATGGTCTGTTGTTGAGTAGCCTTTACAAAATCCTGCCTGGTCCTTTAGTTGACAGAAGTCTAAGGTGTTCCTGATTGTATTTGCAATTACCTTAGTAAATACTTTGCAGGCAGTGGACAGTAAGCTGATCGGTCTATAATTTTTCAAGTCTCTGGTGTCCCTTTTCTTGTGGATTAGGATTATGTTAGCATTCTTCCAAGATGCCGGTACGCTCGAGGTCATGAGGCATTGCATATACGGGGTGGCCAGTTTTCTAGAACAATCTGCCCACCATCCTTCAACAAATCTGCTGTTACCTGATCCTCCCCAGCTGCCTTCCCCTTTGCATAGTTCTCAAGGCTTTGTTTACTTCTTCCGGCATTACTTGTCGGATGTCAAATTCCTCTAGACTATTCTCTCTCACATTATCATCGTGGGTGTCACAGGTACTGTACAAGTCTCTACAGAATTCCTCAGCCACTTGAACCATCTCATCCATATTTCATTTATTTACTTTCAAGGCCGTACAGGCATTACAGAGAGGAGTGGCAATAGAAAAAGAAAAAAAAAGCTAATAAGGCAGCACATGGTCACAGATAGCCGACTTGAACACATCATGGTCTGTGATAGTGACGATGGATGCGGGAAGGCGATTCCAGTCTTGATTTGTTTTCGGGATGAAGGCTTCGAGGTATACATTGCTTTTACACTGAGGCACCCTAACCTTCATTCAATGATCAATACGGAATGACAAATGGCTCGGTGGTGAAAAAAGTGTCATTTTTACCTCATTATTAGTGTAGTGTATTTTGTGAAACAGGCATAAGCGGGAAATTCGACGTCTAGTAGAAAGGAGAGGTAGTTCAAGCATTTGCTTCATGTGAGAAATGCTGGCTAAGCGATAGTAGTTTGAGAGGATAAACCTAACTGAGTGGTTCTGAACCGATTCTATGGACCGTGGTAACGAGCAAGTATACGGGTCCCATATCGATAAAGCGTACTCGAGTTTAGAACGCATGAGTGTTTTATATAGTAGTAGTTTCAGCGGAACAGGAGCGAGGCGGAAATACCGCCTAAGAAAACCAAGGGAACTGTTAGCTTTGTTAATAACATGGTGGATATGCTTCTGCCATGACAGAATATTAATGATATGGAAGCCTAGATACTTGTAGCTGTCGATGAACTGAAGAGGGCAACCGTTAAGATCATAGCCCTGAGAAATGGACTGGTTAATCTTTCGAGACACCCTCATTGCTTTACATTTGTTAATGTTTAGTTTCATAAGCCATGCATCACACCAAGAAGAAATTTTATTTAAGTCAGATTGAAGAACGGAGAAGTCAGACTCATTAGAAATTACGCAGTACAGAACGCAGTCGTCTGCAAACAGCCTTATGTTAGAAGTAACAGAATCAGGCAGGTCACTAATATAAATTAGAAAAAGAAGAGGCCCTAGGACTGACCCCTGAGGAACACCGGATGTTACATTGCATGATTTAGAGTCATGATCATTAACAGAAACGTACTGTGTTCTATTCTGCAAGAAATATTCAATCCACTTAAGCAATTATACATATTAGTAATGATATTGCTAGCTTTGTCTCTCAACGACACATCAGATTCTTGCCTATTCCTAATTTCTTCTTCACTGCTTCTAGGCTTCCCCCTTTCCTGAGAGCAGGTTCAATTCTATCCATATTATACTTCCTTATGTCAGCTGTCTTACACTTGTTGATTAACTTGGAAAATTCTGTCAGTTTTATTCTAGCTGTAGGGTTAGAGGCTTTCATACATTGGCATTTCTTAATCAGATCTTTCGTCTCCTGCGATAGCTTACTGGTATCCTGTCTAACGAAGTTACCACCGACTTCTACTGCACACTCCTTAATGATGCCCATAAGAGTGTCGTTCATTGCTTCAACACTAAGGTCCTCTTCCTGAGTTAAAGCCGAATACCTGTTCTGTAGCGTTGTTCGGAATTCCTTTAGTTTCCCCTCTTACCGCTAACTCATTGATCGGCTTCTTATGTACCAGTTTCTTCCGTTCCCTCCTCAAGTCTAAGCTAATTCGAGAGCTTACCAACCTAGGGTCACTGCAGCGCACCTTGCTGAGCATGTCCACATCTTGTATGATGCCAGGGTTAGCGCAGAGTATGAGGTCTATTTCATTTCTAGTCTCGCCATTCGGGCTCCTCCATGTCCGCTTTCGGCTAACCCGCTTGCGGAAGAAGGTATTCGTTATCCGCATATTATTCTGTTCTGAAAATTCTACTAATAACTCTCCCCTGCTATTCCTAGAACCTATGCCACATTCCCCCACTGACTTGTCTCCAGCCTGCTTCTTGCCTATCTTGGCATTGAAGTCACCCATCAGTAGAGTGTATTTTGTTTTTACTATACCCATCGCTGATTCTAAGTCTTCATGGAAGCTTTCGAGTTCCTGGTCATCATGACTGGATGTAGGGCCATAGAACTGTACGACCTTCAATTTGTACCTCTTATTAAGTTTCACAACAAGACCTGCCACCCTTTCGTTAATGCTATAGAATTCCTGCATGTTACCAGCTATATCCTTATTAATCAGGAATCCGAGTCCTAGTTCTCGTCTCTCCGCTACGCCCCGGTAGCATAGGACGTGCCCGCTTTTTAGCACTGTATATGCTTCTTTTGTCCTCCTAACCTCACTGAGCCCTATTATATCTCATTTACTGCCCGACAATTCCTCCAATAGCACAGCTAGACTTGCCTCACTAGATAACGTTCTAGCGTTAAACGTTGCTAGGTTCAGATTCCAATGGCGGACTATCCGAACCCAGAGATTCTTAGCACCCTCTGCTGCGTCACAGGTCTGACTGCCACCATGGTCAGTTGCTTCGCAGCTGCTCGGGACTGAGTCCTGGTGTAAGTGGTACCAGAGGACAAGCAAACGCATGGCAACTACGGTGCTAATTAACTGACATTGCTTAATTAACCATTTCACTGTTAGACAGCTCATTGCAAATGGGAAAATTGAAGTGAGCTGTCCATACATGTCACATCATACAGGTGAACCCACTTATAACAATACCGGTTTAAACAATATATCAGTTATAACAACGAGAAGCTGCTGCACCAACAGCTTTTGTATGTTTTATATGGTGAAATAACCCACTCACTACAATGCCCCCATGCTGCATTATTGGTTATAATGATGAAGTCTGGCTACTGGGTGTCTGTGATGAAAGGTAACGAAATGCGAAATCCTTGAAAAGAAAAAAAAATTGAAATTGGAGCCACTGCACGATGGCCTGCTGCCCCAACAGCTGCCGCATGCTCATTTTCCAGCCTTCTCCACATCGCCAGCCTTGCACGCCTCTCTCTCATCACCCTTCCAACCCTCCAAACACAAATGGGCTGCGCCCATAGCTCTATGCCGCGCTACCGTTCGAAACACTAAGGGACACGCCAACTGTGCTGTTCCCAGGTTGCTTGCTGACCGCTCATTGTGTGCAGTTCTGCCAACTGATTAAGTCCATTGCGCTCATCTTTGTTGGTTGCGTCAAAGTCGTTCCTGGCCACATGGTTTCTCGTTTGACTCGCTGTCGAAACGGAAGATAGTCGAACGGAAGACGGCAATGCATGATCTTGCCAGTGCAAAGAAAGTGCACTGCCACAGATTTGGGAACGAAGTGCTTCTAACTGATAAGGCGATCGTCGCAAACACACTTGCATCGGACAGCAACGGCACCAGCGATGACGTGGTAGGGCAGGCTGCATCAACAGAGCTGTCATCGCAAGAGGCCCAGCAGATGACTCAGTCCCTCCAGGGCTTTGTTTTCGTGCGGAACCTTCTGCTGCACTACGTGGAGCAGCCGGATGCCTTGGAAAAAGATGTCAGTTAGCTTCGCATAAAGCAAGCAAGGCTGTCTGTCGGACATGGGGTTTTCTCATGCAAGCCAGTGAGAAGTACGAAGGTGGTGAGATGCTTGTGGCGACCTCACCCCAACGTTTTTTCAGGATTTCTCAAGCTGACAGGGTGCTGTGGCAACCTTCTTGCATTTTTTAAAAGGCCCCTTTTGAGGTCATCATAATGATGCCTCAGCGGAGCTTACATATTGGTTGCTGCCCATGAACCCTCTTTGCAGTTTTATAGCAGTGCCATTCTGAACGCTGACAGCCGTGGCTTGCTATATGCGATCGGAGCACGCAGGAAGCAAAGTTAGTTAAACAAGTGAACACAACCAGCAGCCGGATGGACGAAGGCAGTTGGGAAGGGCACTGTCCTCCTCGCCATTATAGCTTTCTCACAACAGTTCTGCCATCCCCATATGTTGATATTTTTCACGCTACCCAGTTATAACAATGAAATTTTAATAGCTCTCAATTAGTGTTGTAAGTAGGTTCGACTGTATATCTTGAAAACTGCAAGCGGCAGAAAGCCTGCTGAAATGGCGGCTGTCTACATGACGCTGCTCAAGTGATTAGTCACCGATATTATGAAGCAGTGTTGACCAGTCACAGCATGAGGCTGCATTGATTGAGCATTAGGCAGCATACCGCAGATATGTCCCACTGTAGATGTGAATGTAAAACTAGTGTGTGGGTGGTGCTCAATAAGAACAAAAGATAAAAAATAACTGGACGGTCATAAGCAGTGTGTCGGAACAAAACAAAAACAATAAACGAAAAAGAACAATCTTTTTTTTTTTTTTTTACTGCAACAAAAACGTAACTGAAATGTTATTATTTTGCTTTGGATTGAAACCGAAATATCTTTTTATTCAGTTCAAGGGGAAATTCAGCAATTCGAAACAACCAATGTCAGGCAACGTCAGCATTAGCTCGTACCTCGGGCAGGGATAGTGCAAGCTATATGCGGTCGAGTGCTCCACTAATCTAAGCCTGCCATTCGGTGAAACATAGGAAAACCTAGGGCTTGCACACTGAAGAGCTTATGTTTTTTTTTTTTTTCTACAGGTACAATGCTGTTGTTAGCGTAGTTTTATCACTTGTTAATGCTCATTTAAGTTCATTATACTAGAACAGCGGTCTCACATTTTGGTGAGTACATTCAATGACGTGCTGCTTCTGAGATCATGCTCAGTGCCTTGACACAATGCAATTAGCATGATCTCAGAATTCAGAATTCACTTAGTGAGAAAAATAAATACTATGTTTTTATCGTTACTCTGCTTTGAAGATGTTTGCATGCGAGCCATGAATTAAAATCGTTATGAACCGTTACAGATATATATATATTTTTTTTTTCATTCCAGAGCAGAACCGAAACAGTACTTTTTTCAGTGGAACAAACCTTAAAGGGCCCCACCAGGTCTGACCATTTTGAGCTAACAAGCGCAGAGCATACATTGCACGATAACAATCGTGTCTGCAAAGTATTACTTCGCTAAGCGCTGAAAAAAGATTTGAAATTTCTAACCGAACGCGATTTTTCCATCTCCTCGCGGCCGCCGCACTCCAAGCCAGACGGTGACGTAGTCGTGTCCGTAGTGTGACGTCACTCGTGGTGACATGCGACTTCGAGAATTCTTCAAGACAACATCTGTTATTTGTGCGATCTGTTGCTTGAATTGACAAATTAAAATTTAGAGAAATAAAAAAACACACAAACGTCATCGTAGTTTTTATTTTATTTTTTTCCCACTAAAGCAAGAGAGATGTACTTCCGCTTCGCCTGCTTGTTCCCACAGTCGTGCGGTCACCGAAACTATGTCATTTTCTACCGTGTTCCAGTGCGTGATCATGCTCTGCGATACGCTTGTTCTGCCTCACTATTCGTGTAGCACTGAATTATACTGCTAGTCATGTTTCCTTGTGCACAGAGTGCAAAATCCTGCACTGCGCAAACGAGACAACAGCTCGCGCACGACGCCGTTGGCAGACGTGCGTAGTGCCAAAAAAAAAATATGCGAGGAGAAAAAAAATGAAGGCGGGGGTCTGTGATGTATGTGTCGCGCGATCCTTGAGGTCCGGTATGGGAGAACGCAGGGAAGGAATTTCGCTTGTGTAGGCTAGACGGGGCAAGTGAAGAGAGCGTCTTCCTTGGCAGTGGAGCCCGCCTGCTGAAATCATGGGTTCGCGGCACTGAAATATTTCTATCTCGGCTATTAATGAGCCAATTTGAAAACTTTTGAGAGAACACTCCCTAGAGGACACGTAACAACTTCCAGCGTATAACCAAAATTTGTTATGGGGCCTGGTGAGGGGACCTCTAAACCTGAACGAAAAGGATTTTGTTCCGACACCATGGTTATAAGTTTGTACAGTAAAACCTCGTTAAACCGTACCCGCCTAAACAGTAGTTCAGTTTTAAAAGCAGTAAAGTCAAATCCCTGACTCAGCGGCCATTGAACATAATGTGTTTTGTATCCGCATAGCATAGCTTATTGTATACGCATCGTTTAACATGTAGTGTTTCCACTTTTCGTTGCGCAAACACGGCTGTGCGTCGTCGCCATCGGGTGGCCCGGCAGAACAACAAGCCTCAGAGATCGGAACAATGACCTCCAAGCACTCTGTGCGTCTGCATGTGAAGATGCATCAACATCGACATCATTTCGGCGATGTACCAGAGAGCGTTATGGTGTCATGCAAGCGAGGACTCGTATCATGCCGAAGCTCGGATAAAGAAGACGCCAGATGCTCAGCACAGAAGAAAAATTAGACATCATTCATGCTATCAAACGTGACACGAAGAAGTTGGTGCTGGCACACGACAGGGATCTGCTGTTGATTTCGGTGTGTGGCATTTGGAATGCGAAGAAGTTACTCGGCAGCACTGCTGTGACCGAGAAGAGATGTTGGCTACGTGGTTAGACTTTTCGCCATCGTTGCCTCTGTTGTTGCCGAAGTGTTGGCTAGCGACAGTGATGAGGACAACACGGAAAGCGACAGAACGGGCGTTTCAGGCCTGACAGTGCCAGAAGCTGCGCATTACGTCAGCCTCATGAATGCAATCGTCACGACGAGAACAGCACACCACAATGAAAAAGGCGCCCTGCAACTTCTGCAGCGCTACCACACACATGCACTGAGAATACGTAACGCCAATGAAGAATCTGCCGTGCCAGTGTTTGCCGAGAAAAGGGGGCTGGCTGAAAAGCTGCCTCGCAGCTTCAGTAAGTTTGAGGCCGCTGTCGTCGCTGCTAGGCCGCCGCGGCATCAAACGAAAATAACACTTTTGTCGTGCGAAGTGAACAAATGCTGCATTTTTTTCCCCTTCCATCACACTCTCTCAGAGTTCTGTTTTTGAAAGGTAAGTGGTCCATCTCATGCTATTTCGGTTAAACAGTACTACCGTTTAGTACATACTTTTTCCGAGCTCCGGCCAACTATGGTTTAAAGAGGTTTCACTATAATGCGATTGTTTAAGCATTCACTGCAGTGAGGGCTAGGCATTTTTCTCCTGGTCTCAAGCTCGCTGCATCAGTTGGAGGTCTGAAGGTCCTGCTTCCTCCATTACGTCTCAGTGTAAATGATGTTTTACATACAGCGTTGTCATTTAAACTACTATGCTCCTCTCCAATGCTCGAGTGCTTGCCGACTTTCTAAGCATACACTGGCATAGCCGGGTGTGTAGGAGCATGCCAAGGAAGGCATAGCCACCGTTTTCATGCCGTCATCATCATACAGTCCTCGCCTTGCTTGTCATACCGACATCATGGTGTCATTGTACTCATTCTATCATCCTTCTTGCTTCATCATCCTGCTCTCGTCATGCCGTCGTCGCCATTCCAGAGTCATAACCAACTCTCGTCACGCTGTTGTCGTACAATCATTATCATTTCAGAACTGTCATCCCACTGTAATCATAATGTTACCATTAAACTGTGATCATGCTGCTGTCATCATGCCATTGTTGTCATGTCGTCGTCACACCTTTGTTGTTCCATTGACGTCATTCTTCCTTCGTCGTTCTATTGTAACCATGCTATCAACATTCAATTGTGATCATGCCATCGTCATCATACCATCACCGTCATATTGTCATGCATTCATTCAGTGTCACGCTGTCGTCATTATACAGTCACCGGCACTCTCAACACCATGACCATGACCCAACAAAACTTCTATGACACTAATGCGAGCACAATCAGTATGTTTCACCACCCCAGATTCATGAAGGGCAACACCATCTGGTGACGTTACAAGGTGCCAAGTTTTGCATCACATCACTGAGCATTTCTATCTAATTGGTTTTTTGGCATGTCTTTCGCCTCTCTCAAATGTTACTCTCACTGCAGACGGCCCGAACGACACAAAATTGAGCAACAAGCCAAGAAGAGCTAGCACTTTGAATGGTTGTGCCGATGATTTGCAAGTTTCCAAAGGTGGTGCTATTTTGAAAGAAGCAATGCTTGTTCTTTGTGGAAGGAGTGTGTTCTAAAGAATGTGCAATTTCTCTAACTCTTCATTGAGGATTGATGTTCTTGCACGTCGGGACATCAGTTTCAAGCCCCTCACTGATTACTGAAGAACACTGTTGTCTTTCTGGAAGCATAGATTCAGTTGTCAAAAAGCAATTAAAGGCACTCTTAAATGCAGGAAGGAATAGCACACACTGAAATGAACATTGAGCTGGTTACAAATGTGCAGCTTAACTGGTGTTTCTTTCACAGCAACAAAAGTAATGACCATATCAATTTGTTTTATTAATCAGAACTTGGCCTGTCATTGTTGTAGCCATGTGATGCACCGAACAGATATTACTTCTTCCAAAACAGCACCAACTTCTAAGACTTGCATATAGCCAACTCGTCTTTTTCTCTTTTATTCTTATTGCACAATGCCCCCTTGCTTGCAGTGTTATTTCACATCCAGCTCGTGACAGTTCTGCGACATACTGCCTAGTGCATCGAAAATCAACGCATCCGTGCACCGTGACCGAGCAACACTGCTCCATGCTTTCGATGAGGAATCACTTGAGCTGTGCCTTGCACATGCTGCCCACACATGCTGGCTTTCCATCACTGATTGGCATCACTGAAATACATCTGCCGAGGGCATGGCTGTGCACACTCCTCAGCCCCAAAGTTTCAGTTCTGAGTGGACACAGAGTCCTAATTCAATGTGCTACAACTGCTAGGCAAATTTTCAGTATCTTGAAGCTGACTTGACACGTAGAGACAACATGTTTTAATTTTTCTATTACGATGAGCTGTCTAATAGTTAGAAAGTAAGGTGCTTTAATTAACTAGCCCCTTACTTGCCACAATGCACCCATTCTTTGCTGTCCACCACCACTTACACCAGGGCTATGAAGAAATCATACTTCTATCTAAAAAAAAACCTATTTTTAAATCACACTTATATGGCTTTACTGAGATACCCGATATGTTCCTACATGCTATGCTTGGCTCACCGTGCACTTCATGTTAAGAAACTGAAAAGCCTCCTTGGTTTGTAATAATCAACTCTTATTATTATTATTATTATTATTATTATTATTATTATTATTATATCAAGAAATCGCTCCTTCTCTTAACTTTAGCTGTCATAACTTGGTCTGTCTACTGCATGCAAAAATGCTAAAGTAATTGTAGAAATGACATTAAACATTATTTCTCAGAGAAAGAACATCTTCATCAAAAACATTTTGGCAAGGTCCAATAGCATTGTTTTTACAATATACTATATTATGCTCAATATGAGTTGCAATATGCGAGTCATGGCCACAGCCACACTCTTGAGAAAAAAACTAGAGAGGGTTTTGCCATTCCAGAAATGCGCATACCCCCATGATGCTTTAAGCTGTCAGTTTTCTTCGTGAAATTATAATACAGTGGCCCACAGAGCAGCTGCAAGTTCTTAGCCCACAGCACACCGTGCTTCGTCATGGTGCACACTGCCCTAGCTCCATAACTGTTCTTATTGTTTTGTTCTTTTAATCCACAATGGAGCAATAGCTATTCAGCGGGCCAGTGTATTATCACTCTGTGAAGAAAGCAGACAACAGAAAGCAGGGGGCATGAGCATGATTCAAATGGCAACAACCCCTCCACTATTTTTATCCATAACTTGCGTGTTGCAGCTCATACTGAGCACTATAATACACCCATGATAAACAAAGTTTTCATCATGCCTGTGGCTAACTTCTGCAAACTGTATTGCACTTTCAATAACTGAGGGTTCTGATAACCCTGAAAGTGTTGAACAAAGTCGTAACTCTTGAGAAGTGCTGCATCATACTGAAAACTAACTGTTTTGCACTTTTTCTTTTCTCAAGGCATAGCCCAAATTACTTAGACACCCCCCACCCCTGCCCCCCCACAATAACTGTAAAAAAGGCCAGCCATTTTTCAGTGGTCTGATTCAGCAGGCTCAGCTGATCTCTGGCCTCCTACAACCAGCTGTCGCGATTTCACTAAGCAGTGATTGATGAGACACTCTGCACTCTGACATGTGCAGTTGTATGAAAACATCTAATCAGAGCATCACCGTCTGCTGTTTCGAAAACAAAATTCCATGCACATGTTTCCTTATGAGACTGAACGGTCTGAAAAGCCTGCATACCTACCTCTACTACTCAAGTGCACACACTGTGAGGTTCATTCTCTGCAATACTGACTGTTTTATCAAGTGATACAATGTGCATAAAATGTGCTGCTTTACAAGTCACAACACAGTGGGTGGAGATGAAGGTATGAACACACCTTCTTGCACTCAATGCCTGTTGTCGGCTTTCCTTAGCAAACCCATAGTTTCACTGCGAGTTAAGATTTCCTTGCAAGAGCATTCTTGGACGTTCTCAAAGCACCAATCAATACAACTATAGTTCACATATTCATTTGCAAACAAATTTCGGTGATGAGAAGTTAAACACAAGCTGCACCAGCCAGGCAAAACTTGGTTACCTTAATATTCAAACATGAGGCTCTCAAGGAAAAAGAAACACCAGGCAAGTCACTAGCAGCTTCTGCAGAAAAAGATTTAATGGTTTTCATGGCCTTGCAAGTCCCCTATTTTCTTTCTTTATTTTCACCAAGTGAAGGAAATTTCTGGTGGTGTCTTTACAAGCTGCGCATTTCATGGAAATTCCTGCGTTGTTTGTTTGCTACTCGCTCAATGGTGCACTGCAGGCAGGACCCACGATGTTGTAGGTGACACTTGGGTGTCTGCTACAGTGAAACTGGCTGCTCCGAGAATTAGGGCACAGAGAATTCCATTTCAATTTTCAGCCCTTTTTGTGGCTTACATTGGGACGTTATTTTGTAGACACGGTTGTCGCCAAGCTATCTCCTCACCAGACCTGCTTCTCTACAATGCCCTAGCCTGTAAAGAGGCCCTTAAACCTAAACCAATGCCCTCCTCCAAGTGTGTAGCAAAAATTGCCTCCTTCTGCACCCCGCCCGCCAATTCTTCCTACACCCTCTGCTAAATTTGCAGCCCCACATTATTCAAACAAAAAAAAATATTTGCTACACTTCAAGCCTATGAAATGCATGAACTCTGAGCAGCACACAAATAGTACTGAATTTACTACATTGTCTCAACGCTCCCCAAACACATGTGAAAATGAAATGATGGAGTTTTCATGCTACACAAAAAATAACAGCAATTGTAAAAAAGAAGTCTCTAGTTTTCACTAGCAGATCAAAAAGCATCAGCTGTCCTTGTGGACAAAACGTTAAGCAAATGTGGTAATTATTATTAGAAATTTCTTGCTCGCCTCAGCATTTTTTTTTACTATCACAAAACATAACTGGTTCATGGTGCGTAAATTAATAGAGTCCTATTATACAGTAAATGTTAAAAAGGTATAACTAGACTGCACGGAATGCCACACACCAAAGCTTGTGAAGGTCCGAGTTGCTTTTGATCCGAAGCTCATCCTTGCTCCAGGGCTTTCCTGCAGGCAAGATAGAAAAACAACTTGCAATTTGCTATCTGCTGTCAGTACAATCAATGGAAGCGGCATCAAGAAACAAACAAGTAAAAATTGATACGAACTTAAGCTTCACCTAATGCCTGGAGGTACTATAGGAACCCATGGAAATGCAAACAGTGGAGTAAGTGGATTTCGGCACAAGAAGGGTGAAGAAGGACACAGCAGTTGACAATTGGTCATTTTTGCTTGAGCCATATTCTAAACGTCGATATTTCCTGTCTTGATCCAGCAGTGCCTACACGTCGCTTTAGGCGAGACTAAACTATTCGGACAGACAAAAAATAAGTTGCCACACGTCTTTCATCTGCTCTAGCTCTTCACCATTGATGTGTATCCAAAGCTTTCCTCTCCCAGAACTGCCACACAAGCCAACAGTACCACGGTGCAGCTTTTCCCCCTGCAGGCAATTGTGAGAACCTCTATCGTGACAAATGAAAGGCCTTAGGTAGTATTAGCTGCTCCAATACAACTTGATGGCACATGCAGAAGAAGATATCTGAAAGGAATCGAATTAGAGAGTAGCACAAAGTAAGGAGTAAACGCGTGTACTTCGTTTTCAGAAAGTATACTGTTCTTTGATTGAGCCAAGTTTACTATATTATGTCGAAAATGCTATGTGGGCAGAGAAAGTTCAGCAAAGGGCGATACTAAGTCTACCTGGTGGCAGGTAATCTAGAGCGACTCCGGCAGAACTTATC
The DNA here is from genome assembly GCF_050947875.1 of Dermacentor variabilis. Taxonomy (NCBI): domain Eukaryota; kingdom Metazoa; phylum Arthropoda; class Arachnida; order Ixodida; family Ixodidae; genus Dermacentor; species Dermacentor variabilis. The sequence continues at coordinate 147,809,723 of NC_134570.1, forward strand.
TGCGGTTACAGCTTACAAGGCTTCCTTACTTCATCTGCGGAAAGAAAGAACCCATTGCTTAGTGCGATGGTTGTTTACACAACTACTCGAGGTGTGGTCTGGCAACTTCTGAAAGTGGGATCACTTGTAATGGCCTTCACTGGTTTCTCCCAACATCAACCTCAATACCTGATGTCAGGCCCGCACCCCACATTTTTCAATCTGTAACTGGCCATCACTTGGTGGAACCATAACTGTTAATTTTTGTTCAAAGGCCCCCCAAAACCACCTCCGACATCACGAACACTTTTTAAATGAACACGCACATAGCGCGCAGAAACTGCGATGAACATCTTTGGTGAATATGGCAGCACTATGCATCGCGGGTAAGCCTCAAATTCATAAAACAATCTTGTGCTCCTCTCCTAGCTCTTCCAGTCCCTTTGTTGCGGTTGCATGGTGTAATGCCAGCAGGGTCCTGTGCATAAGGTCACCAGGGTAAAAACTGTCAATTGATCGGTCAACAAGGGACAATAGCGCCAGCATAACAAGAGCTGGCTGTGTTCTGATAGCAGAGAGCTTCTCGCCCATTATGTACCACTGGTGCTTCTGTGAAGCTTCCATTCAGTCGACAACGCACAGAAGGCAATTTAAGGCAACCAATGGACTAGCCTTTCTTGTGGGTTGTCAAGAACCGTAGCTTTCGCTACGCTGCAAGGAGTTGGTGAGAGTATGCGAGGACAAGGAGAGTGCACCTGCGAGGGCAAGTAGCCAAGGCAAGAGAGAGAAACCACGGTGGCAGCAAAGCCATTCATTCAACACCAGTAAATCTGCTATTAAAGCATCATTTCAAAAAGTGCTTATGGTTGTATATTCATCTTAGACTGCTCCACAGCTGCCACATCGTAACAAATTTTCAAGGTCAAAGTGGTATAGGTGTCCTTTAATTATTATGGAGACATTTACTTGAATAACACATTTAAACATGAATGAAATCTTCGCTAGCTTATGCAAAAGTTGGTCAAAACAGGAGGGCGGGGCTGTTTAGTACTTCTGCACACAAGCTGTGCCTGATCATCATGAAGGTTTGCCCTGTGTGACCGTACTGGTGCATTGCACAAGCAAACCTTGATTGCAACTCTAGGTACAGTACGGCCGCGATAGTTTTGGTGTCCATCTAGACGCAGTACCTGCTTTAAGGCATTGCGCTCTGCCTAGGACACCGTAATGACCCATGATGATCGGTGAGCTTGGTCAAACCTGGAAAGCACACTCACACTGCGTCTATCCACCAGTGGTTCAAGGTTGTGCAATGATGCGATAGGTGCCTAGCTTACTAATAGCCTCGAAGCACAGTGTAATACCATCCATATCATGTTAATTTAGAGCAGTCAAATGGCATTCTTTATGCTGCATGGCCAACACCTGGTTCAACATAGCTTACGTCTTGAACACTCGCCACTGTAGCAGTAGAACTGCCTTCACTTTCTTCATTTTGCTGATCACCATGGCTTCCAGTGCTGCAATCGCCAATGAAAGCACTGCAAGACTGCAAAGCAGTAGCAAAGATAACTCTATCTATACTTCATTTCAGACTGTGCAGGCAATGCAGCAAGAGATATTTAAGTAGTGCGGTCATAGAAGGCTCACTCCGCGCCAGTAGGAAGCTTTGTATGCCATAAATGCTACGTAAATTACAACTACAAGTCGTCTACATAAAGTAATGCCAAATCACTTATTATTTGTGTACTTTTGTGTTGCCAGCATGCGGCATACTATGTTTTAGTTGCAATTGCAGCAGTGCACTGTGATGACTTGTCAAAGAAATGTGACCCCCGCTCGGTTGGTGGTAAATAAAGACAAATCAGCAATGCCTTTTGTTCTATAAATACATTATATTTTGCAACATAAAATTATTAAACAATGTTAAATCCCACTGCGTGATGCATCCTTATAACTTTATTTATATGTGGCGCACTTTTCTTTGGTCGCAAATGCGGAGAGTGGAGAAGTCCCTATAGCATTCATAGCATTGCCTGCTATTTATGAAACGGCGTTATAGGTATGCACTGTTCTAAAATTTTTCTTCCTTGAGCCAGTCTGACGTCAAGTGTTCACTTTCGTCACTGTTCTACCAATCTAGTTATCATTCTTTTTCATGCCCCGTGCATTTGCTTTCAGGCATGGAGCTTGGTAGTTTGTCACAGTCAATGATGGCTTGACCATAGAAATAATATAAGAATGTTCGAACCGACATCGCCAAATGAGCTGAACAGCACGAGAAACAAGATGATCACGGTAATAATAACAGTGAGTTTTTTTATTTAGAGACAAGATCATAGAACATAAATGACCTTATTCAAACTATAGGTATCAACTGCACTAAGAAAACAAACAAAAAGAGAATAACATAAAGTGAATCTGTCTCAAAAAAAGTAAACAGATCGAGGTTGCCATTATGAAACAGGAGCCACAAAGACGCGACGGCATGCTGGTTATGTACATGGTGGTGGTCCTTTATGAAAGGGAACGTGCAAGTGCATGGCTTGTGCTTTGCGGAGGCTGCTTAGAACACTAGCAAACAACAGCAAGAGGAAGCACGTCCGCGTGTGGCGCCATCTATTGGCGGCCAGAATAACCAGACACGGCTGACAGGCAAGCACCTGCTGGACTCTATTAATACATCGGCCAAACTGGCCGATGTATTAATGAACGCCTGCGGGAGCATAAGCTTTCATTGAAAAATGGATATGGTTCTAACTTGCCGCTTCATTGCAAGGCCTGTGGAAATGTGGATGAACGGGTATGTGAAGCGAGGCTTCATGATACGACAATCATGTATAAAAGTAAAGATTCTGTTGCGCGTGAATTATTGGAGGCCAACGAGATTAAGAAAAGAGGGGACAACTGTGTCAGTACCCCGTCTTTGAATATATACACGAATGAAAGCATGTCTTTAGATAAGTTTTATATTTAGATTAAGCGTGCTTCCCTTTATCTTCAGTGTTCTCGCACGTGCGCATTCACATATTCAGTGTACCTCTTTTTTTTTTGTTCTCCTCTCC